>NW_028296645.1:0-300000 GCF_055471065.1 Atractosteus spatula | reverse complement strand
CAACTTTGGTCACCCCCATGTAAGTTATAGGGTAGGAACAGCACAGTTTTCAAAACGTGTTTTTCAGCCCGAAATAAACGCGTTTTCTCAGCCCTTAGAATCGCAGTGTAACTGCCTGGCTCAAAAGAGCCCCCTGTGTCAGCCCTTAACCCCAGTGTGCTGAAATTGTCAAAACGTGTTTTTCAGCAGAAATAAAGACGTTTAGGCAACTTTGGTCACCCCCATGTAAGTTATAGGGCAGGAACAGCACAGTTTTCAAAACGTGTTTTTCAGCCCGAAATAAACGCGTTTTCTCAGCCCTTAGAATCGCAGTGTAACTGCCTGGCTCAGAAGAGCCCCCTGAGTCAGCCCTTAACCCCAGTGTGCTGAAATTGTCAAAACGTGTTTTTCAGCAGAAATAAAGACGTTTAGGCAACTTTGGTCACCCCCATGTAAGTTATAGGGCAGGAACAGCACAGTTTTCAAAACGTGTTTTTCAGCCCGAAATAAACGCGTTTTCTCAGCCCTTAGAATCGCAGTGTAACTGCTTGGCTCAGAAGAGCCCCCTGAGTCAGCCCTTAACCCCAGTGTGCTGAAATTGTCAAAACGTGTTTTTCAGCAGAAATAAAGACGTTTAGGCAACTTTGGTCACCCCCATATAAGTTATAGGGCAGGAACAGCACAGTTTTCAAAACGAGTTTTTCAGCCCGAAATAAACGCGTTTTCTCAGCCCTTAGAATCGCAGTGTAACTGCCTGGCTCAGAAGAGCCCCCTGAGTCAGCCCTTAACCCCAGTGTGCTGAAATTGTCAAAACGTGTTTTTCAGCAGAAATAAAGACGTTTAGGCAACTTTGGTCACCCCCATGTAAGTTATAGGGCAGGAACAGCACAGTTTTCAAAACGTGTTTTTCAGCCCGAAATAAACGCGTTTACTCAGCCCTTAGAATCGCAGTGTAACTGCCTGGCTCAGAAGAGCCCCCTGAGTCAGCCCTTAACCCCAGTGTGCTGAAATTGTCAAAACGTGTTTTTCAGCAGAAATAAAGACGTTTAGGCAACTTTGGTCACCCCCATGTAAGTTATAACGCAGGAACAGCACAGTTTTCAAAACGTGTTTTTCAGCCCGAAATAAACGCGTTTTTTCAGCCCTTAGAATCGCAGTGTAACTGCCTGGCTCAGAAGAGCCCCCTGAGTCAGCCCTTAACCCCAGTGTGCTGAAATTGTCAAAACGTGTTTTTCAGCAGAAATAAACACGTTTAGGCAACTTTGGTCACCCCCATGTAAGTTATAGGGCAGGAACAGCACAGTTTTCAAAACGTGTTTTTCAGCCCGAAATAAACGCGTTTTGTCAGCCCTTAGAATCGCAGTGTAACTGCCTGGCTCAGAAGAGCCCCCTGAGTCAGCCCTTAACCCCAGTGTGCTGAAATTGTCAAAACGTGTTTTTCAGCAGAAATAAAGACGTTTAGGCAACTTTGGTCACCCCCATGTAAGTTATAGGGCAGGAACAGCATAGTTTTCAAAACGTGTTTTTCAGCCCGAAATAAACGCGTTTTCTCAGCCCTTAGAATCGCAGTGTAACTGCCTGGCTCAGAAGAGCCCCCTGAGTCAGCCCTTAACCCCAGTGTGCTGAAATTGTCAAAACGTGTTTTTCAGCAGAAATAAAGACGTTTAGGCAACTTTGGTCACCCCCATGTAAGTTATAGGGCAGGAACAGCACAGTTTTCAAAACGTGTTTTTCAGTCCGAAATAAACGCGTTTTCTCAGCCCTTAGAATCGCAGTGTAACTGCCTGGCTCAGAAGAGCCCCCTGAGTCAGCCCTTAACCCCAGTGTGCTGAAATTGTCAAAACGTGTTTTTCAGCAGAAATAAAGACGTTTAGGCAACTTTGGTCACCCCCATGTAAGTTATAACGCAGGAACAGCACAGTTTTCAAAACGTGTTTTTCAGCCCGAAATAAACGCGTTTTTTCAGCCCTTAGAATCGCAGTGTAACTGCCTGGCTCAGAAGAGCCCCCTGAGTCAGCCCTTAACCCCAGTGTGCTGAAATTGTCAAAACGTGTTTTTCAGCAGAAATAAACACGTTTAGGCAACTTTGGTCACCCCCATGTAAGTTATAGGGCAGGAACAGCACAGTTTTCAAAACGTGTTTTTCAGCCCGAAATAAACGCGTTTTCTCAGCCCTTAGAATCGCAGTGTAACTGCCTGGCTCAAAAGAGCCCCCTGTGTCAGCCCTTAACCCCAGTGTGCTGAAATTGTCAAAACGTGTTTTTCAGCAGAAATAAAGACGTTTAGGCAACTTTGGTCACCCCCATGTAAGTTATAGGGCAGGAACAGCACAGTTTTCAAAACGTGTTTTTCAGCCCGAAATAAACGCGTTTTCTCAGCCCTTAGAATCGCAGTGTAACTGCCTGGCTCAGAAGAGCCCCCTGAGTCAGCCCTTAACCCCAGTGTGCTGAAATTGTCAAAACGTGTTTTTCAGCAGAAATAAAGACGTTTAGGCAACTTTGGTCACCCCCATGTAAGTTATAGGGCAGGAACAGCACAGTTTTCAAAACGTGTTTTTCAGCCCGAAATAAACGCGTTTTCTCAGCCCTTAGAATCGCAGTGTAACTGCTTGGCTCAGAAGAGCCCCCTGAGTCAGCCCTTAACCCCAGTGTGCTGAAATTGTCAAAACGTGTTTTTCAGCAGAAATAAAGACGTTTAGGCAACTTTGGTCACCCCCATATAAGTTATAGGGCAGGAACAGCACAGTTTTCAAAACGAGTTTTTCAGCCCGAAATAAACGCGTTTTCTCAGCCCTTAGAATCGCAGAGTAACTGCCTGGCTCAGAAGAGCCCCCTGAGTCAGCCCTTAACCCCAGTGTGCTGAAATTGTCAAAACGTGTTTTTCAGCAGAAATAAAGACGTTTAGGCAACTTTGGTCACCCCCATGTAAGTTATAGGGCAGGAACAGCACAGTTTTCAAAACGTGTTTTTCAGCCCGAAATAAACGCGTTTACTCAGCCCTTAGAATCGCAGTGTAACTGCCTGGCTCAGAAGAGCCCCCTGAGTCAGCCCTTAACCCCAGTGTGCTGAAATTGTCAAAACGTGTTTTTCAGCAGAAATAAAGACGTTTAGGCAACTTTGGTCACCCCCATGTAAGTTATAACGCAGGAACAGCACAGTTTTCAAAACGTGTTTTTCAGCCCGAAATAAACGCGTTTTCTCAGCCCTTAGAATCGCAGTGTAACTGCCTGGCTCAGAAGAGCCCCCTGAGTCAGCCCTTAACCCCAGTGTGCTGAAATTGTCAAAACGTGTTTTTCAGCAGAAATAAAGACGTTTAGGCAACTTTGGTCACCCCCATGTAAGTTATAGGGCAGGAACAGCACAGTTCTCAAAACGTGTTTTTCAGCCCGAAATAAATGCGTTTTCTCAGCCCTTAGAATCGCAGTGTAACTGCCTGGCTCAGAAGAGCCCCCTGAGTCAGCCCTTAACCCCAGTGTGCTGAAATTGTCAAAACGTGTTTTTCAGCAGAAATAAACACGTTTAGGCAACTTTGGTCACCCCCATGTAAGTTATAGGGCAGGAACAGCACAGTTTTCAAAACGTGTTTTTCAGCCCGAAATAAACGCGTTTTCTCAGCCCTTAGAATCGCAGTGTAACTGCCTGGCTCAGATGAGCCCCCTGAGTCAGCCCTTAACCCCAGTGTGCTGAAATTGTCAAAACGTGTTTTTCAGCAGAAATAAACACGTTTAGGCAACTTTGGTCACCCCCATGTAAGTTATAGGGCAGGAACAGCATAGTTTTCAAAACGTGTTTTTCAGCCCGAAATAAACGCGTTTTCTCAGCCCTTAGAATCGCAGTGTAACTGCCTGGCTCAGAAGAGCCCCCTCAGTCAGCCCTTATCCCCAGTGTGCTGAAATTGTCAAAACGTGTTTTTCAGCAGAAATAAACACGTTTAGGCAACTTTGGTCACCCCCATGTAAGTTATAGGGCAGGAACAGCACAGTTTTCAAAACGTGTTTTTCAGCCCGAAATAAACGCGTTTTCTCAGCCCTTAGAATCGCAGTGTAACTGCCTGGCTCAGGAGAGCCCCCTAAGTCAGCCCTTAACCCCAGTGTGCTGAAATTGTCAAAACGTGTTTTTCAGCAGAAATAAAGACGTTTAGGCAACTTTGGTCACCCCCATGTAAGTTATAGGGCAGGAACAGCACAGTTTTCAAAACGTGTTTTTCAGCCCGAAATAAACGCGTTTTCTCAGCCCTTAGAATCGCAGTGTAACTGCCTGGCTTAGAAGAGCCCCCTGAGTCAGCCCTTAACCCCAGTGTGCTGAAATTGTCAAAACGTGTTTTTCAGCAGAAATAAAGACGTTTAGGCAACTTTGGTCACCCCCATGTAAGTTATAGGGCAGGAACAGCACAGTTTTCAAAATGTGTTTTTCAGCCCGAAATAAACGCGTTTTCTCAGCCCTTAGAATCGCAGTGTAACTGCCTGGCTCAGAAGAGCCCCCTGTGTCAGCCCTTAACCCCAGTGTGCTGAAATTGTCAAAACGTGTTTTTCAGCAGAAATAAAGACGTTTAGGCAACTTTGGTCACCCCCATGTAAGTTATAGGGCAGGAACAGCACAGTTTTCAAAACGTGTTTTTCAGCCCGAAATAAACGCGTTTTCTCAGCCCTTAGAATCGCAATGTAACTGCCTGGCTCAGAAGAGCCCCCTGAGTCAGCCCTTAACCCCAGTGTGCTGAAATTGTCAAAACGTGTTTTTCAGCAGAAATAAAGACGTTTAGGCAACTTTGGTCACCCCCATGTAAGTTATAGGGCAGGAACAGCACAGTTTTCAAAACGTGTTTTTCAGTCCGAAATAAACGCGTTTTCTCAGCCCTTAGAATCGCAGTGTAACTGCCTGGCTCAGAAGAGCCCCCTGAGTCAGCCCTTAACCCCAGTGTGCTGAAATTGTCAAAACGTGTTTTTCAGCAGAAATAAACACGTTTAGGCAACTTTGGTCACCCCCATGTAAGTTATAGGGCAGGAACAGCACAGTTTTCAAAACGTGTTTTTCAGTCCGAAATAAACGCGTTTTCTCAGCCCTTAGAATCGCAGTGTAACTGCCTGGCTCAGAAGAGCCCCCTGAGTCAGCCCTTAACCCCAGTGTGCTGAAATTGTCAAAACGTGTTTTTCAGCAGAAATAAAGACGTTTAGGCAACTTTGGTCACCCCCATGTAAGTTATAACGCAGGAACAGCACAGTTTTCAAAACGTGTTTTTCAGCCCGAAATAAACGCGTTTTTTCAGCCCTTAGAATCGCAGTGTAACTGCCTGGCTCAGAAGAGCCCCCTGAGTCAGCCCTTAACCCCAGTGTGCTGAAATTGTCAAAACGTGTTTTTCAGCAGA
Source organism: Atractosteus spatula (assembly GCF_055471065.1). Taxonomy (NCBI): domain Eukaryota; kingdom Metazoa; phylum Chordata; class Actinopteri; order Semionotiformes; family Lepisosteidae; genus Atractosteus; species Atractosteus spatula. The sequence continues at coordinate 294,660 of NW_028296645.1, read as the reverse complement.
AATAAACACGTTTAGGCAACTTTGGTCACCCCCATGTAAGTTATAGGGCAGGAACAGCACAGTTTTCAAAACGTGTTTTTCAGCCCGAAATAAACGCGTTTTCTCAGCCCTTAGAATCGCAGTGTAACTGCCTGGCTCAGAAGAGCCCCCTGAGTCAGCCCTTAACCCCAGTGTGCTGAAATTGTCAAAACGTGTTTTTCAGCAGAAATAAAGACGTTTAGGCAACTTTGGTCACCCCCATGTAAGTTATAGGGCAGGAACAGCACAGTTTTCAAAACGTGTTTTTCAGTCCGAAATAAACGCGTTTTCTCAGCCCTTAGAATCGCAGTGTAACTGCCTGGCTCAGAAGAGCCCCCTGAGTCAGCCCTTAACCCCAGTGTGCTGAAATTGTCAAAACGTGTTTTTCAGCAGAAATAAAGACGTTTAGGCAACTTTGGTCACCCCCATGTAAGTTATAACGCAGGAACAGCACAGTTTTCAAAACGTGTTTTTCAGCCCGAAATAAACGCGTTTTTTCAGCCCTTAGAATCGCAGTGTAACTGCCTGGCTCAGAAGAGCCCCCTGAGTCAGCCCTTAACCCCAGTGTGCTGAAATTGTCAAAACGTGTTTTTCAGCAGAAATAAACACGTTTAGGCAACTTTGGTCACCCCCATGTAAGTTATAGGGCAGGAACAGCACAGTTTTCAAAACGTGTTTTTCAGCCCGAAATAAACGCGTTTTCTCAGCCCTTAGAATCGCAGTGTAACTGCCTGGCTCAAAAGAGCCCCCTGTGTCAGCCCTTAACCCCAGTGTGCTGAAATTGTCAAAACGTGTTTTTCAGCAGAAATAAAGACGTTTAGGCAACTTTGGTCACCCCCATGTAAGTTATAGGGCAGGAACAGCACAGTTTTCAAAACGTGTTTTTCAGCCCGAAATAAACGCGTTTTCTCAGCCCTTAGAATCGCAGTGTAACTGCCTGGCTCAGAAGAGCCCCCTGAGTCAGCCCTTAACCCCAGTGTGCTGAAATTGTCAAAACGTGTTTTTCAGCAGAAATAAAGACGTTTAGGCAACTTTGGTCACCCCCATGTAAGTTATAGGGCAGGAACAGCACAGTTTTCAAAACGTGTTTTTCAGCCCGAAATAAACGCGTTTTCTCAGCCCTTAGAATCGCAGTGTAACTGCTTGGCTCAGAAGAGCCCCCTGAGTCAGCCCTTAACCCCAGTGTGCTGAAATTGTCAAAACGTGTTTTTCAGCAGAAATAAAGACGTTTAGGCAACTTTGGTCACCCCCATATAAGTTATAGGGCAGGAACAGCACAGTTTTCAAAACGAGTTTTTCAGCCCGAAATAAACGCGTTTTCTCAGCCCTTAGAATCGCAGAGTAACTGCCTGGCTCAGAAGAGCCCCCTGAGTCAGCCCTTAACCCCAGTGTGCTGAAATTGTCAAAACGTGTTTTTCAGCAGAAATAAAGACGTTTAGGCAACTTTGGTCACCCCCATGTAAGTTATAGGGCAGGAACAGCACAGTTTTCAAAACGTGTTTTTCAGCCCGAAATAAACGCGTTTACTCAGCCCTTAGAATCGCAGTGTAACTGCCTGGCTCAGAAGAGCCCCCTGAGTCAGCCCTTAACCCCAGTGTGCTGAAATTGTCAAAACGTGTTTTTCAGCAGAAATAAAGACGTTTAGGCAACTTTGGTCACCCCCATGTAAGTTATAACGCAGGAACAGCACAGTTTTCAAAACGTGTTTTTCAGCCCGAAATAAACGCGTTTTCTCAGCCCTTAGAATCGCAGTGTAACTGCCTGGCTCAGAAGAGCCCCCTGAGTCAGCCCTTAACCCCAGTGTGCTGAAATTGTCAAAACGTGTTTTTCAGCAGAAATAAAGACGTTTAGGCAACTTTGGTCACCCCCATGTAAGTTATAGGGCAGGAACAGCACAGTTCTCAAAACGTGTTTTTCAGCCCGAAATAAATGCGTTTTCTCAGCCCTTAGAATCGCAGTGTAACTGCCTGGCTCAGAAGAGCCCCCTGAGTCAGCCCTTAACCCCAGTGTGCTGAAATTGTCAAAACGTGTTTTTCAGCAGAAATAAACACGTTTAGGCAACTTTGGTCACCCCCATGTAAGTTATAGGGCAGGAACAGCACAGTTTTCAAAACGTGTTTTTCATCCCGAAATAAACGCGTTTTCTCAGCCCTTAGAATCGCAGTGTAACTGCCTGGCTCAGATGAGCCCCCTGAGTCAGCCCTTAACCCCAGTGTGCTGAAATTGTCAAAACGTGTTTTTCAGCAGAAATAAACACGTTTAGGCAACTTTGGTCACCCCCATGTAAGTTATAGGGCAGGAACAGCATAGTTTTCAAAACGTGTTTTTCAGCCCGAAATAAACGCGTTTTCTCAGCCCTTAGAATCGCAGTGTAACTGCCTGGCTCAGAAGAGCCCCCTCAGTCAGCCCTTATCCCCAGTGTGCTGAAATTGTCAAAACGTGTTTTTCAGCAGAAATAAACACGTTTAGGCAACTTTGGTCACCCCCATGTAAGTTATAGGGCAGGAACAGCACAGTTTTCAAAACGTGTTTTTCAGCCCGAAATAAACGCGTTTTCTCAGCCCTTAGAATCGCAGTGTAACTGCCTGGCTCAGGAGAGCCCCCTAAGTCAGCCCTTAACCCCAGTGTGCTGAAATTGTCAAAACGTGTTTTTCAGCAGAAATAAAGACGTTTAGGCAACTTTGGTCACCCCCATGTAAGTTATAGGGCAGGAACAGCACAGTTTTCAAAACGTGTTTTTCAGCCCGAAATAAACGCGTTTTCTCAGCCCTTAGAATCGCAGTGTAACTGCCTGGCTTAGAAGAGCCCCCTGAGTCAGCCCTTAACCCCAGTGTGCTGAAATTGTCAAAACGTGTTTTTCAGCAGAAATAAAGACGTTTAGGCAACTTTGGTCACCCCCATGTAAGTTATAGGGCAGGAACAGCACAGTTTTCAAAATGTGTTTTTCAGCCCGAAATAAACGCGTTTTCTCAGCCCTTAGAATCGCAGTGTAACTGCCTGGCTCAGAAGAGCCCCCTGTGTCAGCCCTTAACCCCAGTGTGCTGAAATTGTCAAAACGTGTTTTTCAGCAGAAATAAAGACGTTTAGGCAACTTTGGTCACCCCCATGTAAGTTATAGGGCAGGAACAGCACAGTTTTCAAAACGTGTTTTTCAGCCCGAAATAAACGCGTTTTCTCAGCCCTTAGAATCGCAATGTAACTGCCTGGCTCAGAAGAGCCCCCTGAGTCAGCCCTTAACCCCAGTGTGCTGAAATTGTCAAAACGTGTTTTTCAGCAGAAATAAAGACGTTTAGGCAACTTTGGTCACCCCCATGTAAGTTATAGGGCAGGAACAGCACAGTTTTCAAAACGTGTTTTTCAGTCCGAAATAAACGCGTTTTCTCAGCCCTTAGAATCGCAGTGTAACTGCCTGGCTCAGAAGAGCCCCCTGAGTCAGCCCTTAACCCCAGTGTGCTGAAATTGTCAAAACGTGTTTTTCAGCAGAAATAAAGACGTTTAGGCAACTTTGGTCACCCCCATGTAAGTTATAACGCAGGAACAGCACAGTTTTCAAAACGTGTTTTTCAGCCCGAAATAAACGCGTTTTTTCAGCCCTTAGAATCGCAGTGTAACTGCCTGGCTCAGAAGAGCCCCCTGAGTCAGCCCTTAACCCCAGTGTGCTGAAATTGTCAAAACGTGTTTTTCAGCAGAAATAAACACGTTTAGGCAACTTTGGTCACCCCCATGTAAGTTATAGGGCAGGAACAGCACAGTTTTCAAAACGTGTTTTTCAGCCCGAAATAAACGCGTTTTCTCAGCCCTTAGAATCGCAGTGTAACTGCCTGGCTCAGAAGAGCCCCCTGAGTCAGCCCTTAACCCCAGTGTGCTGAAATTGTCAAAACGTGTTTTTCAGCAGAAATAAAGACGTTTAGGCAACTTTGGTCACCCCCATGTAAGTTATAGGGCAGGAACAGCACAGTTTTCAAAACGTGTTTTTCAGTCCGAAATAAACGCGTTTTCTCAGCCCTTAGAATCGCAGTGTAACTGCCTGGCTCAGAAGAGCCCCCTGAGTCAGCCCTTAACCCCAGTGTGCTGAAATTGTCAAAACGTGTTTTTCAGCAGAAATAAAGACGTTTAGGCAACTTTGGTCACCCCCATGTAAGTTATAACGCAGGAACAGCACAGTTTTCAAAACGTGTTTTTCAGCCCGAAATAAACGCGTTTTTTCAGCCCTTAGAATCGCAGTGTAACTGCCTGGCTCAGAAGAGCCCCCTGAGTCAGCCCTTAACCCCAGTGTGCTGAAATTGTCAAAACGTGTTTTTCAGCAGAAATAAACACGTTTAGGCAACTTTGGTCACCCCCATGTAAGTTATAGGGCAGGAACAGCACAGTTTTCAAAACGTGTTTTTCAGCCCGAAATAAACGCGTTTTCTCAGCCCTTAGAATCGCAGTGTAACTGCCTGGCTCAAAAGAGCCCCCTGTGTCAGCCCTTAACCCCAGTGTGCTGAAATTGTCAAAACGTGTTTTTCAGCAGAAATAAAGACGTTTAGGCAACTTTGGTCACCCCCATGTAAGTTATAGGGCAGGAACAGCACAGTTTTCAAAACGTGTTTTTCAGCCCGAAATAAACGCGTTTTCTCAGCCCTTAGAATCGCAGTGTAACTGCCTGGCTCAGAAGAGCCCCCTGAGTCAGCCCTTAACCCCAGTGTGCTGAAATTGTCAAAACGTGTTTTTCAGCAGAAATAAAGACGTTTAGGCAACTTTGGTCACCCCCATGTAAGTTATAGGGCAGGAACAGCACAGTTTTCAAAACGTGTTTTTCAGCCCGAAATAAACGCGTTTTCTCAGCCCTTAGAATCGCAGTGTAACTGCTTGGCTCAGAAGAGCCCCCTGAGTCAGCCCTTAACCCCAGTGTGCTGAAATTGTCAAAACGTGTTTTTCAGCAGAAATAAAGACGTTTAGGCAACTTTGGTCACCCCCATATAAGTTATAGGGCAGGAACAGCACAGTTTTCAAAACGAGTTTTTCAGCCCGAAATAAACGCGTTTTCTCAGCCCTTAGAATCGCAGAGTAACTGCCTGGCTCAGAAGAGCCCCCTGAGTCAGCCCTTAACCCCAGTGTGCTGAAATTGTCAAAACGTGTTTTTCAGCAGAAATAAAGACGTTTAGGCAACTTTGGTCACCCCCATGTAAGTTATAGGGCAGGAACAGCACAGTTTTCAAAACGTGTTTTTCAGCCCGAAATAAACGCGTTTACTCAGCCCTTAGAATCGCAGTGTAACTGCCTGGCTCAGAAGAGCCCCCTGAGTCAGCCCTTAACCCCAGTGTGCTGAAATTGTCAAAACGTGTTTTTCAGCAGAAATAAAGACGTTTAGGCAACTTTGGTCACCCCCATGTAAGTTATAACGCAGGAACAGCACAGTTTTCAAAACGTGTTTTTCAGCCCGAAATAAACGCGTTTTCTCAGCCCTTAGAATCGCAGTGTAACTGCCTGGCTCAGAAGAGCCCCCTGAGTCAGCCCTTAACCCCAGTGTGCTGAAATTGTCAAAACGTGTTTTTCAGCAGAAATAAAGACGTTTAGGCAACTTTGGTCACCCCCATGTAAGTTATAGGGCAGGAACAGCATAGTTTTCAAAACGTGTTTTTCAGCCCGAAATAAACGCGTTTTCTCAGCCCTTAGAATCGCAGTGTAACTGCCTGGCTCAGAAGAGCCCCCTCAGTCAGCCCTTATCCCCAGTGTGCTGAAATTGTCAAAACGTGTTTTTCAGCAGAAATAAACACGTTTAGGCAACTTTGGTCACCCCCATGTAAGTTATAGGGCAGGAACAGCACAGTTTTCAAAACGTGTTTTTCAGCCCGAAATAAACGCGTTTTCTCAGCCCTTAGAATCGCAGTGTAACTGCCTGGCTCAGGAGAGCCCCCTAAGTCAGCCCTTAACCCCAGTGTGCTGAAATTGTCAAAACGTGTTTTTCAGCAGAAATAAAGACGTTTAGGCAACTTTGGTCACCCCCATGTAAGTTATAGGGCAGGAACAGCACAGTTTTCAAAACGTGTTTTTCAGCCCGAAATAAACGCGTTTTCTCAGCCCTTAGAATCGCAGTGTAACTGCCTGGCTTAGAAGAGCCCCCTGAGTCAGCCCTTAACCCCAGTGTGCTGAAATTGTCAAAACGTGTTTTTCAGCAGAAATAAAGACGTTTAGGCAACTTTGGTCACCCCCATGTAAGTTATAGGGCAGGAACAGCACAGTTTTCAAAATGTGTTTTTCAGCCCGAAATAAACGCGTTTTCTCAGCCCTTAGAATCGCAGTGTAACTGCCTGGCTCAGAAGAGCCCCCTGTGTCAGCCCTTAACCCCAGTGTGCTGAAATTGTCAAAACGTGTTTTTCAGCAGAAATAAAGACGTTTAGGCAACTTTGGTCACCCCCATGTAAGTTATAGGGCAGGAACAGCACAGTTTTCAAAACGTGTTTTTCAGCCCGAAATAAACGCGTTTTCTCAGCCCTTAGAATCGCAATGTAACTGCCTGGCTCAGAAGAGCCCCCTGAGTCAGCCCTTAACCCCAGTGTGCTGAAATTGTCAAAACGTGTTTTTCAGCAGAAATAAAGACGTTTAGGCAACTTTGGTCACCCCCATGTAAGTTATAGGGCAGGAACAGCACAGTTTTCAAAACGTGTTTTTCAGTCCGAAATAAACGCGTTTTCTCAGCCCTTAGAATCGCAGTGTAACTGCCTGGCTCAGAAGAGCCCCCTGAGTCAGCCCTTAACCCCAGTGTGCTGAAATTGTCAAAACGTGTTTTTCAGCAGAAATAAACACGTTTAGGCAACTTTGGTCACCCCCATGTAAGTTATAGGGCAGGAACAGCATAGTTTTCAAAACGTGTTTTTCAGCCCGAAATAAACGCGTTTTCTCAGCCCTTAGAATCGCAGTGTAACTGCCTGGCTCAGAAGAGCCCCCTGAGTCAGCCCTTAACCCCAGTGTGCTGAAATTGTCAAAACGTGTTTTTCAGCAGAAATAAAGACGTTTAGGCAACTTTGGTCACCCCCATGTAAGTTATAGGGCAGGAACAGCACAGTTTTCAAAACGTGGTTTTCAGCCCGAAATAAACGCGTTTTCTCAGCCCTTAGAATCGCAGTGTAACTGCCTGGCTCAGAAGAGCCCCCTCAGTCAGCCCTTATCCCCAGTGTGCTGAAATTGTCAAAACGTGTTTTTCAGCAGAAATAAAGACGTTTAGGCAACTTTGGTCACCCCCATGTAAGTTATAGGGCAGGAACAGCATAGTTTTCAAAATGTGTTTTTCAGCCCGAAATAAACGCGTTTTCTCAGCCCTTAGAATCGCAGTGTAACTGCCTGGCTCAGAAGAGCCCCCTGAGTCAGCCCTTAACCCCAGTGTGCTGAAATTGTCAAAACTTGTTTTTCAGCAGAAATAAACACGTTTAGGCAACTTTGGTCACCCCCATGTAAGTTATAGGGCAGGAACAGCACAGTTTTCAAAACGTGTTTTTCAGCCCGAAATAAACGCGTTTTCTCAGCCCTTAGAATCGAAGTGTAACTGCCTGGCTCAGAAGAGCCCCCTGAGTCAGCCCTTAACCCCAGTGTGCTGAAATTGTCAAAACGTGTTTTTCAGCAGAAATAAACACGTTTAGGCAACTTTGGTCACCCCCATGTAAGTTATAGGGTAGGAACAGCACAGTTTTCAAAACGTGTTTTTCAGCCCGAAATAAACGCGTTTTCTCAGCCCTTAGAATCGCAGTGTAACTGCCTGGCTCAAAAGAGCCCCCTGTGTCAGCCCTTAACCCCAGTGTGCTGAAATTGTCAAAACGTGTTTTTCAGCAGAAATAAAGACGTTTAGGCAACTTTGGTCACCCCCATGTAAGTTATAGGGCAGGAACAGCACAGTTTTCAAAACGTGTTTTTCAGCCCGAAATAAACGCGTTTTCTCAGCCCTTAGAATCGCAGTGTAACTGCCTGGCTCAGAAGAGCCCCCTGAGTCAGCCCTTAACCCCAGTGTGCTGAAATTGTCAAAACGTGTTTTTCAGCAGAAATAAAGACGTTTAGGCAACTTTGGTCACCCCCATGTAAGTTATAGGGCAGGAACAGCACAGTTTTCAAAACGTGTTTTTCAGCCCGAAATAAACGCGTTTTCTCAGCCCTTAGAATCGCAGTGTAACTGCTTGGCTCAGAAGAGCCCCCTGAGTCAGCCCTTAACCCCAGTGTGCTGAAATTGTCAAAACGTGTTTTTCAGCAGAAATAAAGACGTTTAGGCAACTTTGGTCACCCCCATATAAGTTATAGGGCAGGAACAGCACAGTTTTCAAAACGAGTTTTTCAGCCCGAAATAAACGCGTTTTCTCAGCCCTTAGAATCGCAGTGTAACTGCCTGGCTCAGAAGAGCCCCCTGAGTCAGCCCTTAACCCCAGTGTGCTGAAATTGTCAAAACGTGTTTTTCAGCAGAAATAAAGACGTTTAGGCAACTTTGGTCACCCCCATGTAAGTTATAGGGCAGGAACAGCACAGTTTTCAAAACGTGTTTTTCAGCCCGAAATAAACGCGTTTACTCAGCCCTTAGAATCGCAGTGTAACTGCCTGGCTCAGAAGAGCCCCCTGAGTCAGCCCTTAACCCCAGTGTGCTGAAATTGTCAAAACGTGTTTTTCAGCAGAAATAAAGACGTTTAGGCAACTTTGGTCACCCCCATGTAAGTTATAACGCAGGAACAGCACAGTTTTCAAAACGTGTTTTTCAGCCCGAAATAAACGCGTTTTTTCAGCCCTTAGAATCGCAGTGTAACTGCCTGGCTCAGAAGAGCCCCCTGAGTCAGCCCTTAACCCCAGTGTGCTGAAATTGTCAAAACGTGTTTTTCAGCAGAAATAAACACGTTTAGGCAACTTTGGTCACCCCCATGTAAGTTATAGGGCAGGAACAGCACAGTTTTCAAAACGTGTTTTTCAGCCCGAAATAAACGCGTTTTGTCAGCCCTTAGAATCGCAGTGTAACTGCCTGGCTCAGAAGAGCCCCCTGAGTCAGCCCTTAACCCCAGTGTGCTGAAATTGTCAAAACGTGTTTTTCAGCAGAAATAAAGACGTTTAGGCAACTTTGGTCACCCCCATGTAAGTTATAGGGCAGGAACAGCATAGTTTTCAAAACGTGTTTTTCAGCCCGAAATAAACGCGTTTTCTCAGCCCTTAGAATCGCAGTGTAACTGCCTGGCTCAGAAGAGCCCCCTGAGTCAGCCCTTAACCCCAGTGTGCTGAAATTGTCAAAACGTGTTTTTCAGCAGAAATAAAGACGTTTAGGCAACTTTGGTCACCCCCATGTAAGTTATAGGGCAGGAACAGCACAGTTTTCAAAACGTGTTTTTCAGTCCGAAATAAACGCGTTTTCTCAGCCCTTAGAATCGCAGTGTAACTGCCTGGCTCAGAAGAGCCCCCTGAGTCAGCCCTTAACCCCAGTGTGCTGAAATTGTCAAAACGTGTTTTTCAGCAGAAATAAAGACGTTTAGGCAACTTTGGTCACCCCCATGTAAGTTATAACGCAGGAACAGCACAGTTTTCAAAACGTGTTTTTCAGCCCGAAATAAACGCGTTTTTTCAGCCCTTAGAATCGCAGTGTAACTGCCTGGCTCAGAAGAGCCCCCTGAGTCAGCCCTTAACCCCAGTGTGCTGAAATTGTCAAAACGTGTTTTTCAGCAGAAATAAACACGTTTAGGCAACTTTGGTCACCCCCATGTAAGTTATAGGGCAGGAACAGCACAGTTTTCAAAACGTGTTTTTCAGCCCGAAATAAACGCGTTTTCTCAGCCCTTAGAATCGCAGTGTAACTGCCTGGCTCAAAAGAGCCCCCTGTGTCAGCCCTTAACCCCAGTGTGCTGAAATTGTCAAAACGTGTTTTTCAGCAGAAATAAAGACGTTTAGGCAACTTTGGTCACCCCCATGTAAGTTATAGGGCAGGAACAGCACAGTTTTCAAAACGTGTTTTTCAGCCCGAAATAAACGCGTTTTCTCAGCCCTTAGAATCGCAGTGTAACTGCCTGGCTCAGAAGAGCCCCCTGAGTCAGCCCTTAACCCCAGTGTGCTGAAATTGTCAAAACGTGTTTTTCAGCAGAAATAAAGACGTTTAGGCAACTTTGGTCACCCCCATATAAGTTATAGGGCAGGAACAGCACAGTTTTCAAAACGAGTTTTTCAGCCCGAAATAAACGCGTTTTCTCAGCCCTTAGAATCGCAGAGTAACTGCCTGGCTCAGAAGAGCCCCCTGAGTCAGCCCTTAACCCCAGTGTGCTGAAATTGTCAAAACGTGTTTTTCAGCAGAAATAAAGACGTTTAGGCAACTTTGGTCACCCCCATGTAAGTTATAGGGCAGGAACAGCACAGTTTTCAAAACGTGTTTTTCAGCCCGAAATAAACGCGTTTACTCAGCCCTTAGAATCGCAGTGTAACTGCCTGGCTCAGAAGAGCCCCCTGAGTCAGCCCTTAACCCCAGTGTGCTGAAATTGTCAAAACGTGTTTTTCAGCAGAAATAAAGACGTTTAGGCAACTTTGGTCACCCCCATGTAAGTTATAACGCAGGAACAGCACAGTTTTCAAAACGTGTTTTTCAGCCCGAAATAAACGCGTTTTTTCAGCCCTTAGAATCGCAGTGTAACTGCCTGGCTCAGAAGAGCCCCCTGAGTCAGCCCTTAACCCCAGTGTGCTGAAATTGTCAAAACGTGTTTTTCAGCAGAAATAAACACGTTTAGGCAACTTTGGTCACCCCCATGTAAGTTATAGGGCAGGAACAGCACAGTTTTCAAAACGTGTTTTTCAGCCCGAAATAAACGCGTTTTGTCAGCCCTTAGAATCGCAGTGTAACTGCCTGGCTCAGAAGAGCCCCCTGAGTCAGCCCTTAACCCCAGTGTGCTGAAATTGTCAAAACGTGTTTTTCAGCAGAAATAAAGACGTTTAGGCAACTTTGGTCACCCCCATGTAAGTTATAGGGCAGGAACAGCATAGTTTTCAAAACGTGTTTTTCAGCCCGAAATAAACGCGTTTTCTCAGCCCTTAGAATCGCAGTGTAACTGCCTGGCTCAGAAGAGCCCCCTGAGTCAGCCCTTAACCCCAGTGTGCTGAAATTGTCAAAACGTGTTTTTCAGCAGAAATAAAGACGTTTAGGCAACTTTGGTCACCCCCATGTAAGTTATAGGGCAGGAACAGCACAGTTTTCAAAACGTGTTTTTCAGTCCGAAATAAACGCGTTTTCTCAGCCCTTAGAATCGCAGTGTAACTGCCTGGCTCAGAAGAGCCCCCTGAGTCAGCCCTTAACCCCAGTGTGCTGAAATTGTCAAAACGTGTTTTTCAGCAGAAATAAAGACGTTTAGGCAACTTTGGTCACCCCCATGTAAGTTATAGGGCAGGAACAGCACAGTTCTCAAAACGTGTTTTTCAGCCCGAAATAAACGCGTTTTCTCAGCCCTTAGAATCGCAGTGTAACTGCCTGGCTCAGAAGAGCCCCCTGAGTCAGCCCTTAATCCCAGTGTGCTGAAATTGTCAAAACGTGTTTTTCAGCAGAAATAAACACGTTTAGGCAACTTTGGTCACCCCCATGTAAGTTATAGGGCAGGAACAGCACAGTTTTCAAAACGTGTTTTTCAGCCCGAAATAAACGCGTTTTCTCAGCCCTTAGAATCGCAGTGTAACTGCCTGGCTCAGATGAGCCCCCTGAGTCAGCCCTTAACCCCAGTGTGCTGAAATTGTCAAAACGTGTTTTTCAGCAGAAATAAAGACGTTTAGGCAACTTTGGTCACCCCCATGTAAGTTATAGGGCAGGAACAGCACAGTTTTCAAAACGTGTTTTTCAGTCCGAAATAAACGCGTTTTCTCAGCCCTTAGAATCGCAGTGTAACTGCCTGGCTCAGAAGAGCCCCCTGAGTCAGCCCTTAACCCCAGTGTGCTGAAATTGTCAAAACGTGTTTTTCAGCAGAAATAAAGACGTTTAGGCAACTTTGGTCACCCCCATGTAAGTTATAGGGCAGGAACAGCACAGTTTTCAAAACGTGTTTTTCAGCCCGAAATAAACGCGTTTTCTCAGCCCTTAGAATCGCAGTGTAACTGCCTGGCTCAGAAGAGCCCCCTGAGTCAGCCCTTAACCCCAGTGTGCTGAAATTGTCAAAACGTGTTTTTCAGCAGAAATAAAGACGTTTAGGCAACTTTGGTCACCCCCATGTAAGTTATAGGGCAGGAACAGCACAGTTTTCAAAACGTGTTTTTCAGCCCGAAATAAACGCGTTTTCTCAGCCCTTAGAATCCCAGTGTAACTGCTTGGCTCAGAAGAGCCCCCTGAGTCAGCCCTTAACCCCAGTGTGCTGAAATTGTCAAAACGTGTTTTTCAGCAGAAATAAAGACGTTTAGGCAACTTTGGTCACCCCCATATAAGTTATAGGGCAGGAACAGCACAGTTTTCAAAACGAGTTTTTCAGCCCGAAATAAACGCGTTTTCTCAGCCCTTAGAATCGCAGTGTAACTGCCTGGCTCAGAAGAGCCTCCTGAGTCAGCCCTTAACCCCAGTGTGCTGAAATTGTCAAAACGTGTTTTTCAGCAGAAATAAAGACGTTTAGGCAACTTTGGTCACCCCCATGTAAGTTATAGGGCAGGAACAGCACAGTTTTCAAAACGTGTTTTTCAGCCCGAAATAAACGCGTTTACTCAGCCCTTAGAATCGCAGTGTAACTGCCTGGCTCAGAAGAGCCCCCTGAGTCAGCCCTTAACCCCAGTGTGCTGAAATTGTCAAAACGTGTTTTTCAGCAGAAATAAAGACGTTTAGGCAACTTTGGTCACCCCCATGTAAGTTATAACGCAGGAACAGCACAGTTTTCAAAACGTGTTTTTCAGCCCGAAATAAACGCGTTTTTTCAGCCCTTAGAATCGCAGTGTAACTGCCTGGCTCAGAAGAGCCCCCTGAGTCAGCCCTTAACCCCAGTGTGCTGAAATTGTCAAAACGTGTTTTTCAGCAGAAATAAACACGTTTAGGCAACTTTGGTCACCCCTATGTAAGTTATAGGGCAGGAACAGCACAGTTTTCAAAACGTGTTTTTCAGCCCGAAATAAACGCGTTTTGTCAGCCCTTAGAATCGCAGTGTAACTACCTGGCTCAGAAGAGCCCCCTGAGTCAGCCCTTAACCCCAGTGTGCTGAAATTGTCAAAACGTGTTTTTCAGCAGAAATAAAGACGTTTAGGCAACTTTGGTCACCCCCATGTAAGTTATAGGGCAGGAACAGCATAGTTTTCAAAACGTGTTTTTCAGCCCGAAATAAACGCGTTTTCTCAGCCCTTAGAATCGCAGTGTAACTGCCTGGCTCAGAAGAGCCCCCTGAGTCAGCCCTTAACCCCAGTGTGCTGAAATTGTCAAAACGTGTTTTTCAGCAGAAATAAAGACGTTTAGGCAACTTTGGTCACCCCCATGTAAGTTATAGGGCAGGAACAGCACAGTTCTCAAAACGTGTTTTTCAGCCCGAAATAAACGCGTTTTCTCAGCCCTTAGAATCGCAGTGTAACTGCCTGGCTCAGAAGAGCCCCCTGAGTCAGCCCTTAACCCCAGTGTGCTGAAATTGTCAAAACGTGTTTTTCAGCAGAAATAAACACGTTTAGGCAACTTTGGTCACCCCCATGTAAGTTATAGGGCAGGAACAGCACTGTTTTCAAAACGTGTTTTTCAGCCCGAAATAAACGCGTTTTCTCAGCCCTTAGAATCGCAGTGTAACTGCCTGGCTCAGATGAGCACCCTGAGTCAGCCCTTAACCCCAGTGTGCTGAAATTGTCAAAACGTGTTTTTCAGCAGAAATAAAGACGTTTAGGCAACTTTGGTCACCCCCATGTAAGTTATAGGGCAGGAACAGCACAGTTTTCAAAACGTGTTTTTCAGCCCGAAATAAACGCGTTTTCTCAGCCCTTAGAATCGCAGTGTAACTGCCTGGCTCAGAAGAGCCCCCTGAGTCAGCCCTTAACCCCAGTGTGCTGAAATTGTCAAAACGTGTTTTTCAGCAGAAATAAACACGTTTAGGCAACTTTGGTCACCCCCATGTAAGTTATAGGGCAGGAACAGCACAGTTTTCAAAACGTGTTTTTCAGCCCGAAATAAACGCGTTTTCTCAGCCCTTAGAATCGCAGTGTAACTGCCTGGCTCAGAAGAGCCCCCTGAGTCAGCCCTTAACCCCAGTGTGCTGAAATTGTCAAAACGTGTTTTTCAGCAGAAATAAAGACGTTTAGGCAACTTTGGTCACCCCCATGTAAGTTATAGGGCAGGAACAGCACAGTTCTCAAAACGTGTTTTTCAGCCCGAAATAAACGCGTTTTCTCAGCCCTTAGAATCGCAGTGTAACTGCCTGGCTCAGAAGAGCCCCCTGAGTCAGCCCTTAACCCCAGTGTGCTGAAATTGTCAAAACGTGTTTTTCAGCAGAAATAAAGACGTTTAGGCAACTTTGGTCACCCCCATGTAAGTTATAGGGCAGGAACAGCACAGTTTTCAAAACGTGTTTTTCAGCCCGAAATAAACGCGTTTTCTCAGCCCTTAGAATCGCAGTGTAACTGCCTGGCTCAGAAGAGCCCCCTCAGTCAGCCCTTATCCCCAGTGTGCTGAAATTGTCAAAACGTGTTTTTCAGCAGAAATAAAGACGTTTAGGCAACTTTGGTCACCCCCATGTAAGTTATAGGGCAGGAACAGCACAGTTTTCAAAACGTGTTTTTCAGCCCGAAAAAACGCGTTTTCTCAGCCCTTAGAATCGCAGTGTAACTGCCTGGCTCAGAAGAGCCCCCTGAGTCAGCCCTTAACCCCAGTGTGCTGAAATTGTCAAAACGTGTTTTTCAGCAGAAATAAACACGTTTAGGCAACTTTGGTCACCCCCATGTAAGTTATAGGGCAGGAACAGCACAGTTTTCAAAACGTGTTTTTCAGCCCGAAATAAACGCGTTTTCTCAGCCCTTAGAATCGCAGTGTAACTGCCTGGCTCAGAAGAGCCCCCTGAGTCAGCCCTTAACCCCAGTGTGCTGAAATTGTCAAAACGTGTTTTTCAGCAGAAATAAAGACGTTTAGGCAACTTTGGTCACCCCCATGTAAGTTATAGGGCAGGAACAGCACAGTTCTCAAAACGTGTTTTTCAGCCCGAAATAAACGCGTTTTCTCAGCCCTTAGAATCGCAGTGTAACTGCCTGGCTCAGAAGAGCCCCCTGAGTCAGCCCTTAACCCCAGTGTGCTGAAATTGTCAAAACGTGTTTTTCAGCAGAAATAAAGACGTTTAGGCAACTTTGGTCACCCCCATGTAAGTTATAGGGCAGGAACAGCACAGTTTTCAAAACGTGTTTTTCAGCCCGAAATAAACGCGTTTTCTCAGCCCTTAGAATCGCAGTGTAACTGCCTGGCTCAGAAGAGCCCCCTCAGTCAGCCCTTATCCCCAGTGTGCTGAAATTGTCAAAACGTGTTTTTTAGCAGAAATAAAGACGTTTAGGCAACTTTGGTCACCCCCATGTAAGTTATAGGGCAGGAACAGCATAGTTTTCAAAACGTGTTTTTCAGCCCGAAATAAACGCGTTTTCTCAGCCCTTAGAATCGCAGTGTAACTGCCTGGCTCAGAAGAGCCCCCTGAGTCAGCCCTTAACCCCAGTGTGCTGAAATTGTCAAAACGTGTTTTTCAGCAGAAATAAAGACGTTTAGGCAACTTTGGTCACCCCCATGTAAGTTATAGGGCAGGAACAGCACAGTTTTCAAAACGTGTTTTTCAGCCCGAAAAAACGCGTTTTCTCAGCCCTTAGAATCGCAGTGTAACTGCCTGGCTCAGAAGAGCCCCCTGAGTCAGCCCTTAACCCCAGTGTGCTGAAATTGTCAAAACGTGTTTTTCAGCAGAAATAAACACGTTTAGGCAACTTTGGTCACCCCCATGTAAGTTATAGGGCAGGAACAGCATAGTTTTCAAAACGTGTTTTTCAGCCCGAAATAAACGCGTTTTCTCAGCCCTTAGAATCGCAGTGTAACTGCCTGGCTCAGAAGAGCCCCCTGAGTGAGCCCTTAACCCCAGTGTGCTGAAATTGTCAAAACGTGTTTTTCAGCAGAAATAAAGACGTTTAGGCAACTTTGGTCACCCCCATGTAAGTTATAGGGCAGGAACAGCACAGTTTTCAAAACGTGTTTTTCAGCCCGAAATAAACGCGTTTTCTCAGCCCTTAGAATCGCAGTGTAACTGCCTGGCTCAGAAGAGCCCCCTGAGTCAGCCCTTAACCCCAGTGTGCTGAAATTGTCAAAACGTGTTTTTCAGCAGAAATAAAGACGTTTAGGCAACTTTGGTCACCCCCATGTAAGTTATAGGGCAGGAACAGCACAGTTTTCAAAACGTGTTTTTCAGCCCGAAATAAACGCGTTTTCTCAGCCCTTAGAATCGCAGTGTAACTGCTTGGCTCAGAAGAGCCCCCTGAGTCAGCCCTTAACCCCAGTGTGCTGAAATTGTCAAAACGTGTTTTTCAGCAGAAATAAAGACGTTTAGGCAACTTTGGTCACCCCCATGTAAGTTATAGGGTAGGAACAGCACAGTTTTCAAAACGTGTTTTTCAGCCCGAAATAAACGCGTTTTTTCAGCCCTTAGAATCGCAGTGTAACTGCCTGGCTCAGAAGAGCCCCCTGAGTCAGCCCTTAACCCCAGTGTGCTGAAATTGTCAAAACGTGTTTTTCAGCAGAAATAAACACGTTTAGGCAACTTTGGTCACCCCCATGTAAGTTATAGGGCAGGAACAGCACAGTTTTCAAAACGTGTTTTTCAGCCCGAAATAAACGCGTTTTCTCAGCCCTTAGAATCGCAGTGTAACTGCCTGGCTCAGATGAGCCCCCTGAGTCAGCCCTTAACCCCAGTGTGCTGAAATTGTCAAAACGTGTTTTTCAGCAGAAATAAAGACGTTTAGGCAACTTTGGTCACCCCCATGTAAGTTATAGGGCAGGAACAGCACAGTTTTCAAAACGTGTTTTTCAGCACGAAATAAACGCGTTTTCTCAGCCCTTAGAATCGCAGTGTAACTGCCTGGCTCAGAAGAGCCCCCTGAGTCAGCCCTTAACCCCAGTGTGCTGAAATTGTCAAAACGTGTTTTTCAGCAGAAATAAACACGTTTAGGCAACTTTGGTCACCCCCATGTAAGTTATAGGGCAGGAACAGCACAGTTTTCAAAACGTGTTTTTCAGCCCGAAATAAACGCGTTTTCTCAGCCCTTAGAATCGCAGTGTAACTGCCTGGCTCAGAAGAGCCCCCTGAGTCAGCCCTTAACCCCAGTGTGCTGAAATTGTCAAAACGTGTTTTTCAGCAGAAATAAAGACGTTTAGGCAACTTTGGTCACCCCCATGTAAGTTATAGGGCAGGAACAGCACAGTTCTCAAAACGTGTTTTTCAGCCCGAAATAAACGCGTTTTCTCAGCCCTTAGAATCGCAGTGTAACTGCCTGGCTCAGAAGAGCCCCCTGAGTCAGCCCTTAACCCCAGTGTGCTGAAATTGTCAAAACGTGTTTTTCAGCAGAAATAAAGACGTTTAGGCAACTTTGGTCACCCCCATGTAAGTTATAGGGCAGGAACAGCACAGTTTTCAAAACGTGTTTTTCAGCCCGAAATAAACGCGTTTTCTCAGCCCTTAGAATCGCAGTGTAACTGCCTGGCTCAGAAGAGCCCCCTCAGTCAGCCTTATCCCCAGTGTGCTGAAATTGTCAAATCGTGTTTTTTAGCAGAAATAAAGACGTTTAGGCAACTTTGGTCACCCCCATGTAAGTTATAGGGCAGGAACAGCACAGTTTTCAAAACGTGTTTTTCAGCCCGAAATAAACGCGTTTTCTCAGCCCTTAGAATCGCAGTGTAACTGCCTGGCTCAGAAGAGCCCCCTGAGTCAGCCCTTAACCCCAGTGTGCTGAAATTGTCAAAACGTGTTTTTCAGCAGAAATAAAGACGTTTAGGCAACTTTGGTCACCCCCATGTAAGTTATAGGGCAGGAACAGCACAGTTTTCAAAACGTGTTTTTCAGCCCGAAAAAACGCGTTTTCTCAGCCCTTGGAATCGCAGTGTAACTGCCTGGCTCAGAAGAGCCCCCTGAGTCAGCCCTTAACCCCAGTGTGCTGAAATTGTCAAAACGTGTTTTTCAGCAGAAATAAACACGTTTAGGCAACTTTGGTCACCCCCATGTAAGTTATAGGGCAGGAACAGCATAGTTTTCAAAACGTGTTTTTCAGCCCGAAATAAACGCGTTTTCTCAGCCCTTAGAATCGCAGTGTAACTGCCTGGCTCAGAAGAGCCCCCTGAGTCAGCCCTTAACCCCAGTGTGCTGAAATTGTCAAAACGTGTTTTTCAGCAGAAATAAAGACGTTTAGGCAACTTTGGTCACCCCCATGTAAGTTATAGGGCAGGAACAGCACAGTTCTCAAAACGTGTTTTTCAGCCCGAAATAAACGCGTTTTCTCAGCCCTTAGAATCGCAGTGTAACTGCCTGGCTCAGAAGAGCCCCCTGAGTCAGCCCTTAACCCCAGTGTGCTGAAATTGTCAAAACGTGTTTTTCAGCAGAAATAAACACGTTTAGGCAACTTTGGTCACCCCCATGTAAGTTATAGGGCAGGAACAGCACTGTTTTCAAAACGTGTTTTTCAGCCCGAAATAAACGCGTTTTCTCAGCCCTTAGAATCGCAGTGTAACTGCCTGGCTCAGATGAGCACCCTGAGTCAGCCCTTAACCCCAGTGTGCTGAAATTGTCAAAACGTGTTTTTCAGCAGAAATAAAGACGTTTAGGCAACTTTGGTCACCCCCATGTAAGTTATAGGGCAGGAACAGCACAGTTTTCAAAACGTGTTTTTCAGCCCGAAATAAACGCGTTTTCTCAGCCCTTAGAATCGCAGTGTAACTGCCTGGCTCAGAAGAGCCCCCTGAGTCAGCCCTTAACCCCAGTGTGCTGAAATTGTCAAAACGTGTTTTTCAGCAGAAATAAACACGTTTAGGCAACTTTGGTCACCCCCATGTAAGTTATAGGGCAGGAACAGCACAGTTTTCAAAACGTGTTTTTCAGCCCGAAATAAACGCGTTTTCTCAGCCCTTAGAATCGCAGTGTAACTGCCTGGCTCAGAAGAGCCCCCTGAGTCAGCCCTTAACCCCAGTGTGCTGAAATTGTCAAAACGTGTTTTTCAGCAGAAATAAAGACGTTTAGGCAACTTTGGTCACCCCCATGTAAGTTATAGGGCAGGAACAGCACAGTTCTCAAAACGTGTTTTTCAGCCCGAAATAAACGCGTTTTCTCAGCCCTTAGAATCGCAGTGTAACTGCCTGGCTCAGAAGAGCCCCCTGAGTCAGCCCTTAACCCCAGTGTGCTGAAATTGTCAAAACGTGTTTTTCAGCAGAAATAAAGACGTTTAGGCAACTTTGGTCACCCCCATGTAAGTTATAGGGCAGGAACAGCACAGTTTTCAAAACGTGTTTTTCAGCCCGAAATAAACGCGTTTTCTCAGCCCTTAGAATCGCAGTGTAACTGCCTGGCTCAGAAGAGCCCCCTCAGTCAGCCCTTATCCCCAGTGTGCTGAAATTGTCAAAACGTGTTTTTCAGCAGAAATAAAGACGTTTAGGCAACTTTGGTCACCCCCATGTAAGTTATAGGGCAGGAACAGCACAGTTTTCAAAACGTGTTTTTCAGCCCGAAAAAACGCGTTTTCTCAGCCCTTAGAATCGCAGTGTAACTGCCTGGCTCAGAAGAGCCCCCTGAGTCAGCCCTTAACCCCAGTGTGCTGAAATTGTCAAAACGTGTTTTTCAGCAGAAATAAACACGTTTAGGCAACTTTGGTCACCCCCATGTAAGTTATAGGGCAGGAACAGCACAGTTTTCAAAACGTGTTTTTCAGCCCGAAATAAACGCGTTTTCTCAGCCCTTAGAATCGCAGTGTAACTGCCTGGCTCAGAAGAGCCCCCTGAGTCAGCCCTTAACCCCAGTGTGCTGAAATTGTCAAAACGTGTTTTTCAGCAGAAATAAAGACGTTTAGGCAACTTTGGTCACCCCCATGTAAGTTATAGGGCAGGAACAGCATAGTTTTCAAAACGTGTTTTTCAGCCCGAAATAAACGCGTTTTCTCAGCCCTTAGAATCGCAGTGTAACTGCCTGGCTCAGAAGAGCCCCCTGAGTGAGCCCTTAACCCCAGTGTGCTGAAATTGTCAAAACGTGTTTTTCAGCAGAAATAAAGACGTTTAGGCAACTTTGGTCACCCCCATGTAAGTTATAGGGCAGGAACAGCACAGTTTTCAAAACGTGTTTTTCAGCCCGAAATAAACGCGTTTTCTCAGCCCTTAGAATCGCAGTGTAACTGCCTGGCTCAGAAGAGCCCCCTGAGTCAGCCCTTAACCCCAGTGTGCTGAAATTGTCAAAACGTGTTTTTCAGCAGAAATAAAGACGTTTAGGCAACTTTGGTCACCCCCATGTAAGTTATAGGGCAGGAACAGCACAGTTTTCAAAACGTGTTTTTCAGCCCGAAATAAACGCGTTTTCTCAGCCCTTAGAATCGCAGTGTAACTGCTTGGCTCAGAAGAGCCCCCTGAGTCAGCCCTTAACCCCAGTGTGCTGAAATTGTCAAAACGTGTTTTTCAGCAGAAATAAAGACGTTTAGGCAACTTTGGTCACCCCCATGTAAGTTATAGGGTAGGAACAGCACAGTTTTCAAAACGTGTTTTTCAGCCCGAAATAAACGCGTTTTTTCAGCCCTTAGAATCGCAGTGTAACTGCCTGGCTCAGAAGAGCCCCCTGAGTCAGCCCTTAACCCCAGTGTGCTGAAATTGTCAAAACGTGTTTTTCAGCAGAAATAAACACGTTTAGGCAACTTTGGTCACCCCCATGTAAGTTATAGGGCAGGAACAGCACAGTTTTCAAAACGTGTTTTTCAGCCCGAAATAAACGCGTTTTCTCAGCCCTTAGAATCGCAGTGTAACTGCCTGGCTCAGATGAGCCCCCTGAGTCAGCCCTTAACCCCAGTGTGCTGAAATTGTCAAAACGTGTTTTTCAGCAGAAATAAAGACGTTTAGGCAACTTTGGTCACCCCCATGTAAGTTATAGGGCAGGAACAGCACAGTTTTCAAAACGTGTTTTTCAGCACGAAATAAACGCGTTTTCTCAGCCCTTAGAATCGCAGTGTAACTGCCTGGCTCAGAAGAGCCCCCTGAGTCAGCCCTTAACCCCAGTGTGCTGAAATTGTCAAAACGTGTTTTTCAGCAGAAATAAACACGTTTAGGCAACTTTGGTCACCCCCATGTAAGTTATAGGGCAGGAACAGCACAGTTTTCAAAACGTGTTTTTCAGCCCGAAATAAACGCGTTTTCTCAGCCCTTAGAATCGCAGTGTAACTGCCTGGCTCAGAAGAGCCCCCTGAGTCAGCCCTTAACCCCAGTGTGCTGAAATTGTCAAAACGTGTTTTTCAGCAGAAATAAAGACGTTTAGGCAACTTTGGTCACCCCCATGTAAGTTATAGGGCAGGAACAGCACAGTTCTCAAAACGTGTTTTTCAGCCCGAAATAAACGCGTTTTCTCAGCCCTTAGAATCGCAGTGTAACTGCCTGGCTCAGAAGAGCCCCCTGAGTCAGCCCTTAACCCCAGTGTGCTGAAATTGTCAAAACGTGTTTTTCAGCAGAAATAAAGACGTTTAGGCAACTTTGGTCACCCCCATGTAAGTTATAGGGCAGGAACAGCACAGTTTTCAAAACGTGTTTTTCAGCCCGAAATAAACGCGTTTTCTCAGCCCTTAGAATCGCAGTGTAACTGCCTGGCTCAGAAGAGCCCCCTCAGTCAGCCTTATCCCCAGTGTGCTGAAATTGTCAAATCGTGTTTTTTAGCAGAAATAAAGACGTTTAGGCAACTTTGGTCACCCCCATGTAAGTTATAGGGCAGGAACAGCACAGTTTTCAAAACGTGTTTTTCAGCCCGAAATAAACGCGTTTTCTCAGCCCTTAGAATCGCAGTGTAACTGCCTGGCTCAGAAGAGCCCCCTGAGTCAGCCCTTAACCCCAGTGTGCTGAAATTGTCAAAACGTGTTTTTCAGCAGAAATAAAGACGTTTAGGCAACTTTGGTCACCCCCATGTAAGTTATAGGGCAGGAACAGCACAGTTTTCAAAACGTGTTTTTCAGCCCGAAAAAACGCGTTTTCTCAGCCCTTGGAATCGCAGTGTAACTGCCTGGCTCAGAAGAGCCCCCTGAGTCAGCCCTTAACCCCAGTGTGCTGAAATTGTCAAAACGTGTTTTTCAGCAGAAATAAACACGTTTAGGCAACTTTGGTCACCCCCATGTAAGTTATAGGGCAGGAACAGCATAGTTTTCAAAACGTGTTTTTCAGCCCGAAATAAACGCGTTTTCTCAGCCCTTAGAATCGCAGTGTAACTGCCTGGCTCAGAAGAGCCCCCTGAGTCAGCCCTTAACCCCAGTGTGCTGAAATTGTCAAAACGTGTTTTTCAGCAGAAATAAACACGTTTAGGCAACTTTGGTCACCCCCATGTAAGTTATAGGGCAGGAACAGCACAGTTTTCAAAACGTGTTTTTCAGCCCGAAATAAACGCGTTTTCTCAGCCCTTAGAATCGCAGTGTAACTGCCTGGCTCAGAAGAGCCCCCTGAGTCAGCCCTTAACCCCAGTGTGCTGAAATTGTCAAAACGTGTTTTTCAGCAGAAATAAAGACGTTTAGGCAACTTTGGTCACCCCCATGTAAGTTATAGGGCAGGAACAGCACAGTTTTCAAAACGTGTTTTTCAGCCCGAAATAAACGCGTTTTCTCAGCCCTTAGAATCGCAGTGTAACTGCTTGGCTCAGAAGAGCCCCCTGAGTCAGCCCTTAACCCCAGTGTGCTGAAATTGTCAAAACGTGTTTTTCAGCAGAAATAAAGACGTTTAGGCAACTTTGGTCACCCCCATGTAAGTTATAGGGTAGGAACAGCACAGTTTTCAAAACGTGTTTTTCAGCCCGAAATAAACGCGTTTTATCAGCCCTTAGAATCGCAGTGTAACTGCCTGGCTCAGAAGAGCCCCCTGAGTCAGCCCTTAACCCCAGTGTGCTGAAATTGTCAAAACGTGTTTTTCAGCAGAAATAAACACGTTTAGGCAACTTTGGTCACCCCCATGTAAGTTATAGGGCAGGAACAGCACAGTTTTCAAAACGTGTTTTTCAGCCCGAAATAAACGCGTTTTCTCAGCCCTTAGAATCGCAGTGTAACTGCCTGGCTCAGAAGAGCCCCCTGAGTCAGCCCTTAACCCCAGTGTGCTGAAATTGTCAAAACGTGTTTTTCAGCAGAAATAAACACGTTTAGGCAACTTTGGTCACCCCCATGTAAGTTATAGGGTAGGAACAGCACAGTTTTCAAAACGTGTTTTTCAGCCCGAAATAAACGCGTTTTCTCAGCCCTTAGAATCGCAGTGTAACTGCCTGGCTCAAAAGAGCCCCCTGTGTCAGCCCTTAACCCCAGTGTGCTGAAATTGTCAAAACGTGTTTTTCAGCAGAAATAAAGACGTTTAGGCAACTTTGGTCACCCCCATGTAAGTTATAGGGCAGGAACAGCACAGTTTTCAAAACGTGTTTTTCAGCCCGAAATAAACGCGTTTTCTCAGCCCTTAGAATCGCAGTGTAACTGCCTGGCTCAGAAGAGCCCCCTGAGTCAGCCCTTAACCCCAGTGTGCTGAAATTGTCAAAACGTGTTTTTTAGCAGAAATAAAGACGTTTAGGCAACTTTGGTCACCCCCATGTAAGTTATAGGGCAGGAACAGCACAGTTCTCAAAACGTGTTTTTCAGCCCGAAATAAACGCGTTTTCTCAGCCCTTAGAATCGCAGTGTAACTGCCTGGCTCAGAAGAGCCCCCTGAGTCAGCCCTTAACCCCAGTGTGCTGAAATTGTCAAAACGTGTTTTTCAGCAGAAATAAAGACGTTTAGGCAACTTTGGTCACCCCCATGTAAGTTATAGGGCAGGAACAGCACAGTTTTCAAAACGTGTTTTTCAGCCCGAAATAAACGCGTTTTCTCAGCCCTTAGAATCGCAGTGTAACTGCCTGGCTCAGAAGAGCCCCCTCAGTCAGCCCTTATCCCCAGTGTGCTGAAATTGTCAAAACGTGTTTTTTAGCAGAAATAAAGACGTTTAGGCAACTTTGGTCACCCCCATGTAAGTTATAGGGCAGGAACAGCATAGTTTTCAAAACGTGTTTTTCAGCCCGAAATAAACGCGTTTTCTCAGCCCTTAGAATCGCAGTGTAACTGCCTGGCTCAGAAGAGCCCCCTGAGTCAGCCCTTAACCCCAGTGTGCTGAAATTGTCAAAACGTGTTTTTCAGCAGAAATAAAGACGTTTAGGCAACTTTGGTCACCCCCATGTAAGTTATAGGGCAGGAACAGCACAGTTTTCAAAACGTGTTTTTCAGCCCGAAAAAACGCGTTTTCTCAGCCCTTAGAATCGCAGTGTAACTGCCTGGCTCAGAAGAGCCCCCTGAGTCAGCCCTTAACCCCAGTGTGCTGAAATTGTCAAAACGTGTTTTTCAGCAGAAATAAACACGTTTAGGCAACTTTGGTCACCCCCATGTAAGTTATAGGGCAGGAACAGCATAGTTTTCAAAACGTGTTTTTCAGCCCGAAATAAACGCGTTTTCTCAGCCCTTAGAATCGCAGTGTAACTGCCTGGCTCAGAAGAGCCCCCTGAGTGAGCCCTTAACCCCAGTGTGCTGAAATTGTCAAAACGTGTTTTTCAGCAGAAATAAAGACGTTTAGGCAACTTTGGTCACCCCCATGTAAGTTATAGGGCAGGAACAGCACAGTTTTCAAAACGTGTTTTTCAGCCCGAAATAAACGCGTTTTCTCAGCCCTTAGAATCGCAGTGTAACTGCCTGGCTCAGAAGAGCCCCCTGAGTCAGCCCTTAACCCCAGTGTGCTGAAATTGTCAAAACGTGTTTTTCAGCAGAAATAAAGACGTTTAGGCAACTTTGGTCACCCCCATGTAAGTTATAGGGCAGGAACAGCACAGTTTTCAAAACGTGTTTTTCAGCCCGAAATAAACGCGTTTTCTCAGCCCTTAGAATCGCAGTGTAACTGCTTGGCTCAGAAGAGCCCCCTGAGTCAGCCCTTAACCCCAGTGTGCTGAAATTGTCAAAACGTGTTTTTCAGCAGAAATAAAGACGTTTAGGCAACTTTGGTCACCCCCATGTAAGTTATAGGGTAGGAACAGCACAGTTTTCAAAACGTGTTTTTCAGCCCGAAATAAACGCGTTTTTTCAGCCCTTAGAATCGCAGTGTAACTGCCTGGCTCAGAAGAGCCCCCTGAGTCAGCCCTTAACCCCAGTGTGCTGAAATTGTCAAAACGTGTTTTTCAGCAGAAATAAACACGTTTAGGCAACTTTGGTCACCCCCATGTAAGTTATAGGGCAGGAACAGCACAGTTTTCAAAACGTGTTTTTCAGCCCGAAATAAACGCGTTTTCTCAGCCCTTAGAATCGCAGTGTAACTGCCTGGCTCAGATGAGCCCCCTGAGTCAGCCCTTAACCCCAGTGTGCTGAAATTGTCAAAACGTGTTTTTCAGCAGAAATAAAGACGTTTAGGCAACTTTGGTCACCCCCATGTAAGTTATAGGGCAGGAACAGCACAGTTTTCAAAACGTGTTTTTCAGCACGAAATAAACGCGTTTTCTCAGCCCTTAGAATCGCAGTGTAACTGCCTGGCTCAGAAGAGCCCCCTGAGTCAGCCCTTAACCCCAGTGTGCTGAAATTGTCAAAACGTGTTTTTCAGC
Source organism: Atractosteus spatula (assembly GCF_055471065.1). Classification (NCBI taxonomy): domain Eukaryota; kingdom Metazoa; phylum Chordata; class Actinopteri; order Semionotiformes; family Lepisosteidae; genus Atractosteus; species Atractosteus spatula. The sequence continues at coordinate 268,921 of NW_028296645.1, read as the reverse complement.
AGAAATAAACACGTTTAGGCAACTTTGGTCACCCCCATGTAAGTTATAGGGCAGGAACAGCACAGTTTTCAAAACGTGTTTTTCAGCCCGAAATAAACGCGTTTTCTCAGCCCTTAGAATCGCAGTGTAACTGCCTGGCTCAGAAGAGCCCCCTGAGTCAGCCCTTAACCCCAGTGTGCTGAAATTGTCAAAACGTGTTTTTCAGCAGAAATAAAGACGTTTAGGCAACTTTGGTCACCCCCATGTAAGTTATAGGGCAGGAACAGCACAGTTCTCAAAACGTGTTTTTCAGCCCGAAATAAACGCGTTTTCTCAGCCCTTAGAATCGCAGTGTAACTGCCTGGCTCAGAAGAGCCCCCTGAGTCAGCCCTTAACCCCAGTGTGCTGAAATTGTCAAAACGTGTTTTTCAGCAGAAATAAAGACGTTTAGGCAACTTTGGTCACCCCCATGTAAGTTATAGGGCAGGAACAGCACAGTTTTCAAAACGTGTTTTTCAGCCCGAAATAAACGCGTTTTCTCAGCCCTTAGAATCGCAGTGTAACTGCCTGGCTCAGAAGAGCCCCCTCAGTCAGCCTTATCCCCAGTGTGCTGAAATTGTCAAATCGTGTTTTTTAGCAGAAATAAAGACGTTTAGGCAACTTTGGTCACCCCCATGTAAGTTATAGGGCAGGAACAGCACAGTTTTCAAAACGTGTTTTTCAGCCCGAAATAAACGCGTTTTCTCAGCCCTTAGAATCGCAGTGTAACTGCCTGGCTCAGAAGAGCCCCCTGAGTCAGCCCTTAACCCCAGTGTGCTGAAATTGTCAAAACGTGTTTTTCAGCAGAAATAAAGACGTTTAGGCAACTTTGGTCACCCCCATGTAAGTTATAGGGCAGGAACAGCACAGTTTTCAAAACGTGTTTTTCAGCCCGAAAAAACGCGTTTTCTCAGCCCTTGGAATCGCAGTGTAACTGCCTGGCTCAGAAGAGCCCCCTGAGTCAGCCCTTAACCCCAGTGTGCTGAAATTGTCAAAACGTGTTTTTCAGCAGAAATAAACACGTTTAGGCAACTTTGGTCACCCCCATGTAAGTTATAGGGCAGGAACAGCATAGTTTTCAAAACGTGTTTTTCAGCCCGAAATAAACGCGTTTTCTCAGCCCTTAGAATCGCAGTGTAACTGCCTGGCTCAGAAGAGCCCCCTGAGTCAGCCCTTAACCCCAGTGTGCTGAAATTGTCAAAACGTGTTTTTCAGCAGAAATAAAGACGTTTAGGCAACTTTGGTCACCCCCATGTAAGTTATAGGGCAGGAACAGCACAGTTCTCAAAACGTGTTTTTCAGCCCGAAATAAACGCGTTTTCTCAGCCCTTAGAATCGCAGTGTAACTGCCTGGCTCAGAAGAGCCCCCTGAGTCAGCCCTTAACCCCAGTGTGCTGAAATTGTCAAAACGTGTTTTTCAGCAGAAATAAACACGTTTAGGCAACTTTGGTCACCCCCATGTAAGTTATAGGGCAGGAACAGCACTGTTTTCAAAACGTGTTTTTCAGCCCGAAATAAACGCGTTTTCTCAGCCCTTAGAATCGCAGTGTAACTGCCTGGCTCAGATGAGCACCCTGAGTCAGCCCTTAACCCCAGTGTGCTGAAATTGTCAAAACGTGTTTTTCAGCAGAAATAAAGACGTTTAGGCAACTTTGGTCACCCCCATGTAAGTTATAGGGCAGGAACAGCACAGTTTTCAAAACGTGTTTTTCAGCCCGAAATAAACGCGTTTTCTCAGCCCTTAGAATCGCAGTGTAACTGCCTGGCTCAGAAGAGCCCCCTGAGTCAGCCCTTAACCCCAGTGTGCTGAAATTGTCAAAACGTGTTTTTCAGCAGAAATAAACACGTTTAGGCAACTTTGGTCACCCCCATGTAAGTTATAGGGCAGGAACAGCACAGTTTTCAAAACGTGTTTTTCAGCCCGAAATAAACGCGTTTTCTCAGCCCTTAGAATCGCAGTGTAACTGCCTGGCTCAGAAGAGCCCCCTGAGTCAGCCCTTAACCCCAGTGTGCTGAAATTGTCAAAACGTGTTTTTCAGCAGAAATAAAGACGTTTAGGCAACTTTGGTCACCCCCATGTAAGTTATAGGGCAGGAACAGCACAGTTCTCAAAACGTGTTTTTCAGCCCGAAATAAACGCGTTTTCTCAGCCCTTAGAATCGCAGTGTAACTGCCTGGCTCAGAAGAGCCCCCTGAGTCAGCCCTTAACCCCAGTGTGCTGAAATTGTCAAAACGTGTTTTTCAGCAGAAATAAAGACGTTTAGGCAACTTTGGTCACCCCCATGTAAGTTATAGGGCAGGAACAGCACAGTTTTCAAAACGTGTTTTTCAGCCCGAAATAAACGCGTTTTCTCAGCCCTTAGAATCGCAGTGTAACTGCCTGGCTCAGAAGAGCCCCCTCAGTCAGCCCTTATCCCCAGTGTGCTGAAATTGTCAAAACGTGTTTTTCAGCAGAAATAAAGACGTTTAGGCAACTTTGGTCACCCCCATGTAAGTTATAGGGCAGGAACAGCACAGTTTTCAAAACGTGTTTTTCAGCCCGAAAAAACGCGTTTTCTCAGCCCTTAGAATCGCAGTGTAACTGCCTGGCTCAGAAGAGCCCCCTGAGTCAGCCCTTAACCCCAGTGTGCTGAAATTGTCAAAACGTGTTTTTCAGCAGAAATAAACACGTTTAGGCAACTTTGGTCACCCCCATGTAAGTTATAGGGCAGGAACAGCACAGTTTTCAAAACGTGTTTTTCAGCCCGAAATAAACGCGTTTTCTCAGCCCTTAGAATCGCAGTGTAACTGCCTGGCTCAGAAGAGCCCCCTGAGTCAGCCCTTAACCCCAGTGTGCTGAAATTGTCAAAACGTGTTTTTCAGCAGAAATAAAGACGTTTAGGCAACTTTGGTCACCCCCATGTAAGTTATAGGGCAGGAACAGCATAGTTTTCAAAACGTGTTTTTCAGCCCGAAATAAACGCGTTTTCTCAGCCCTTAGAATCGCAGTGTAACTGCCTGGCTCAGAAGAGCCCCCTGAGTGAGCCCTTAACCCCAGTGTGCTGAAATTGTCAAAACGTGTTTTTCAGCAGAAATAAAGACGTTTAGGCAACTTTGGTCACCCCCATGTAAGTTATAGGGCAGGAACAGCACAGTTTTCAAAACGTGTTTTTCAGCCCGAAATAAACGCGTTTTCTCAGCCCTTAGAATCGCAGTGTAACTGCCTGGCTCAGAAGAGCCCCCTGAGTCAGCCCTTAACCCCAGTGTGCTGAAATTGTCAAAACGTGTTTTTCAGCAGAAATAAAGACGTTTAGGCAACTTTGGTCACCCCCATGTAAGTTATAGGGCAGGAACAGCACAGTTTTCAAAACGTGTTTTTCAGCCCGAAATAAACGCGTTTTCTCAGCCCTTAGAATCGCAGTGTAACTGCTTGGCTCAGAAGAGCCCCCTGAGTCAGCCCTTAACCCCAGTGTGCTGAAATTGTCAAAACGTGTTTTTCAGCAGAAATAAAGACGTTTAGGCAACTTTGGTCACCCCCATGTAAGTTATAGGGTAGGAACAGCACAGTTTTCAAAACGTGTTTTTCAGCCCGAAATAAACGCGTTTTTTCAGCCCTTAGAATCGCAGTGTAACTGCCTGGCTCAGAAGAGCCCCCTGAGTCAGCCCTTAACCCCAGTGTGCTGAAATTGTCAAAACGTGTTTTTCAGCAGAAATAAACACGTTTAGGCAACTTTGGTCACCCCCATGTAAGTTATAGGGCAGGAACAGCACAGTTTTCAAAACGTGTTTTTCAGCCCGAAATAAACGCGTTTTCTCAGCCCTTAGAATCGCAGTGTAACTGCCTGGCTCAGATGAGCCCCCTGAGTCAGCCCTTAACCCCAGTGTGCTGAAATTGTCAAAACGTGTTTTTCAGCAGAAATAAAGACGTTTAGGCAACTTTGGTCACCCCCATGTAAGTTATAGGGCAGGAACAGCACAGTTTTCAAAACGTGTTTTTCAGCACGAAATAAACGCGTTTTCTCAGCCCTTAGAATCGCAGTGTAACTGCCTGGCTCAGAAGAGCCCCCTGAGTCAGCCCTTAACCCCAGTGTGCTGAAATTGTCAAAACGTGTTTTTCAGCAGAAATAAACACGTTTAGGCAACTTTGGTCACCCCCATGTAAGTTATAGGGCAGGAACAGCACAGTTTTCAAAACGTGTTTTTCAGCCCGAAATAAACGCGTTTTCTCAGCCCTTAGAATCGCAGTGTAACTGCCTGGCTCAGAAGAGCCCCCTGAGTCAGCCCTTAACCCCAGTGTGCTGAAATTGTCAAAACGTGTTTTTCAGCAGAAATAAAGACGTTTAGGCAACTTTGGTCACCCCCATGTAAGTTATAGGGCAGGAACAGCACAGTTCTCAAAACGTGTTTTTCAGCCCGAAATAAACGCGTTTTCTCAGCCCTTAGAATCGCAGTGTAACTGCCTGGCTCAGAAGAGCCCCCTGAGTCAGCCCTTAACCCCAGTGTGCTGAAATTGTCAAAACGTGTTTTTCAGCAGAAATAAAGACGTTTAGGCAACTTTGGTCACCCCCATGTAAGTTATAGGGCAGGAACAGCACAGTTTTCAAAACGTGTTTTTCAGCCCGAAATAAACGCGTTTTCTCAGCCCTTAGAATCGCAGTGTAACTGCCTGGCTCAGAAGAGCCCCCTCAGTCAGCCTTATCCCCAGTGTGCTGAAATTGTCAAATCGTGTTTTTTAGCAGAAATAAAGACGTTTAGGCAACTTTGGTCACCCCCATGTAAGTTATAGGGCAGGAACAGCACAGTTTTCAAAACGTGTTTTTCAGCCCGAAATAAACGCGTTTTCTCAGCCCTTAGAATCGCAGTGTAACTGCCTGGCTCAGAAGAGCCCCCTGAGTCAGCCCTTAACCCCAGTGTGCTGAAATTGTCAAAACGTGTTTTTCAGCAGAAATAAAGACGTTTAGGCAACTTTGGTCACCCCCATGTAAGTTATAGGGCAGGAACAGCACAGTTTTCAAAACGTGTTTTTCAGCCCGAAAAAACGCGTTTTCTCAGCCCTTGGAATCGCAGTGTAACTGCCTGGCTCAGAAGAGCCCCCTGAGTCAGCCCTTAACCCCAGTGTGCTGAAATTGTCAAAACGTGTTTTTCAGCAGAAATAAACACGTTTAGGCAACTTTGGTCACCCCCATGTAAGTTATAGGGCAGGAACAGCATAGTTTTCAAAACGTGTTTTTCAGCCCGAAATAAACGCGTTTTCTCAGCCCTTAGAATCGCAGTGTAACTGCCTGGCTCAGAAGAGCCCCCTGAGTCAGCCCTTAACCCCAGTGTGCTGAAATTGTCAAAACGTGTTTTTCAGCAGAAATAAACACGTTTAGGCAACTTTGGTCACCCCCATGTAAGTTATAGGGCAGGAACAGCACAGTTTTCAAAACGTGTTTTTCAGCCCGAAATAAACGCGTTTTCTCAGCCCTTAGAATCGCAGTGTAACTGCCTGGCTCAGAAGAGCCCCCTGAGTCAGCCCTTAACCCCAGTGTGCTGAAATTGTCAAAACGTGTTTTTCAGCAGAAATAAAGACGTTTAGGCAACTTTGGTCACCCCCATGTAAGTTATAGGGCAGGAACAGCACAGTTTTCAAAACGTGTTTTTCAGCCCGAAATAAACGCGTTTTCTCAGCCCTTAGAATCGCAGTGTAACTGCTTGGCTCAGAAGAGCCCCCTGAGTCAGCCCTTAACCCCAGTGTGCTGAAATTGTCAAAACGTGTTTTTCAGCAGAAATAAAGACGTTTAGGCAACTTTGGTCACCCCCATGTAAGTTATAGGGTAGGAACAGCACAGTTTTCAAAACGTGTTTTTCAGCCCGAAATAAACGCGTTTTATCAGCCCTTAGAATCGCAGTGTAACTGCCTGGCTCAGAAGAGCCCCCTGAGTCAGCCCTTAACCCCAGTGTGCTGAAATTGTCAAAACGTGTTTTTCAGCAGAAATAAACACGTTTAGGCAACTTTGGTCACCCCCATGTAAGTTATAGGGCAGGAACAGCACAGTTTTCAAAACGTGTTTTTCAGCCCGAAATAAACGCGTTTTCTCAGCCCTTAGAATCGCAGTGTAACTGCCTGGCTCAGAAGAGCCCCCTGAGTCAGCCCTTAACCCCAGTGTGCTGAAATTGTCAAAACGTGTTTTTCAGCAGAAATAAACACGTTTAGGCAACTTTGGTCACCCCCATGTAAGTTATAGGGTAGGAACAGCACAGTTTTCAAAACGTGTTTTTCAGCCCGAAATAAACGCGTTTTCTCAGCCCTTAGAATCGCAGTGTAACTGCCTGGCTCAAAAGAGCCCCCTGTGTCAGCCCTTAACCCCAGTGTGCTGAAATTGTCAAAACGTGTTTTTCAGCAGAAATAAAGACGTTTAGGCAACTTTGGTCACCCCCATGTAAGTTATAGGGCAGGAACAGCACAGTTTTCAAAACGTGTTTTTCAGCCCGAAATAAACGCGTTTTCTCAGCCCTTAGAATCGCAGTGTAACTGCCTGGCTCAGAAGAGCCCCCTGAGTCAGCCCTTAACCCCAGTGTGCTGAAATTGTCAAAACGTGTTTTTCAGCAGAAATAAAGACGTTTAGGCAACTTTGGTCACCCCCATGTAAGTTATAGGGCAGGAACAGCACAGTTTTCAAAACGTGTTTTTCAGCCCGAAATAAACGCGTTTTCTCAGCCCTTAGAATCCCAGTGTAACTGCTTGGCTCAGAAGAGCCCCCTGAGTCAGCCCCTAACCCCAGTGTGCTGAAATTGTCAAAACGTGTTTTTCAGCAGAAATAAAGACGTTTAGGCAACTTTGGTCACCCCCATATAAGTTATAGGGCAGGAACAGCACAGTTTTCAAAACGAGTTTTTCAGCCCGAAATAAACGCGTTTTCTCAGCCCTTAGAATCGCAGTGTAACTGCCTGGCTCAGAAGAGCCCCCTGAGTCAGCCCTTAACCCCAGTGTGCTGAAATTGTCAAAACGTGTTTTTCAGCAGAAATAAAGACGTTTAGGCAACTTTGGTCACCCCCATGTAAGTTATAGGGCAGGAACAGCACAGTTTTCAAAACGTGTTTTTCAGCCCGAAATAAACGCGTTTACTCAGCCCTTAGAATCGCAGTGTAACTGCCTGGCTCAGAAGAGCCCCCTGAGTCAGCCCTTAACCCCAGTGTGCTGAAATTGTCAAAACATGTTTTTCAGCAGAAATAAAGACGTTTAGGCAACTTTGGTCACCCCCATGTAAGTTATAACGCAGGAACAGCACAGTTTTCAAAACGTGTTTTTCAGCCCGAAATAAACGCGTTTTTTCAGCCCTTAGAATCGCAGTGTAACTGCCTGGCTCAGAAGAGCCCCCTGAGTCAGCCCTTAACCCCAGTGTGCTGAAATTGTCAAAACGTGTTTTTCAGCAGAAATAAACACGTTTAGGCAACTTTGGTCACCCCCATGTAAGTTATAGGGCAGGAACAGCACAGTTTTCAAAACGTGTTTTTCAGCCCGAAATAAACGCGTTTTGTCAGCCCTTAGAATCGCAGTGTAACTACCTGGCTCAGAAGAGCCCCCTGAATCAGCCCTTAACCCCAGTGTGCTGAAATTGTCAAAACGTGTTTTTCAGCAGAAATAAAGACGTTTAGGCAACTTTGGTCACCCCCATGTAAGTTATAGGGCAGGAACAGCATAGTTTTCAAAACGTGTTTTTCAGCCCGAAATAAACGCGTTTTCTCAGCCCTTAGAATCGCAGTGTAACTGCCTGGCTCAGAAGAGCCCCCTGAGTCAGCCCTTAACCCCAGTGTGCTGAAATTGTCAAAACGTGTTTTTCAGCAGAAATAAAGACGTTTAGGCAACTTTGGTCACCCCCATGTAAGTTATAGGGCAGGAACAGCACAGTTCTCAAAACGTGATTTTCAGCCCGAAATAAACGCGTTTTCTCAGCCCTTAGAATCGCAGTGTAACTGCCTGGCTCAGAAGAGCCCCCTGAGTCAGCCCTTAACCCCAGTGTGCTGAAATTGTCAAAACGTGTTTTTCAGCAGAAATAAACACGTTTAGGCAACTTTGGTCACCCCCATGTAAGTTATAGGGCAGGAACAGCACAGTTTTCAAAACGTGTTTTTCAGCCCGAAATAAACGCGTTTTCTCAGCCCTTAGAATCGCAGTGTAACTGCCTGGCTCAGATGAGCACCCTGAGTCAGCCCTTAACCCCAGTGTGCTGAAATTGTCAAAACGTGTTTTTCAGCAGAAATAAAGACGTTTAGGCAACTTTGGTCACCCCCATGTAAGTTATAGGGCAGGAACAGCACAGTTTTCAAAACGTGTTTTTCAGCCCGAAATAAACGCGTTTTCTCAGCCCTTAGAATCGCAGTGTAACTGCCTGGCTCAGAAGAGCCCCCTGAGTCAGCCCTTAACCCCAGTGTGCTGAAATTGTCAAAACGTGTTTTTCAGCAGAAATAAAGACGTTTAGGCAACTTTGGTCACCCCCATGTAAGTTATAGGGCAGGAACAGCACAGTTTTCAAAACGTGTTTTTCAGCCCGAAATAAACGCGTTTTCTCAGCCCTTAGAATCGCAGTGTAACTGCCTGGCTCAGAAGAGCCCCCTGAGTCAGCCCTTAACCCCAGTGTGCTGAAATTGTCAAAACGTGTTTTTCAGCAGAAATAAAGACGTTTAGGCAACTTTGGTCACCCCCATGTAAGTTATAGGGCAGGAACAGCACAGTTCTCAAAACGTGTTTTTCAGCCCGAAATAAACGCGTTTTCTCAGCCCTTAGAATCGCAGTGTAACTGCCTGGCTCAGAAGAGCCCCCTGAGTCAGCCCTTAACCCCAGTGTGCTGAAATTGTCAAAACGTGTTTTTCAGCAGAAATAAAGACGTTTAGGCAACTTTGGTCACCCCCATGTAAGTTATAGGGCAGGAACAGCACAGTTTTCAAAACGTGTTTTTCAGCCCGAAAAAACGCGTTTTCTCAGCCCTTAGAATCGCAGTGTAACTGCCTGGCTCAGAAGAGCCCCCTGAGTCAGCCCTTAACCCCAGTGTGCTGAAATTGTCAAAACGTGTTTTTCAGCAGAAATAAACACGTTTAGGCAACTTTGGTCACCCCCATGTAAGTTATAGGGCAGGAACAGCATAGTTTTCAAAACGTGTTTTTCAGCCCGAAATAAACGCGTTTTCTCAGCCCTTAGAATCGCAGTGTAACTGCCTGGCTCAGAAGAGCCCCCTGAGTCAGCCCTTAACCCCAGTGTGCTGAAATTGTCAAAACGTGTTTTTCAGCAGAAATAAAGACGTTTAGGCAACTTTGGTCACCCCCATGTAAGTTATAGGGCAGGAACAGCACAGTTTTCAAAACGTGTTTTTCAGCCCGAAATAAACGCGTTTTCTCAGCCCTTAGAATCGCAGTGTAACTGCCTGGCTCAGAAGAGCCCCCTGAGTCAGCCCTTAACCCCAGTGTGCTGAAATTGTCAAAACGTGTTTTTCAGCAGAAATAAAGACGTTTAGGCAACTTTGGTCACCCCCATGTAAGTTATAGGGCAGGAACAGCACAGTTTTCAAAACGTGTTTTTCAGCCCGAAATAAACGCGTTTTCTCAGCCCTTAGAATCGCAGTGTAACTGCTTGGCTCAGAAGAGCCCCCTGAGTCAGCCCTTAACCCCAGTGTGCTGAAATTGTCAAAACGTGTTTTTCAGCAGAAATAAAGACGTTTAGGCAACTTTGGTCACCCCCATGTAAGTTATAGGGTAGGAACAGCACAGTTTTCAAAACGTGTTTTTCAGCCCGAAATAAACGCGTTTTCTCAGCCCTTAGAATCGCAGTGTAACTGCCTGGCTCAGAAGAGCCCCCTGAGTCAGCCCTTAACCCCAGTGTACTAAAAATGTCAAAACGTGTTTTTCAGCAGAAATAAAGACGTTTAGGCAACTTTGGTCACCCCCATGTAAGTTAGAGGGCAGGAACAGCACAGTTTTCAAAACGTGTTTTTCAGCCCGAAATAAACGCGTTTTCTCAGCCCTTAGAATCGCAGTGTAACTGCCTGGCTCAGAAGAGCCCCCTGAGTCAGCCCTTAACCCCAGTGTGCTGAAATGTCAAAACGTGTTTTTCAGCAGAAGTAAAGACGTTTAGGCAACTTTGGTCACCCACATGAAAGTTATAGGTTAGGAACAGCACAGTTTTCAAAACGTGTTTTTCAGCCCGAAATAAACGCGTTTTCTCAGCCCTTAGAATCGCAGTGTAACTGCCTGGCTCAGAAGAGCCCCCTGAGTCAGCCCTTAACCCCAGTGTGCTGAAATTGTCAAAACATGTTTTTCAGCAGAAATAAAGACGTTTAGGCAACTTTGGTCACCCCCATGTAAGTTATAGGGCAGGAACAGCACAGTTTTCAAAACGTGTTTTTCAGCCCGAAATAAACGCGTTTTCTCAGCCCTTAGAATCGCAGTGTAACTGCCTGGCTCAGAAGAGCCCCCTGAGTCAGCCCTTAACCCCAGTGTGCTGAAATTGTCAAAACGTGTTTTTCAGCAGAAATAAACACGTTTAGGCAACTTTGGTCACCCCCATGTAAGTTATAGGGTAGGAACAGCACAGTTTTCAAAACGTGTTTTTCAGCCCGAAATAAACGCGTTTTGTCAGCCCTTAGAATCGCAGTGTAACTGCCTGGCTCAAAAGAGCCCCCTGTGTCAGCCCTTAACCCCAGTGTGCTGAAATTGTCAAAACATGTTTTTCAGCAGAAAAAAAGACGTTTAGGCAACTTTGGTCACCCCCATGTAAGTTATAGGGCAGGAACAGCACAGTTTTCAAAACGTGTTTTTCAGCCCGAAATAAACGCGTTTTCTCAGCCCTTAGAATCGCAGTGTAACTGCCTGGCTCAGAAGAGCCCCCTGAGTCAGCCCTTAACCCCAGTGTGCTGAAATTGTCAAAACGTGTTTTTCAGCAGAAATAAAGACGTTTAGGGAACTTTGGTCACCCCCATGTAAGTTATATGGCAGGAACAGCAGAGTTTTCAAAAAGTGTTTTTCAGCCCGAAATAAACGCGTTTTCTCAGCCCTTAGAATCGCAGTGTAACTGCCTGGCTCAGAAGAGCCCCCTGAGTCAGCCCTTAACCCCAGTGTGCTGAAATTGTCAAAACGTGTTTTTCAGCAGAAATAAAGACGTTTAGGCAACTTTGGTCACCCCCATGTAAGTTATAGGGCAGGAACAGCACAGTTTTCAAAACGTGTTTTTCAGCCCGAAATAAACGCGTTTTCTCAGCCCTTAGAATCGCAGTGTAACTGCCTGGCTCAGAAGAGCCCCCTGAGTCAGCCCTTAACCCCAGTGTGCTGAAATTGTCAAAACGTGTTTTTCAGCAGAAATAAAGACGTTTAGGCAACTTTGGTCACCCCCATGTAAGTTATAGGGCAGGAACAGCACAGTTTTCAAAACGTGTTTTTCAGCCCGAACTAAACGCGTTTTCTCAGCCCTTAGAATCGCAGTGTAACTGCCTGGCTCAGAAGAGCCCCCTGAGTCAGCCCTTAACCCCAGTGTGCTGAAATTGTCAAAACGTGTTTTTCAGCAGAAATAAAGACGTTTAGGCAACTTTGGTCACCCCCATGTAAGTTATAGGGTAGGAACAGCACAGTTTTCAAAACGTGTTTTTCAGCCCGAAATAAACGCGCTCAGTAGAGCCCCCTGAGTCAGCCCTTAACCCCAGTGTGCTGAAATTGTCAAAACGTGTTTTTCAGCAGAAATAAACACGTTTAGGCAACTTTGGTCACCCCCATGTAAGTTATAGGGCAGGAACAGCATAGTTTTCAAAACGTGTTTTTCAGCCCGAAATAAACGCGTTTTCTCAGCCCTTAGATTCGCAGTGTAACTGCCTGGCTCAAAAGAGCCCCCTGTGTCAGCCCTTAACCCCAGTGTGCTGAAATTGTCAAAACGTGTTTTTCAGCAGAAATAAAGACGTTTAGGCAACTTTGGTCACCCCCATGTAAGTTATAGGGCAGGAACAGCACAGTTTTCAAAACGTGTTTTTCAGCCCGAAATAAACGCGTTTTCTCAGCCCTTAGAATCGCAGTGTAACTGCCTGGCTCAGAAGAGCCCCCTGAGTCAGCCCTTAACCCCAGTGTGCTGAAATTGTCAAAACGTGTTTTTCAGCAGAAATAAAGACGTTTAGGCAACTTTGGTCACCCCCATGTAAGTTATAGGGCAGGAACAGCACAGTTTTCAAAACGTGTTTTTCAGCCCGAAATAAACGCGTTTTCTCAGCCCTTAGAATCGCAGTGTAACTGCCTGGCTCAGAAGAGCCCCCTGAGTCAGCCCTTAACCCCAGTGTGCTGAAATTGTCAAAACGTGTTTTTCAGCAGAAAAAAAGACGTTTAGGCAACTTTGGTCACCCCCATGTAAGTTATAGGGCAGGAACAGCACAGTTTTCAAAACGTGTTTTTCAGCCCGAAATAAACGCGTTTTCTCAGCCCTTAGAATCGCAGTGTAACTGCCTGGCTCAGAAGAGCCCCCTGAGTCAGCCCTTAACCCCAGTGTGCTGAAATTGTCAAAACGTGTTTTTCAGCAGAAATAAAGACGTTTAGGCAACTTTGGTCACCCCCATGTAAGTTATAGGGCAGGAACAGCACAGTTTTCAAAACGTGTTTTTCAGCCCGAAATAAACGCGTTTTCTCAGCCCTTAGAATCGCAGTGTAACTGCCTGGCTCAGAAGAGCCCCCTCAGTCAGCCCTTAACCCCAGTGTGCTGAAATTGTCAAAACGTGTTTTTCAGCAGAAATAAAGACGTTTAGGCAACTTTGGTCACCCCCATGTAAGTTATAGGGCAGGAACAGCACAGTTTTCAAAACGTGTTTTTCAGCCCGAAATAAACGCGTTTTCTCAGCCCTTAGAATCGCAGTGTAACTGCCTGGCTCAGAAGAGCCCCCTGAGTCAGCCCTTAACCCCAGTGTGCTGAAATTGTCAAAACGTGTTTTTCAGCAGAAATAAAGACGTTTAGGCAACTTTGGTCACCCCCATGTAAGTTATAGGGCAGGAACAGCACAGTTTTCAAAACGTGTTTTTCAGCCCGAAATAAACGCGTTTTCTCAGCCCTTAGAATCGCAGTGTAACTGCTTGGCTCAGAAGAGCCCCCTGAGTCAGCCCTTAACCCCAGTGTGCTGAAATTGTCAAAACGTGTTTTTCAGCAGAAATAAAGACGTTTAGGCAACTTTGGTCACCCCCATGTAAGTTATAGGGTAGGAACAGCACAGTTTTCAAAACGTGTTTTTCAGCCCGAAATAAACGCGTTTTCTCAGCCCTTAGAATCGCAGTGTAACTGCCTGGCTCAGAAGAGCCCCCTGAGTCAGCCCTTAACCCCAGTGTACTAAAAATGTCAAAACGTGTTTTTCAGCAGAAATAAAGACGTTTAGGCAACTTTGGTCACCCCCATGTAAGTTAGAGGGCAGGAACAGCACAGTTTTCAAAACGTGTTTTTCAGCCCGAAATAAACGCGTTTTCTCAGCCCTTAGAATCGCAGTGTAACTGCCTGGCTCAGAAGAGCCCCCTGAGTCAGCCCTTAACCCCAGTGTGCTGAAATGTCAAAACGTGTTTTTCAGCAGAAGTAAAGACGTTTAGGCAACTTTGGTCACCCACATGAAAGTTATAGGTTAGGAACAGCACAGTTTTCAAAACGTGTTTTTCAGCCCGAAATAAACGCGTTTTCTCAGCCCTTAGAATCGCAGTGTAACTGCCTGGCTCAGAAGAGCCCCCTGAGTCAGCCCTTAACCCCAGTGTGCTGAAATTGTCAAAACATGTTTTTCAGCAGAAATAAAGACGTTTAGGCAACTTTGGTCACCCCCATGTAAGTTATAGGGCAGGAACAGCACAGTTTTCAAAACGTGTTTTTCAGCCCGAAATAAACGCGTTTTCTCAGCCCTTAGAATCGCAGTGTAACTGCCTGGCTCAGAAGAGCCCCCTGAGTCAGCCCTTAACCCCAGTGTGCTGAAATTGTCAAAACGTCTTTTTCAGCAGAAATAAACACGTTTAGGCAACTTTGGTCACCCCCATGTAAGTTATAGGGTAGGAACAGCACAGTTTTCAAAACGTGTTTTTCAGCCCGAAATAAACGCGTTTTGTCAGCCCTTAGAATCGCAGTGTAACTGCCTGGCTCAAAAGAGCCCCCTGTGTCAGCCCTTAACCCCAGTGTGCTGAAATTGTCAAAACATGTTTTTCAGCAGAAAAAAAGACGTTTAGGCAACTTTGGTCACCCCCATGTAAGTTATAGGGCAGGAACAGCACAGTTTTCAAAACGTGTTTTTCAGCCCGAAATAAACGCGTTTTCTCAGCCCTTAGAATCGCAGTGTAACTGCCTGGCTCAGAAGAGCCCCCTGAGTCAGCCCTTAACCCCAGTGTGCTGAAATTGTCAAAACGTGTTTTTCAGCAGAAATAAAGACGTTTAGGCAACTTTGGTCACCCCCATGTAAGTTATATGGCAGGAACAGCACAGTTTTCAAAACGTGTTTTTCAGCCCGAAATAAACGCGTTTTCTCAGCCCTTAGAATCGCAGTGTAACTGCCTGGCTCAGAAGAGCCCCCTGAGTCAGCCCGTAACCCCAGTGTGCTGAAATTGTCAAAACGTGTTTTTCAGCAGAAATAAAGACGTTTAGGCAACTTTGGTCACCCCCATGTAAGTTATAGGGCAGGAACAGCACAGTTTTCAAAACGTGTTTTTCAGCCCGAAATAAACGCGTTTTCTCAGCCCTTAGAATCGCAGTGTAACTGCCTGGCTCAGAAGAGCCCCCTGAGTCAGCCCTTAACCCCAGTGTGCTGAAATTGTCAAAACGTGTTTTTCAGCAGAAATAAAGACGTTTAGGCAACTTTGGTCACCCCCATGTAAGTTATAGGGCAGGAACAGCACAGTTTTCAAAACGTGTTTTTCAGCCCGAAATAAACGCGTTTTCTCAGCCCTTAGAATCGCAGTGTAACTGCCTGGCTCAGAAGAGCCCCCTGAGTCAGCCCTTAACCCCAGTGTGCTGAAATTGTCAAAACGTGTTTTTCAGCAGAAATAAAGACGTTTAGGCAACTTTGGTCACCCCCATGTAAGTTATAGGGTAGGAACAGCACAGTTTTCAAAACGTGTTTTTCAGCCCGAAATAAACGCGCTCAGTAGAGCCCCCTGAGTCAGCCCTTAACCCCAGTGTGCTGAAATTGTCAAAACGTGTTTTTCAGCAGAAATAAACACGTTTAGGCAACTTTGGTCACCCCCATGTAAGTTATAGGGCAGGAACAGCATAGTTTTCAAAACGTGTTTTTCAGCCCGAAATAAACGCGTTTTCTCAGCCCTTAGATTCGCAGTGTAACTGCCTGGCTCAAAAGAGCCCCCTGTGTCAGCCCTTAACCCCAGTGTGCTGAAATTGTCAAAACGTGTTTTTCAGCAGAAATAAAGACGTTTAGGCAACTTTGGTCACCCCCATGTAAGTTATAGGGCAGGAACAGCACAGTTTTCAAAACGTGTTTTTCAGCCCGAAATAAACGCGTTTTCTCAGCCCTTAGAATCGCAGTGTAACTGCCTGGCTCAGAAGAGCCCCCTGAGTCAGCCCTTAACCCCAGTGTGCTGAAATTGTCAAAACGTGTTTTTCAGCAGAAATAAAGACGTTTAGGCAACTTTGGTCACCCCCATGTAAGTTATAGGGCAGGAACAGCACAGTTTTCAAAACGTGTTTTTCAGCCCGAAATAAACGCGTTTTCTCAGCCCTTAGAATCGCAGTGTAACTGCCTGGCTCAGAAGAGCCCCCTGAGTCAGCCCTTAACCCCAGTGTGCTGAAATTGTCAAAACGTGTTTTTCAGCAGAAAAAAAGACGTTTAGGCAACTTTGGTCACCCCCATGTAAGTTATAGGGCAGGAACAGCACAGTTTTCAAAACGTGTTTTTCAGCCCGAAATAAACGCGTTTTCTCAGCCCTTAGAATCGCAGTGTAACTGCCTGGCTCAGAAGAGCCCCCTGAGTCAGCCCTTAACCCCAGTGTGCTGAAATTGTCAAAACGTGTTTTTCAGCAGAAATAAAGACGTTTAGGCAACTTTGGTCACCCCCATGTAAGTTATAGGGCAGGAACAGCACAGTTTTCAAAACGTGTTTTTCAGCCCGAAATAAACGCGTTTTCTCAGCCCTTAGAATCGCAGTGTAACTGCCTGGCTCAGAAGAGCCCCCTCAGTCAGCCCTTAACCCCAGTGTGCTGAAATTGTCAAAACGTGTTTTTCAGCAGAAATAAAGACGTTTAGGCAACTTTGGTCACCCCCATGTAAGTTATAGGGCAGGAACAGCACAGTTTTCAAAACGTGTTTTTCAGCCCGAAATAAACGCGTTTTCTCAGCCCTTAGAATCGCAGTGTAACTGCCTGGCTCAGAAGAGCCCCCTGAGTCAGCCCTTAACCCCAGTGTGCTGAAATTGTCAAAACGTGTTTTTCAGCAGAAATAAACACGTTTAGGCAACTTTGGTCACCCCCATGTAAGTTATAGGGCAGGAACAGCACAGTTTTCAAAACGTGTTTTTCAGCCCGAAATAAACGCGTTTTCTCAGCCCTTAGAATCGCAGTGTAACTGCCTGGCTCAAAAGAGCCCCCTGTGTCAGCCCTTAACCCCAGTGTGCTGAAATTGTCAAAACGTGTTTTTCAGCAGAAATAAACACGTTTAGGCAACTTTGGTCACCCCCATGTAAGTTATAGGGCAGGAACAGCACAGTTTTCAAAACGTGTTTTTCAGCCCGAAATAAACGCGTTTTCTCAGCCCTTAGAATCGCAGTGTAACTGCCTGGCTCAGAAGAGCCCCCTGAGTCAGCCCTTAACCCCAGTGTGCTGAAATTGTCAAAACGTGTTTTTCAGCAGAAATAAACACGTTTAGGCAACTTTGGTCACCCCCATGTAAGTTATAGGGCAGGAACAGCACAGTTTTCAAAACGTGTTTTTCAGCCCGAAATAAACGCGTTTTCTCAGCCCTTAGAATCGCAGTGTAACTGCTTGGCTCAAAAGAGCCCCCTGAGTCAGCCCTTAACCCCAGTGTGCTGAAATTGTCAAAACGTGTTTTTCAGCAGAAATAAAGACGTTTAGGCAACTTTGGTCACCCCCATGTAAGTTATAGGGCAGGAACAGCACAGTTTTCAAAACGTGTTTTTCAGCCCGAAATAAACGCGTTTTCCCAGCCCTTAGAATCGCAGTGTAACTGCCTGGCTCAGAAGAGCCCCCTGAGTCAGCCCTTAACCCCAGTGTACTAAAAATGTCAAAACGTGTTTTTCAGCAGAAATAAAGACGTTTAGGCAACTTTGGTCACCCCCATGTAAGTTAGAGGGCAGGAACAGCACAGTTTTCAAAACGTGTTTTTCAGCCCGAAATAAACGCGTTTTCTCAGCCCTTAGAATCGCAGTGTAACTGCCTGGCTCAGAAGAGCCCCCTGAGTCAGCCCTTAACCCCAGTGTGCTGAAATTGTCAAAACGTGTTTATCAGCAGAAATAAAGACGTTTAGGCAACTTTGGTCACCACCATGTAAGTTATAGGGCAGGAACAGCACAGTTTTCAAAACGTGTTTTTCAGCCCGAAATAAACGCGTTTTCTCAGCCCTTAGAATTGCAGTGTAACTGCCTGGCTCAAAAGATCCCCCTGTGTCAGCCCTTAACCCCAGTGTGCTGAAATTGTCAAAACGTGTTTTTCAGCAGAAATAAACATGTTTAGGCAACTTTGGTCACCCCCATGTAAGTTATAGGGCAGGAACAGCACAGTTTTCAAAACGTGTTTTTCAGCCCGAAATAAACGCGTTTTCTCAGCCCTTAGAATCACAGTGTAACTGCCTGGCTCAAAAGAGCCCCCTGTGTCAGCCCTTAACCCCAGTGTGCTGAAATTGTCAAAACGTGTTTTTCAGCAGAAATAAACACGTTTAGGCAACTTTGGTCACCCCCATGTAAGTTATAGGGCAGGAACAGCACAGTTTTCAAAACGTGTTTTTCAGCCCGAAATAAACGCGTTTTCTCAGCCCTTAGAATCGCAGTGTAACTGCCTGGCTCAGAAGAGCCCCCTGAGTCAGCCCTTAACCCCAGTGTGCTGAAATTGTCAAAACGTGTTTTTCAGCAGAAATAAACACGTTTAGGCAACTTTGGTCACCCCCATGTAAGTTATAGGGCAGGAACAGCACAGTTTTCAAAACGTGTTTTTCAGCCCGAAATAAACGCGTTTTCTCAGCCCTTAGAATCGCAGTGTAACTGCCTGGCTCAGAAGAGCCCCCTGAGTCAGCCCTTAACCCCAGTGTGCTGAAATTGTCAAAACGTGTTTTTCAGCAGAAATAAAGACGTTTAGGCAACTTTGGTCACCCCCATGTAAGATATAGGGCAGGAACAGCACAGTTTTCAAAACGTGTTTTTCAGCCCGAAATAAACGCGTTTTCCCAGCCCTTAGAATCGCAGTGTAACTGCCTGGCTCAGAAGAGCCCCCTGAGTCAGCCCTTAACCCCAGTGTACTAAAAATGTCAAAACGTGTTTTTCAGCAGAAATAAAGACGTTTAGGCAACTTTGGTCACCCCCATGTAAGTTAGAGGGCAGGAACAGCACAGTTTTCAAAACGTGTTTTTCAGCCCGAAATAAACGCGTTTTCTCAGCCCTTAGAATCGCAGTGTAACTGCCTGGCTCAGAAGAGCCCCCTGAGTCAGCCCTTAACCCCAGTGTGCTGAAATTGTCAAAACGTGTTTATCAGCAGAAATAAAGACGTTTAGGCAACTTTGGTCACCACCATGTAAGTTATAGGGCAGGAACAGCACAGTTTTCAAAACGTGTTTTTCAGCCCGAAATAAACGCGTTTTCTCAGCCCTTAGAATTGCAGTGTAACTGCCTGGCTCAAAAGATCCCCCTGTGTCAGCCCTTAACCCCAGTGTGCTGAAATTGTCAAAACGTGTTTTTCAGCAGAAATAAACATGTTTAGGCAACTTTGGTCACCCCCATGTAAGTTATAGGGCAGGAACAGCACAGTTTTCAAAACGTGTTTTTCAGCCCGAAATAAACGCGTTTTCTCAGCCCTTAGAATCGCAGTGTAACTGCCTGGCTCAAAAGAGCCCCCTGTGTCAGCCCTTAACCCCAGTGTGCTGAAATTGTCAAAACGTGTTTTTCAGCAGAAATAAACACGTTTAGGCAACTTTGGTCAGCCCCATGTAAGTTATAGGGCAGGAACAGCACAGTTTTCAAAACGTGTTTTTCAGCCCGAAATAAACGCGTTTTCTCAGCCCTTAGAATCGCAGTGTAACTGCCTGGCTCAGAAGAGCCCCCTGAGTCAGCCCTTAACCCCAGTGTGCTGAAATTGTCAAAACGTGTTTTTCAGCAGAAATAAACACGTTTAGGCAACTTTGGTCACCCCCATGTAAGTTATAGGGCAGGAACAGCACAGTTTTCAAAACGTGTTTTTCAGCCCGAAATAAACGCGTTTTCTCAGCCCTTAGAATCGCAGTGTAACTGCTTGGCTCAAAAGAGCCCCCTGAGTCAGCCCTTAACCCCAGTGTGCTGAAATTGTCAAAACGTGTTTTTCAGCAGAAATAAAGACGTTTAGGCAACTTTGGTCACCCCCATGTAAGTTATAGGGCAGGAACAGCACAGTTTTCAAAACGTGTTTTTCAGCCCGAAATAAACGCGTTTTCTCAGCCCTTAGAATCGCAGTGTAACTGCCTGGCTCAGTAGAGCCCCCTGAGTCAGCCCTTTACCCCAGTGTGCTGAAATTGTCAAAACGTGTTTTTCAGCAGAAATAAAGACGTTTAGGCAACTTTGGTCACCCCCATGTAAGTTATAGGGCAGGAACAGCATAGTTTTCAAAACGTGTTTTTCAGCCTGAAATAAACGCGTTTTCTCAGCCCTTAGAATCGCAGTGTAACTGCCTGGCTCAGAAGAGCCCCCTGAGTCAGCCCTTAACCCCAGTGTGCTGAAATTGTCAAAACGTGTTTTTCAGCAGAAATAAAGACGTTTAGGCAACTTTGGTCACCCCCATGTAAGTTATAGGGCAGGAACAGCACAGTTCTCAAAACGTGTTTTTCAGCCCGAAATAAACGCGTTTTCTCAGCCCTTAGAATCGCAGTGTAACTGCCTGGCTCAGAAGAGCCCCCTGAGTCAGCCCTTAACCCCAGTGTGCTGAAATTGTCAAAACGTGTTTTTCAGCAGAAATAAAGACGTTTAGGCAACTTTGGTCACCCCCATGTAAGTTATAGGGCAGGAACAGCACAGTTTTCAAAACGTGTTTTTCAGCCCGAAATAAACGCGTTTTCTCAGCCCTTAGAATCGCAGTGTAACTGCCTGGCTCAGAAGAGCCCCCTCAGTCAGCCCTTATCCCCAGTGTGCTGAAATTGTCAAAACGTGTTTTTTAGCAGAAATAAAGACGTTTAGGCAACTTTGGTCACCCCCATGTAAGTTATAGGGCAGGAACAGCATAGTTTTCAAAACGTGTTTTTCAGCCCGAAATAAACGCGTTTTCTCAGCCCTTAGAATCGCAGTGTAACTGCCTGGCTCAGAAGAGCCCCCTGAGTCAGCCCTTAACCCCAGTGTGCTGAAATTGTCAAAACGTGTTTTTCAGCAGAAATAAAGACGTTTAGGCAACTTTGGTCACCCCCATGTAAGTTAGAGGGCAGGAACAGCACAGTTTTCAAAACGTGTTTTTCAGCCCGAAATAAACGCGTTTTCTCAGCCCTTAGAATCGCAGTGTAACTGCCTGGCTCAGAAGAGCCCCCTGAGTCAGCCCTTAACCCCAGTGTGCTGAAATGTCAAAACGTGTTTTTCAGCAGAAGTAAAGACGTTTAGGCAACTTTGGTCACCCACATGAAAGTTATAGGTTAGGAACAGCACAGTTTTCAAAACGTGTTTTTCAGCCCGAAATAAACGCGTTTTCTCAGCCCTTAGAATCGCAGTGTAACTGCCTGGCTCAGAAGAGCCCCCTGAGTCAGCCCTTAACCCCAGTGTGCTGAAATTGTCAAAACATGTTTTTCAGCAGAAATAAAGACGTTTAGGCAACTTTGGTCACCCCCATGTAAGTTATAGGGCAGGAACAGCACAGTTTTCAAAACGTGTTTTTCAGCCCGAAATAAACGCGTTTTCTCAGCCCTTAGAATCGCAGTGTAACTGCCTGGCTCAGAAGAGCCCCCTGAGTCAGCCCTTAACCCCAGTGTGCTGAAATTGTCAAAACGTCTTTTTCAGCAGAAATAAACACGTTTAGGCAACTTTGGTCACCCCCATGTAAGTTATAGGGTAGGAACAGCACAGTTTTCAAAACGTGTTTTTCAGCCCGAAATAAACGCGTTTTGTCAGCCCTTAGAATCGCAGTGTAACTGCCTGGCTCAAAAGAGCCCCCTGTGTCAGCCCTTAACCCCAGTGTGCTGAAATTGTCAAAACATGTTTTTCAGCAGAAAAAAAGACGTTTAGGCAACTTTGGTCACCCCCATGTAAGTTATAGGGCAGGAACAGCACAGTTTTCAAAACGTGTTTTTCAGCCCGAAATAAACGCGTTTTCTCAGCCCTTAGAATCGCAGTGTAACTGCCTGGCTCAGAAGAGCCCCCTGAGTCAGCCCTTAACCCCAGTGTGCTGAAATTGTCAAAACGTGTTTTTCAGCAGAAATAAAGACGTTTAGGCAACTTTGGTCACCCCCATGTAAGTTATATGGCAGGAACAGCACAGTTTTCAAAACGTGTTTTTCAGCCCGAAATAAACGCGTTTTCTCAGCCCTTAGAATCGCAGTGTAACTGCCTGGCTCAGAAGAGCCCCCTGAGTCAGCCCGTAACCCCAGTGTGCTGAAATTGTCAAAACGTGTTTTTCAGCAGAAATAAAGACGTTTAGGCAACTTTGGTCACCCCCATGTAAGTTATAGGGCAGGAACAGCACAGTTTTCAAAACGTGTTTTTCAGCCCGAAATAAACGCGTTTTCTCAGCCCTTAGAATCGCAGTGTAACTGCCTGGCTCAGAAGAGCCCCCTGAGTCAGCCCTTAACCCCAGTGTGCTGAAATTGTCAAAACGTGTTTTTCAGCAGAAATAAAGACGTTTAGGCAACTTTGGTCACCCCCATGTAAGTTATAGGGCAGGAACAGCACAGTTTTCAAAACGTGTTTTTCAGCCCGAAATAAACGCGTTTTCTCAGCCCTTAGAATCGCAGTGTAACTGCCTGGCTCAGAAGAGCCCCCTGAGTCAGCCCTTAACCCCAGTGTGCTGAAATTGTCAAAACGTGTTTTTCAGCAGAAATAAAGACGTTTAGGCAACTTTGGTCACCCCCATGTAAGTTATAGGGTAGGAACAGCACAGTTTTCAAAACGTGTTTTTCAGCCCGAAATAAACGCGCTCAGTAGAGCCCCCTGAGTCAGCCCTTAACCCCAGTGTGCTGAAATTGTCAAAACGTGTTTTTCAGCAGAAATAAACACGTTTAGGCAACTTTGGTCACCCCCATGTAAGTTATAGGGCAGGAACAGCATAGTTTTCAAAACGTGTTTTTCAGCCCGAAATAAACGCGTTTTCTCAGCCCTTAGCTTCGCAGTGTAACTGCCTGGCTCAAAAGAGCCCCCTGTGTCAGCCCTTAACCCCAGTGTGCTGAAATTGTCAAAACGTGTTTTTCAGCAGAAATAAAGACGTTTAGGCAACTTTGGTCACCCCCATGTAAGTTATAGGGCAGGAACAGCACAGTTTTCAAAACGTGTTTTTCAGCCCGAAATAAACGCGTTTTCTCAGCCCTTAGAATCGCAGTGTAACTGCCTGGCTCAGAAGAGCCCCCTGAGTCAGCCCTTAACCCCAGTGTGCTGAAATTGTCAAAACGTGTTTTTCAGCAGAAATAAAGACGTTTAGGCAACTTTGGTCACCCCCATGTAAGTTATAGGGCAGGAACAGCACAGTTTTCAAAACGTGTTTTTCAGCCCGAAATAAACGCGTTTTCTCAGCCCTTAGAATCGCAGTGTAACTGCCTGGCTCAGAAGAGCCCCCTGAGTCAGCCCTTAACCCCAGTGTGCTGAAATTGTCAAAACGTGTTTTTCAGCAGAAAAAAAGACGTTTAGGCAACTTTGGTCACCCCCATGTAAGTTATAGGGCAGGAACAGCACAGTTTTCAAAACGTGTTTTTCAGCCCGAAATAAACGCGTTTTCTCAGCCCTTAGAATCGCAGTGTAACTGCCTGGCTCAGAAGAGCCCCCTGAGTCAGCCCTTAACCCCAGTGTGCTGAAATTGTCAAAACGTGTTTTTCAGCAGAAATAAAGACGTTTAGGCAACTTTGGTCACCCCCATGTAAGTTATAGGGCAGGAACAGCACAGTTTTCAAAACGTGTTTTTCAGCCCGAAATAAACGCGTTTTCTCAGCCCTTAGAATCGCAGTGTAACTGCCTGGCTCAGAAGAGCCCCCTCAGTCAGCCCTTAACCCCAGTGTGCTGAAATTGTCAAAACGTGTTTTTCAGCAGAAATAAAGACGTTTAGGCAACTTTGGTCACCCCCATGTAAGTTATAGGGCAGGAACAGCACAGTTTTCAAAACGTGTTTTTCAGCCCGAAATAAACGCGTTTTCTCAGCCCTTAGAATCGCAGTGTAACTGCCTGGCTCAGAAGAGCCCCCTGAGTCAGCCCTTAACCCCAGTGTGCTGAAATTGTCAAAACGTGTTTTTCAGCAGAAATAAACACGTTTAGGCAACTTTGGTCACCCCCATGTAAGTTATAGGGCAGGAACAGCACAGTTTTCAAAACGTGTTTTTCAGCCCGAAATAAACGCGTTTTCTCAGCCCTTAGAATCGCAGTGTAACTGCCTGGCTCAAAAGAGCCCCCTGTGTCAGCCCTTAACCCCAGTGTGCTGAAATTGTCAAAACGTGTTTTTCAGCAGAAATAAACACGTTTAGGCAACTTTGGTCACCCCCATGTAAGTTATAGGGCAGGAACAGCACAGTTTTCAAAACGTGTTTTTCAGCCCGAAATAAACGCGTTTTCTCAGCCCTTAGAATCGCAGTGTAACTGCCTGGCTCAGAAGAGCCCCCTGAGTCAGCCCTTAACCCCAGTGTGCTGAAATTGTCAAAACGTGTTTTTCAGCAGAAATAAACACGTTTAGGCAACTTTGGTCACCCCCATGTAAGTTATAGGGCAGGAACAGCACAGTTTTCAAAACGTGTTTTTCAGCCCGAAATAAACGCGTTTTCTCAGCCCTTAGAATCGCAGTGTAACTGCTTGGCTCAAAAGAGCCCCCTGAGTCAGCCCTTAACCCCAGTGTGCTGAAATTGTCAAAACGTGTTTTTCAGCAGAAATAAACACGTTTAGGCAACTTTGGTCACCCCCATGTAAGTTATAGGGCAGGAACAGCACAGTTTTCAAAACGTGTTTTTCAGCCCGAAATAAACGCGTTTTCTCAGCCCTTAGAATCGCAGTGTAACTGCTTGGCTCAAAAGAGCCCCCTGAGTCAGCCCTTAACCCCAGTGTGCTGAAATTGTCAAAACGTGTTTTTCAGCAGAAATAAAGACGTTTAGGCAACTTTGGTCACCCCCATGTAAGTTATAGGGCAGGAACAGCACAGTTTTCAAAACGTGTTTTTCAGCCCGAAATAAACGCGTTTTCCCAGCCCTTAGAATCGCAGTGTAACTGCCTGGCTCAGAAGAGCCCCCTGAGTCAGCCCTTAACCCCAGTGTACTAAAAATGTCAAAACGTGTTTTTCAGCAGAAATAAAGACGTTTAGGCAACTTTGGTCACCCCCATGTAAGTTAGAGGGCAGGAACAGCACAGTTTTCAAAACGTGTTTTTCAGCCCGAAATAAACGCGTTTTCTCAGCCCTTAGAATCGCAGTGTAACTGCCTGGCTCAGAAGAGCCCCCTGAGTCAGCCCTAAACCCCAGTGTGCTGAAATTGTCAAAACGTGTTTATCAGCAGAAATAAAGACGTTTAGGCAACTTTGGTCACCACCATGTAAGTTATAGGGCAGGAACAGCACAGTTTTCAAAACGTGTTTTTCAGCCCGAAATAAACGCGTTTTCTCAGCCCTTAGAATTGCAGTGTAACTGCCTGGCTCAAAAGATCCCCCTGTGTCAGCCCTTAACCCCAGTGTGCTGAAATTGTCAAAACGTGTTTTTCAGCAGAAATAAACATGTTTAGGCAACTTTGGTCACCCCCATGTAAGTTATAGGGCAGGAACAGCACAGTTTTCAAAACGTGTTTTTCAGCCCGAAATAAACGCGTTTTCTCAGCCCTTAGAATCACAGTGTAACTGCCTGGCTCAAAAGAGCCCCCTGTGTCAGCCCTTAACCCCAGTGTGCTGAAATTGTCAAAACGTGTTTTTCAGCAGAAATAAACACGTTTAGGCAACTTTGGTCACCCCCATGTAAGTTATAGGGCAGGAACAGCACAGTTTTCAAAACGTGTTTTTCAGCCCGAAATAAACGCGTTTTCTCAGCCCTTAGAATCGCAGTGTAACTGCCTGGCTCAGAAGAGCCCCCTGAGTCAGCCCTTAACCCCAGTGTGCTGAAATTGTCAAAACGTGTTTTTCAGCAGAAATAAACACGTTTAGGCAACTTTGGTCACCCCCATGTAAGTTATAGGGCAGGAACAGCACAGTTTTCAAAACGTGTTTTTCAGCCCGAAATAAACGCGTTTTCTCAGCCCTTAGAATCGCAGTGTAACTGCCTGGCTCAGAAGAGCCCCCTGAGTCAGCCCTTAACCCCAGTGTGCTGAAATTGTCAAAACGTGTTTTTCAGCAGAAATAAAGACGTTTAGGCAACTTTGGTCACCCCCATGTAAGATATAGGGCAGGAACAGCACAGTTTTCAAAACGTGTTTTTCAGCCCGAAATAAACGCGTTTTCCCAGCCCTTAGAATCGCAGTGTAACTGCCTGGCTCAGAAGAGCCCCCTGAGTCAGCCCTTAACCCCAGTGTACTAAAAATGTCAAAACGTGTTTTTCAGCAGAAATAAAGACGTTTAGGCAACTTTGGTCACCCCCATGTAAGTTAGAGGGCAGGAACAGCACAGTTTTCAAAACGTGTTTTTCAGCCCGAAATAAACGCGTTTTCTCAGCCCTTAGAATCGCAGTGTAACTGCCTGGCTCAGAAGAAGCCCCTGAGTCAGCCCTTAACCCCAGTGTGCTGAAATTGTCAAAACGTGTTTATCAGCAGAAATAAAGACGTTTAGGCAACTTTGGTCACCACCATGTAAGTTATAGGGCAGGAACAGCACAGTTTTCAAAACGTGTTTTTCAGCCCGAAATAAACGCGTTTTCTCAGCCCTTAGAATTGCAGTGTAACTGCCTGGCTCAAAAGATCCCCCTGTGTCAGCCCTTAACCCCAGTGTGCTGAAATTGTCAAAACGTGTTTTTCAGCAGAAATAAACATGTTTAGGCAACTTTGGTCACCCCCATGTAAGTTATAGGGCAGGAACAGCACAGTTTTCAAAACGTGTTTTTCAGCCCGAAATAAACGCGTTTTCTCAGCCCTTAGAATCGCAGTGTAACTGCCTGGCTCAAAAGAGCCCCCTGTGTCAGCCCTTAACCCCAGTGTGCTGAAATTGTCAAAACGTGTTTTTCAGCAGAAATAAACACGTTTAGGCAACTTTGGTCAGCCCCATGTAAGTTATAGGGCAGGAACAGCACAGTTTTCAAAACGTGTTTTTCAGCCCGAAATAAACGCGTTTTCTCAGCCCTTAGAATCGCAGTGTAACTGCCTGGCTCAGAAGAGCCCCCTGAGTCAGCCCTTAACCCCAGTGTGCTGAAATTGTCAAAACGTGTTTTTCAGCAGAAATAAACACGTTTAGGCAACTTTGGTCACCCCCATGTAAGTTATAGGGCAGGAACAGCACAGTTTTCAAAACGTGTTTTTCAGCCCGAAATAAACGCGTTTTCTCAGCCCTTAGAATCGCAGTGTAACTGCTTGGCTCAAAAGAGCCCCCTGAGTCAGCCCTTAACCCCAGTGTGCTGAAATTGTCAAAACGTGTTTTTCAGCAGAAATAAAGACGTTTAGGCAACTTTGGTCACCCCCATGTAAGTTATAGGGCAGGAACAGCACAGTTTTCAAAACGTGTTTTTCAGCCCGAAATAAACGCGTTTTCTCAGCCCTTAGAATCGCAGTGTAACTGCCTGGCTCAGTAGAGCCCCCTGAGTCAGCCCTTTACCCCAGTGTGCTGAAATTGTCAAAACGTGTTTTTCAGCAGAAATAAAGACGTTTAGGCAACTTTGGTCACCCCCATGTAAGTTATAGGGCAGGAACAGCATAGTTTTCAAAACGTGTTTTTCAGCCTGAAATAAACGCGTTTTCTCAGCCCTTAGAATCGCAGTGTAACTGCCTGGCTCAGAAGAGCCCCCTGAGTCAGCCCTTAACCCCAGTGTGCTGAAATTGTCAAAACGTGTTTTTCAGCAGAAATAAAGACGTTTAGGCAACTTTGGTCACCCCCATGTAAGTTATAGGGCAGGAACAGCACAGTTCTCAAAACGTGTTTTTCAGCCCGAAATAAACGCGTTTTCTCAGCCCTTAGAATCGCAGTGTAACTGCCTGGCTCAGAAGAGCCCCCTGAGTCAGCCCTTAACCCCAGTGTGCTGAAATTGTCAAAACGTGTTTTTCAGCAGAAATAAAGACGTTTAGGCAACTTTGGTCACCCCCATGTAAGTTATAGGGCAGGAACAGCACAGTTTTCAAAACGTGTTTTTCAGCCCGAAATAAACGCGTTTTCTCAGCCCTTAGAATCGCAGTGTAACTGCCTGGCTCAGAAGAGCCCCCTCAGTCAGCCCTTATCCCCAGTGTGCTGAAATTGTCAAAACGTGTTTTTTAGCAGAAATAAAGACGTTTAGGCAACTTTGGTCACCCCCATGTAAGTTATAGGGCAGGAACAGCATAGTTTTCAAAACGTGTTTTTCAGCCCGAAATAAACGCGTTTTCTCAGCCCTTAGAATCGCAGTGTAACTGCCTGGCTCAGAAGAGCCCCCTGAGTCAGCCCTTAACCCCAGTGTGCTGAAATTGTCAAAACGTGTTTTTCAGCAGAAATAAAGACGTTTAGGCAACTTTGGTCACCCCCATGTAAGTTAGAGGGCAGGAACAGCACAGTTTTCAAAACGTGTTTTTCAGCCCGAAATAAACGCGTTTTCTCAGCCCTTAGAATCGCAGTGTAACTGCCTGGCTCAGAAGAGCCCCCTGAGTCAGCCCTTAACCCCAGTGTGCTGAAATGTCAAAACGTGTTTTTCAGCAGAAGTAAAGACGTTTAGGCAACTTTGGTCACCCACATGAAAGTTATAGGTTAGGAACAGCACAGTTTTCAAAACGTGTTTTTCAGCCCGAAATAAACGCGTTTTCTCAGCCCTTAGAATCGCAGTGTAACTGCCTGGCTCAGAAGAGCCCCCTGAGTCAGCCCTTAACCCCAGTGTGCTGAAATTGTCAAAACATGTTTTTCAGCAGAAATAAAGACGTTTAGGCAACTTTGGTCACCCCCATGTAAGTTATAGGGCAGGAACAGCACAGTTTTCAAAACGTGTTTTTCAGCCCGAAATAAACGCGTTTTCTCAGCCCTTAGAATCGCAGTGTAACTGCCTGGCTCAGAAGAGCCCCCTGAGTCAGCCCTTAACCCCAGTGTGCTGAAATTGTCAAAACGTCTTTTTCAGCAGAAATAAACACGTTTAGGCAACTTTGGTCACCCCCATGTAAGTTATAGGGTAGGAACAGCACAGTTTTCAAAACGTGTTTTTCAGCCCGAAATAAACGCGTTTTGTCAGCCCTTAGAATCGCAGTGTAACTGCCTGGCTCAAAAGAGCCCCCTGTGTCAGCCCTTAACCCCAGTGTGCTGAAATTGTCAAAACATGTTTTTCAGCAGAAAAAAAGACGTTTAGGCAACTTTGGTCACCCCCATGTAAGTTATAGGGCAGGAACAGCACAGTTTTCAAAACGTGTTTTTCAGCCCGAAATAAACGCGTTTTCTCAGCCCTTAGAATCGCAGTGTAACTGCCTGGCTCAGAAGAGCCCCCTGAGTCAGCCCTTAACCCCAGTGTGCTGAAATTGTCAAAACGTGTTTTTCAGCAGAAATAAAGACGTTTAGGCAACTTTGGTCACCCCCATGTAAGTTATATGGCAGGAACAGCACAGTTTTCAAAACGTGTTTTTCAGCCCGAAATAAACGCGTTTTCTCAGCCCTTAGAATCGCAGTGTAACTGCCTGGCTCAGAAGAGCCCCCTGAGTCAGCCCGTAACCCCAGTGTGCTGAAATTGTCAAAACGTGTTTTTCAGCAGAAATAAAGACGTTTAGGCAACTTTGGTCACCCCCATGTAAGTTATAGGGCAGGAACAGCACAGTTTTCAAAACGTGTTTTTCAGCCCGAAATAAACGCGTTTTCTCAGCCCTTAGAATCGCAGTGTAACTGCCTGGCTCA
The DNA here is from genome assembly GCF_055471065.1 of Atractosteus spatula. Classification (NCBI taxonomy): domain Eukaryota; kingdom Metazoa; phylum Chordata; class Actinopteri; order Semionotiformes; family Lepisosteidae; genus Atractosteus; species Atractosteus spatula. The sequence goes on along the minus strand of NW_028296645.1, from coordinate 239,648 downwards.
GAAGAGCCCCCTGAGTCAGCCCTTAACCCCAGTGTGCTGAAATTGTCAAAACGTGTTTTTCAGCAGAAATAAAGACGTTTAGGCAACTTTGGTCACCCCCATGTAAGTTATAGGGCAGGAACAGCACAGTTTTCAAAACGTGTTTTTCAGCCCGAAATAAACGCGTTTTCTCAGCCCTTAGAATCGCAGTGTAACTGCCTGGCTCAGAAGAGCCCCCTGAGTCAGCCCTTAACCCCAGTGTGCTGAAATTGTCAAAACGTGTTTTTCAGCAGAAATAAAGACGTTTAGGCAACTTTGGTCACCCCCATGTAAGTTATAGGGTAGGAACAGCACAGTTTTCAAAACGTGTTTTTCAGCCCGAAATAAACGCGCTCAGTAGAGCCCCCTGAGTCAGCCCTTAACCCCAGTGTGCTGAAATTGTCAAAACGTGTTTTTCAGCAGAAATAAACACGTTTAGGCAACTTTGGTCACCCCCATGTAAGTTATAGGGCAGGAACAGCATAGTTTTCAAAACGTGTTTTTCAGCCCGAAATAAACGCGTTTTCTCAGCCCTTAGCTTCGCAGTGTAACTGCCTGGCTCAAAAGAGCCCCCTGTGTCAGCCCTTAACCCCAGTGTGCTGAAATTGTCAAAACGTGTTTTTCAGCAGAAATAAAGACGTTTAGGCAACTTTGGTCACCCCCATGTAAGTTATAGGGCAGGAACAGCACAGTTTTCAAAACGTGTTTTTCAGCCCGAAATAAACGCGTTTTCTCAGCCCTTAGAATCGCAGTGTAACTGCCTGGCTCAGAAGAGCCCCCTGAGTCAGCCCTTAACCCCAGTGTGCTGAAATTGTCAAAACGTGTTTTTCAGCAGAAATAAAGACGTTTAGGCAACTTTGGTCACCCCCATGTAAGTTATAGGGCAGGAACAGCACAGTTTTCAAAACGTGTTTTTCAGCCCGAAATAAACGCGTTTTCTCAGCCCTTAGAATCGCAGTGTAACTGCCTGGCTCAGAAGAGCCCCCTGAGTCAGCCCTTAACCCCAGTGTGCTGAAATTGTCAAAACGTGTTTTTCAGCAGAAAAAAAGACGTTTAGGCAACTTTGGTCACCCCCATGTAAGTTATAGGGCAGGAACAGCACAGTTTTCAAAACGTGTTTTTCAGCCCGAAATAAACGCGTTTTCTCAGCCCTTAGAATCGCAGTGTAACTGCCTGGCTCAGAAGAGCCCCCTGAGTCAGCCCTTAACCCCAGTGTGCTGAAATTGTCAAAACGTGTTTTTCAGCAGAAATAAAGACGTTTAGGCAACTTTGGTCACCCCCATGTAAGTTATAGGGCAGGAACAGCACAGTTTTCAAAACGTGTTTTTCAGCCCGAAATAAACGCGTTTTCTCAGCCCTTAGAATCGCAGTGTAACTGCCTGGCTCAGAAGAGCCCCCTCAGTCAGCCCTTAACCCCAGTGTGCTGAAATTGTCAAAACGTGTTTTTCAGCAGAAATAAAGACGTTTAGGCAACTTTGGTCACCCCCATGTAAGTTATAGGGCAGGAACAGCACAGTTTTCAAAACGTGTTTTTCAGCCCGAAATAAACGCGTTTTCTCAGCCCTTAGAATCGCAGTGTAACTGCCTGGCTCAGAAGAGCCCCCTGAGTCAGCCCTTAACCCCAGTGTGCTGAAATTGTCAAAACGTGTTTTTCAGCAGAAATAAACACGTTTAGGCAACTTTGGTCACCCCCATGTAAGTTATAGGGCAGGAACAGCACAGTTTTCAAAACGTGTTTTTCAGCCCGAAATAAACGCGTTTTCTCAGCCCTTAGAATCGCAGTGTAACTGCCTGGCTCAAAAGAGCCCCCTGTGTCAGCCCTTAACCCCAGTGTGCTGAAATTGTCAAAACGTGTTTTTCAGCAGAAATAAACACGTTTAGGCAACTTTGGTCACCCCCATGTAAGTTATAGGGCAGGAACAGCACAGTTTTCAAAACGTGTTTTTCAGCCCGAAATAAACGCGTTTTCTCAGCCCTTAGAATCGCAGTGTAACTGCCTGGCTCAGAAGAGCCCCCTGAGTCAGCCCTTAACCCCAGTGTGCTGAAATTGTCAAAACGTGTTTTTCAGCAGAAATAAACACGTTTAGGCAACTTTGGTCACCCCCATGTAAGTTATAGGGCAGGAACAGCACAGTTTTCAAAACGTGTTTTTCAGCCCGAAATAAACGCGTTTTCTCAGCCCTTAGAATCGCAGTGTAACTGCTTGGCTCAAAAGAGCCCCCTGAGTCAGCCCTTAACCCCAGTGTGCTGAAATTGTCAAAACGTGTTTTTCAGCAGAAATAAAGACGTTTAGGCAACTTTGGTCACCCCCATGTAAGTTATAGGGCAGGAACAGCACAGTTTTCAAAACGTGTTTTTCAGCCCGAAATAAACGCGTTTTCCCAGCCCTTAGAATCGCAGTGTAACTGCCTGGCTCAGAAGAGCCCCCTGAGTCAGCCCTTAACCCCAGTGTACTAAAAATGTCAAAACGTGTTTTTCAGCAGAAATAAAGACGTTTAGGCAACTTTGGTCACCCCCATGTAAGTTAGAGGGCAGGAACAGCACAGTTTTCAAAACGTGTTTTTCAGCCCGAAATAAACGCGTTTTCTCAGCCCTTAGAATCGCAGTGTAACTGCCTGGCTCAGAAGAGCCCCCTGAGTCAGCCCTTAACCCCAGTGTGCTGAAATTGTCAAAACGTGTTTATCAGCAGAAATAAAGACGTTTAGGCAACTTTGGTCACCACCATGTAAGTTATAGGGCAGGAACAGCACAGTTTTCAAAACGTGTTTTTCAGCCCGAAATAAACGCGTTTTCTCAGCCCTTAGAATTGCAGTGTAACTGCCTGGCTCAAAAGATCCCCCTGTGTCAGCCCTTAACCCCAGTGTGCTGAAATTGTCAAAACGTGTTTTTCAGCAGAAATAAACATGTTTAGGCAACTTTGGTCACCCCCATGTAAGTTATAGGGCAGGAACAGCACAGTTTTCAAAACGTGTTTTTCAGCCCGAAATAAACGCGTTTTCTCAGCCCTTAGAATCACAGTGTAACTGCCTGGCTCAAAAGAGCCCCCTGTGTCAGCCCTTAACCCCAGTGTGCTGAAATTGTCAAAACGTGTTTTTCAGCAGAAATAAACACGTTTAGGCAACTTTGGTCACCCCCATGTAAGTTATAGGGCAGGAACAGCACAGTTTTCAAAACGTGTTTTTCAGCCCGAAATAAACGCGTTTTCTCAGCCCTTAGAATCGCAGTGTAACTGCCTGGCTCAGAAGAGCCCCCTGAGTCAGCCCTTAACCCCAGTGTGCTGAAATTGTCAAAACGTGTTTTTCAGCAGAAATAAACACGTTTAGGCAACTTTGGTCACCCCCATGTAAGTTATAGGGCAGGAACAGCACAGTTTTCAAAACGTGTTTTTCAGCCCGAAATAAACGCGTTTTCTCAGCCCTTAGAATCGCAGTGTAACTGCCTGGCTCAGAAGAGCCCCCTGAGTCAGCCCTTAACCCCAGTGTGCTGAAATTGTCAAAACGTGTTTTTCAGCAGAAATAAAGACGTTTAGGCAACTTTGGTCACCCCCATGTAAGATATAGGGCAGGAACAGCACAGTTTTCAAAACGTGTTTTTCAGCCCGAAATAAACGCGTTTTCCCAGCCCTTAGAATCGCAGTGTAACTGCCTGGCTCAGAAGAGCCCCCTGAGTCAGCCCTTAACCCCAGTGTACTAAAAATGTCAAAACGTGTTTTTCAGCAGAAATAAAGACGTTTAGGCAACTTTGGTCACCCCCATGTAAGTTAGAGGGCAGGAACAGCACAGTTTTCAAAACGTGTTTTTCAGCCCGAAATAAACGCGTTTTCTCAGCCCTTAGAATCGCAGTGTAACTGCCTGGCTCAGAAGAAGCCCCTGAGTCAGCCCTTAACCCCAGTGTGCTGAAATTGTCAAAACGTGTTTATCAGCAGAAATAAAGACGTTTAGGCAACTTTGGTCACCACCATGTAAGTTATAGGGCAGGAACAGCACAGTTTTCAAAACGTGTTTTTCAGCCCGAAATAAACGCGTTTTCTCAGCCCTTAGAATTGCAGTGTAACTGCCTGGCTCAAAAGATCCCCCTGTGTCAGCCCTTAACCCCAGTGTGCTGAAATTGTCAAAACGTGTTTTTCAGCAGAAATAAACATGTTTAGGCAACTTTGGTCACCCCCATGTAAGTTATAGGGCAGGAACAGCACAGTTTTCAAAACGTGTTTTTCAGCCCGAAATAAACGCGTTTTCTCAGCCCTTAGAATCGCAGTGTAACTGCCTGGCTCAAAAGAGCCCCCTGTGTCAGCCCTTAACCCCAGTGTGCTGAAATTGTCAAAACGTGTTTTTCAGCAGAAATAAACACGTTTAGGCAACTTTGGTCAGCCCCATGTAAGTTATAGGGCAGGAACAGCACAGTTTTCAAAACGTGTTTTTCAGCCCGAAATAAACGCGTTTTCTCAGCCCTTAGAATCGCAGTGTAACTGCCTGGCTCAGAAGAGCCCCCTGAGTCAGCCCTTAACCCCAGTGTGCTGAAATTGTCAAAACGTGTTTTTCAGCAGAAATAAACACGTTTAGGCAACTTTGGTCACCCCCATGTAAGTTATAGGGCAGGAACAGCACAGTTTTCAAAACGTGTTTTTCAGCCCGAAATAAACGCGTTTTCTCAGCCCTTAGAATCGCAGTGTAACTGCTTGGCTCAAAAGAGCCCCCTGAGTCAGCCCTTAACCCCAGTGTGCTGAAATTGTCAAAACGTGTTTTTCAGCAGAAATAAAGACGTTTAGGCAACTTTGGTCACCCCCATGTAAGTTATAGGGCAGGAACAGCACAGTTTTCAAAACGTGTTTTTCAGCCCGAAATAAACGCGTTTTCTCAGCCCTTAGAATCGCAGTGTAACTGCCTGGCTCAGTAGAGCCCCCTGAGTCAGCCCTTTACCCCAGTGTGCTGAAATTGTCAAAACGTGTTTTTCAGCAGAAATAAAGACGTTTAGGCAACTTTGGTCACCCCCATGTAAGTTATAGGGCAGGAACAGCATAGTTTTCAAAACGTGTTTTTCAGCCTGAAATAAACGCGTTTTCTCAGCCCTTAGAATCGCAGTGTAACTGCCTGGCTCAGAAGAGCCCCCTGAGTCAGCCCTTAACCCCAGTGTGCTGAAATTGTCAAAACGTGTTTTTCAGCAGAAATAAAGACGTTTAGGCAACTTTGGTCACCCCCATGTAAGTTATAGGGCAGGAACAGCACAGTTCTCAAAACGTGTTTTTCAGCCCGAAATAAACGCGTTTTCTCAGCCCTTAGAATCGCAGTGTAACTGCCTGGCTCAGAAGAGCCCCCTGAGTCAGCCCTTAACCCCAGTGTGCTGAAATTGTCAAAACGTGTTTTTCAGCAGAAATAAAGACGTTTAGGCAACTTTGGTCACCCCCATGTAAGTTATAGGGCAGGAACAGCACAGTTTTCAAAACGTGTTTTTCAGCCCGAAATAAACGCGTTTTCTCAGCCCTTAGAATCGCAGTGTAACTGCCTGGCTCAGAAGAGCCCCCTCAGTCAGCCCTTATCCCCAGTGTGCTGAAATTGTCAAAACGTGTTTTTTAGCAGAAATAAAGACGTTTAGGCAACTTTGGTCACCCCCATGTAAGTTATAGGGCAGGAACAGCATAGTTTTCAAAACGTGTTTTTCAGCCCGAAATAAACGCGTTTTCTCAGCCCTTAGAATCGCAGTGTAACTGCCTGGCTCAGAAGAGCCCCCTGAGTCAGCCCTTAACCCCAGTGTGCTGAAATTGTCAAAACGTGTTTTTCAGCAGAAATAAAGACGTTTAGGCAACTTTGGTCACCCCCATGTAAGTTATAGGGCAGGAACAGCACAGTTTTCAAAACGTGTTTTTCAGCCCGAAAAAACGCGTTTTCTCAGCCCTTAGAATCGCAGTGTAACTGCCTGGCTCAGAAGAGCCCCCTGAGTCAGCCCTTAACCCCAGTGTGCTGAAATTGTCAAAACGTGTTTTTCAGCAGAAATAAACACGTTTAGGCAACTTTGGTCACCCCCATGTAAGTTATAGGGCAGGAACAGCATAGTTTTCAAAACGTGTTTTTCAGCCCGAAATAAACGCGTTTTCTCAGCCCTTAGAATCGCAGTGTAACTGCCTGGCTCAGAAGAGCCCCCTGAGTGAGCCCTTAACCCCAGTGTGCTGAAATTGTCAAAACGTGTTTTTCAGCAGAAATAAAGACGTTTAGGCAACTTTGGTCACCCCCATGTAAGTTATAGGGCAGGAACAGCACAGTTTTCAAAACGTGTTTTTCAGCCCGAAATAAACGCGTTTTCTCAGCCCTTAGAATCGCAGTGTAACTGCCTGGCTCAGAAGAGCCCCCTGAGTCAGCCCTTAACCCCAGTGTGCTGAAATTGTCAAAACGTGTTTTTCAGCAGAAATAAAGACGTTTAGGCAACTTTGGTCACCCCCATGTAAGTTATAGGGCAGGAACAGCACAGTTTTCAAAACGTGTTTTTCAGCCCGAAATAAACGCGTTTTCTCAGCCCTTAGAATCGCAGTGTAACTGCTTGGCTCAGAAGAGCCCCCTGAGTCAGCCCTTAACCCCAGTGTGCTGAAATTGTCAAAACGTGTTTTTCAGCAGAAATAAAGACGTTTAGGCAACTTTGGTCACCCCCATGTAAGTTATAGGGTAGGAACAGCACAGTTTTCAAAACGTGTTTTTCAGCCCGAAATAAACGCGTTTTTTCAGCCCTTAGAATCGCAGTGTAACTGCCTGGCTCAGAAGAGCCCCCTGAGTCAGCCCTTAACCCCAGTGTGCTGAAATTGTCAAAACGTGTTTATCAGCAGAAATAAAGACGTTTAGGCAACTTTGGTCACCACCATGTAAGTTATAGGGCAGGAACAGCACAGTTTTCAAAACGTGTTTTTCAGCCCGAAATAAACGCGTTTTCTCAGCCCTTAGAATTGCAGTGTAACTGCCTGGCTCAAAAGATCCCCCTGTGTCAGCCCTTAACCCCAGTGTGCTGAAATTGTCAAAACGTGTTTTTCAGCAGAAATAAACATGTTTAGGCAACTTTGGTCACCCCCATGTAAGTTATAGGGCAGGAACAGCACAGTTTTCAAAACGTGTTTTTCAGCCCGAAATAAACGCGTTTTCTCAGCCCTTAGAATCACAGTGTAACTGCCTGGCTCAAAAGAGCCCCCTGTGTCAGCCCTTAACCCCAGTGTGCTGAAATTGTCAAAACGTGTTTTTCAGCAGAAATAAACACGTTTAGGCAACTTTGGTCACCCCCATGTAAGTTATAGGGCAGGAACAGCACAGTTTTCAAAACGTGTTTTTCAGCCCGAAATAAACGCGTTTTCTCAGCCCTTAGAATCGCAGTGTAACTGCCTGGCTCAGAAGAGCCCCCTGAGTCAGCCCTTAACCCCAGTGTGCTGAAATTGTCAAAACGTGTTTTTCAGCAGAAATAAACACGTTTAGGCAACTTTGGTCACCCCCATGTAAGTTATAGGGCAGGAACAGCACAGTTTTCAAAACGTGTTTTTCAGCCCGAAATAAACGCGTTTTCTCAGCCCTTAGAATCGCAGTGTAACTGCCTGGCTCAGAAGAGCCCCCTGAGTCAGCCCTTAACCCCAGTGTGCTGAAATTGTCAAAACGTGTTTTTCAGCAGAAATAAAGACGTTTAGGCAACTTTGGTCACCCCCATGTAAGATATAGGGCAGGAACAGCACAGTTTTCAAAACGTGTTTTTCAGCCCGAAATAAACGCGTTTTCCCAGCCCTTAGAATCGCAGTGTAACTGCCTGGCTCAGAAGAGCCCCCTGAGTCAGCCCTTAACCCCAGTGTACTAAAAATGTCAAAACGTGTTTTTCAGCAGAAATAAAGACGTTTAGGCAACTTTGGTCACCCCCATGTAAGTTAGAGGGCAGGAACAGCACAGTTTTCAAAACGTGTTTTTCAGCCCGAAATAAACGCGTTTTCTCAGCCCTTAGAATCGCAGTGTAACTGCCTGGCTCAGAAGAAGCCCCTGAGTCAGCCCTTAACCCCAGTGTGCTGAAATTGTCAAAACGTGTTTATCAGCAGAAATAAAGACGTTTAGGCAACTTTGGTCACCACCATGTAAGTTATAGGGCAGGAACAGCACAGTTTTCAAAACGTGTTTTTCAGCCCGAAATAAACGCGTTTTCTCAGCCCTTAGAATTGCAGTGTAACTGCCTGGCTCAAAAGATCCCCCTGTGTCAGCCCTTAACCCCAGTGTGCTGAAATTGTCAAAACGTGTTTTTCAGCAGAAATAAACATGTTTAGGCAACTTTGGTCACCCCCATGTAAGTTATAGGGCAGGAACAGCACAGTTTTCAAAACGTGTTTTTCAGCCCGAAATAAACGCGTTTTCTCAGCCCTTAGAATCGCAGTGTAACTGCCTGGCTCAAAAGAGCCCCCTGTGTCAGCCCTTAACCCCAGTGTGCTGAAATTGTCAAAACGTGTTTTTCAGCAGAAATAAACACGTTTAGGCAACTTTGGTCAGCCCCATGTAAGTTATAGGGCAGGAACAGCACAGTTTTCAAAACGTGTTTTTCAGCCCGAAATAAACGCGTTTTCTCAGCCCTTAGAATCGCAGTGTAACTGCCTGGCTCAGAAGAGCCCCCTGAGTCAGCCCTTAACCCCAGTGTGCTGAAATTGTCAAAACGTGTTTTTCAGCAGAAATAAACACGTTTAGGCAACTTTGGTCACCCCCATGTAAGTTATAGGGCAGGAACAGCACAGTTTTCAAAACGTGTTTTTCAGCCCGAAATAAACGCGTTTTCTCAGCCCTTAGAATCGCAGTGTAACTGCTTGGCTCAAAAGAGCCCCCTGAGTCAGCCCTTAACCCCAGTGTGCTGAAATTGTCAAAACGTGTTTTTCAGCAGAAATAAAGACGTTTAGGCAACTTTGGTCACCCCCATGTAAGTTATAGGGCAGGAACAGCACAGTTTTCAAAACGTGTTTTTCAGCCCGAAATAAACGCGTTTTCTCAGCCCTTAGAATCGCAGTGTAACTGCCTGGCTCAGTAGAGCCCCCTGAGTCAGCCCTTTACCCCAGTGTGCTGAAATTGTCAAAACGTGTTTTTCAGCAGAAATAAAGACGTTTAGGCAACTTTGGTCACCCCCATGTAAGTTATAGGGCAGGAACAGCATAGTTTTCAAAACGTGTTTTTCAGCCCGAAATAAACGCGTTTTCTCAGCCCTTAGAATCGCAGTGTAACTGCCTGGCTCAGAAGAGCCCCCTGAGTCAGCCCTTAACCCCAGTGTGCTGAAATTGTCAAAACGTGTTTTTCAGCAGAAATAAAGACGTTTAGGCAACTTTGGTCACCCCCATGTAAGTTATAGGGCAGGAACAGCACAGTTCTCAAAACGTGATTTTCAGCCCGAAATAAACGCGTTTTCTCAGCCCTTAGAATCGCAGTGTAACTGCCTGGCTCAGAAGAGCCCCCTGAGTCAGCCCTTAACCCCAGTGTGCTGAAATTGTCAAAACGTGTTTTTCAGCAGAAATAAAGACGTTTAGGCAACTTTGGTCACCCCCATGTAAGTTATAGGGCAGGAACAGCACAGTTTTCAAAACGTGTTTTTCAGCCCGAAATAAACGCGTTTTCTCAGCCCTTAGAATCGCAGTGTAACTGCCTGGCTCAGAAGAGCCCCCTCAGTCAGCCCTTATCCCCAGTGTGCTGAAATTGTCAAAACGTGTTTTTTAGCAGAAATAAAGACGTTTAGGCAACTTTGGTCACCCCCATGTAAGTTATAGGGCAGGAACAGCATAGTTTTCAAAACGTGTTTTTCAGCCCGAAATAAACGCGTTTTCTCAGCCCTTAGAATCGCAGTGTAACTGCCTGGCTCAGAAGAGCCCCCTGAGTCAGCCCTTAACCCCAGTGTGCTGAAATTGTCAAAACGTGTTTTTCAGCAGAAATAAAGACGTTTAGGCAACTTTGGTCACCCCCATGTAAGTTATAGGGCAGGAACAGCACAGTTTTCAAAACGTGTTTTTCAGCCCGAAAAAACGCGTTTTCTCAGCCCTTAGAATCGCAGTGTAACTGCCTGGCTCAGAAGAGCCCCCTGAGTCAGCCCTTAACCCCAGTGTGCTGAAATTGTCAAAACGTGTTTTTCAGCAGAAATAAACACGTTTAGGCAACTTTGGTCACCCCCATGTAAGTTATAGGGCAGGAACAGCATAGTTTTCAAAACGTGTTTTTCAGCCCGAAATAAACGCGTTTTCTCAGCCCTTAGAATCGCAGTGTAACTGCCTGGCTCAGAAGAGCCCCCTGAGTGAGCCCTTAACCCCAGTGTGCTGAAATTGTCAAAACGTGTTTTTCAGCAGAAATAAAGACGTTTAGGCAACTTTGGTCACCCCCATGTAAGTTATAGGGCAGGAACAGCACAGTTTTCAAAACGTGTTTTTCAGCCCGAAATAAACGCGTTTTCTCAGCCCTTAGAATCGCAGTGTAACTGCCTGGCTCAGAAGAGCCCCCTGAGTCAGCCCTTAACCCCAGTGTGCTGAAATTGTCAAAACGTGTTTTTCAGCAGAAATAAAGACGTTTAGGCAACTTTGGTCACCCCCATGTAAGTTATAGGGCAGGAACAGCACAGTTTTCAAAACGTGTTTTTCAGCCCGAAATAAACGCGTTTTCTCAGCCCTTAGAATCGCAGTGTAACTGCTTGGCTCAGAAGAGCCCCCTGAGTCAGCCCTTAACCCCAGTGTGCTGAAATTGTCAAAACGTGTTTTTCAGCAGAAATAAAGACGTTTAGGCAACTTTGGTCACCCCCATGTAAGTTATAGGGTAGGAACAGCACAGTTTTCAAAACGTGTTTTTCAGCCCGAAATAAACGCGTTTTTTCAGCCCTTAGAATCGCAGTGTAACTGCCTGGCTCAGAAGAGCCCCCTGAGTCAGCCCTTAACCCCAGTGTGCTGAAATTGTCAAAACGTGTTTTTCAGCAGAAATAAACACGTTTAGGCAACTTTGGTCACCCCCATGTAAGTTATAGGGCAGGAACAGCACAGTTTTCAAAACGTGTTTTTCAGCCCGAAATAAACGCGTTTTCTCAGCCCTTAGAATCGCAGTGTAACTGCCTGGCTCAGATGAGCCCCCTGAGTCAGCCCTTAACCCCAGTGTGCTGAAATTGTCAAAACGTGTTTTTCAGCAGAAATAAAGACGTTTAGGCAACTTTGGTCACCCCCATGTAAGTTATAGGGCAGGAACAGCACAGTTTTCAAAACGTGTTTTTCAGCACGAAATAAACGCGTTTTCTCAGCCCTTAGAATCGCAGTGTAACTGCCTGGCTCAGAAGAGCCCCCTGAGTCAGCCCTTAACCCCAGTGTGCTGAAATTGTCAAAACGTGTTTTTCAGCAGAAATAAACACGTTTAGGCAACTTTGGTCACCCCCATGTAAGTTATAGGGCAGGAACAGCACAGTTTTCAAAACGTGTTTTTCAGCCCGAAATAAACGCGTTTTCTCAGCCCTTAGAATCGCAGTGTAACTGCCTGGCTCAGAAGAGCCCCCTGAGTCAGCCCTTAACCCCAGTGTGCTGAAATTGTCAAAACGTGTTTTTCAGCAGAAATAAAGACGTTTAGGCAACTTTGGTCACCCCCATGTAAGTTATAGGGCAGGAACAGCACAGTTCTCAAAACGTGTTTTTCAGCCCGAAATAAACGCGTTTTCTCAGCCCTTAGAATCGCAGTGTAACTGCCTGGCTCAGAAGAGCCCCCTGAGTCAGCCCTTAACCCCAGTGTGCTGAAATTGTCAAAACGTGTTTTTCAGCAGAAATAAAGACGTTTAGGCAACTTTGGTCACCCCCATGTAAGTTATAGGGCAGGAACAGCACAGTTTTCAAAACGTGTTTTTCAGCCCGAAATAAACGCGTTTTCTCAGCCCTTAGAATCGCAGTGTAACTGCCTGGCTCAGAAGAGCCCCCTCAGTCAGCCTTATCCCCAGTGTGCTGAAATTGTCAAATCGTGTTTTTTAGCAGAAATAAAGACGTTTAGGCAACTTTGGTCACCCCCATGTAAGTTATAGGGCAGGAACAGCACAGTTTTCAAAACGTGTTTTTCAGCCCGAAATAAACGCGTTTTCTCAGCCCTTAGAATCGCAGTGTAACTGCCTGGCTCAGAAGAGCCCCCTGAGTCAGCCCTTAACCCCAGTGTGCTGAAATTGTCAAAACGTGTTTTTCAGCAGAAATAAAGACGTTTAGGCAACTTTGGTCACCCCCATGTAAGTTATAGGGCAGGAACAGCACAGTTTTCAAAACGTGTTTTTCAGCCCGAAAAAACGCGTTTTCTCAGCCCTTGGAATCGCAGTGTAACTGCCTGGCTCAGAAGAGCCCCCTGAGTCAGCCCTTAACCCCAGTGTGCTGAAATTGTCAAAACGTGTTTTTCAGCAGAAATAAACACGTTTAGGCAACTTTGGTCACCCCCATGTAAGTTATAGGGCAGGAACAGCACAGTTTTCAAAACGTGTTTTTCAGCCCGAAATAAACGCGTTTTCTCAGCCCTTAGAATCGCAGTGTAACTGCCTGGCTCAGAAGAGCCCCCTGAGTCAGCCCTTAACCCCAGTGTGCTGAAATTGTCAAAACGTGTTTTTCAGCAGAAATAAAGACGTTTAGGCAACTTTGGTCACCCCCATGTAAGTTATAGGGCAGGAACAGCACAGTTTTCAAAACGTGTTTTTCAGCCCGAAATAAACGCGTTTTCTCAGCCCTTAGAATCGCAGTGTAACTGCTTGGCTCAGAAGAGCCCCCTGAGTCAGCCCTTAACCCCAGTGTGCTGAAATTGTCAAAACGTGTTTTTCAGCAGAAATAAAGACGTTTAGGCAACTTTGGTCACCCCCATGTAAGTTATAGGGTAGGAACAGCACAGTTTTCAAAACGTGTTTTTCAGCCCGAAATAAACGCGTTTTATCAGCCCTTAGAATCGCAGTGTAACTGCCTGGCTCAGAAGAGCCCCCTGAGTCAGCCCTTAACCCCAGTGTGCTGAAATTGTCAAAACGTGTTTTTCAGCAGAAATAAACACGTTTAGGCAACTTTGGTCACCCCCATGTAAGTTATAGGGCAGGAACAGCACAGTTTTCAAAACGTGTTTTTCAGCCCGAAATAAACGCGTTTTCTCAGCCCTTAGAATCGCAGTGTAACTGCCTGGCTCAGAAGAGCCCCCTGAGTCAGCCCTTAACCCCAGTGTGCTGAAATTGTCAAAACGTGTTTTTCAGCAGAAATAAACACGTTTAGGCAACTTTGGTCACCCCCATGTAAGTTATAGGGTAGGAACAGGACAGTTTTCAAAACGTGTTTTTCAGCCCGAAATAAACGCGTTTTCTCAGCCCTTAGAATCGCAGTGTAACTGCCTGGCTCAAAAGAGCCCCCTGTGTCAGCCCTTAACCCCAGTGTGCTGAAATTGTCAAAACGTGTTTTTCAGCAGAAATAAAGACGTTTAGGCAACTTTGGTCACCCCCATGTAAGTTATAGGGCAGGAACAGCACAGTTTTCAAAACGTGTTTTTCAGCCCGAAATAAACGCGTTTTCTCAGCCCTTAGAATCGCAGTGTAACTGCCTGGCTCAGAAGAGCCCCCTGAGTCAGCCCTTAACCCCAGTGTGCTGAAATTGTCAAAACGTGTTTTTCAGCAGAAATAAAGACGTTTAGGCAACTTTGGTCACCCCCATGTAAGTTATAGGGCAGGAACAGCACAGTTTTCAAAACGTGTTTTTCAGCCCGAAATAAACGCGTTTTCTCAGCCCTTAGAATCCCAGTGTAACTGCTTGGCTCAGAAGAGCCCCCTGAGTCAGCCCCTAACCCCAGTGTGCTGAAATTGTCAAAACGTGTTTTTCAGCAGAAATAAACACGTTTAGGCAACTTTGGTCACCCCCATATAAGTTATAGGGCAGGAACAGCACAGTTTTCAAAACGAGTTTTTCAGCCCGAAATAAACGCGTTTTCTCAGCCCTTAGAATCGCAGTGTAACTGCCTGGCTCAGAAGAGCCCCCTGAGTCAGCCCTTAACCCCAGTGTGCTGAAATTGTCAAAACGTGTTTTTCAGCAGAAATAAAGACGTTTAGGCAACTTTGGTCACCCCCATGTAAGTTATAGGGCAGGAACAGCACAGTTTTCAAAACGTGTTTTTCAGCCCGAAATAAACGCGTTTACTCAGCCCTTAGAATCGCAGTGTAACTGCCTGGCTCAGAAGAGCCCCCTGAGTCAGCCCTTAACCCCAGTGTGCTGAAATTGTCAAAACATGTTTTTCAGCAGAAATAAAGACGTTTAGGCAACTTTGGTCACCCCCATGTAAGTTATAACGCAGGAACAGCACAGTTTTCAAAACGTGTTTTTCAGCCCGAAATAAACGCGTTTTTTCAGCCCTTAGAATCGCAGTGTAACTGCCTGGCTCAGAAGAGCCCCCTGAGTCAGCCCTTAACCCCAGTGTGCTGAAATTGTCAAAACGTGTTTTTCAGCAGAAATAAACACGTTTAGGCAACTTTGGTCACCCCCATGTAAGTTATAGGGCAGGAACAGCACAGTTTTCAAAACGTGTTTTTCAGCCCGAAATAAACGCGTTTTGTCAGCCCTTAGAATCGCAGTGTAACTACCTGGCTCAGAAGAGCCCCCTGAATCAGCCCTTAACCCCAGTGTGCTGAAATTGTCAAAACGTGTTTTTCAGCAGAAATAAAGACGTTTAGGCAACTTTGGTCACCCCCATGTAAGTTATAGGGCAGGAACAGCATAGTTTTCAAAACGTGTTTTTCAGCCCGAAATAAACGCGTTTTCTCAGCCCTTAGAATCGCAGTGTAACTGCCTGGCTCAGAAGAGCCCCCTGAGTCAGCCCTTAACCCCAGTGTGCTGAAATTGTCAAAACGTGTTTTTCAGCAGAAATAAAGACGTTTAGGCAACTTTGGTCACCCCCATGTAAGTTATAGGGCAGGAACAGCACAGTTCTCAAAACGTGATTTTCAGCCCGAAATAAACGCGTTTTCTCAGCCCTTAGAATCGCAGTGTAACTGCCTGGCTCAGAAGAGCCCCCTGAGTCAGCCCTTAACCCCAGTGTGCTGAAATTGTCAAAACGTGTTTTTCAGCAGAAATAAACACGTTTAGGCAACTTTGGTCACCCCCATGTAAGTTATAGGGCAGGAACAGCACAGTTTTCAAAACGTGTTTTTCAGCCCGAAATAAACGCGTTTTCTCAGCCCTTAGAATCGCAGTGTAACTGCCTGGCTCAGATGAGCACCCTGAGTCAGCCCTTAACCCCAGTGTGCTGAAATTGTCAAAACGTGTTTTTCAGCAGAAATAAAGACGTTTAGGCAACTTTGGTCACCCCCATGTAAGTTATAGGGCAGGAACAGCACAGTTTTCAAAACGTGTTTTTCAGCCCGAAATAAACGCGTTTTCTCAGCCCTTAGAATCGCAGTGTAACTGCCTGGCTCAGAAGAGCCCCCTGAGTCAGCCCTTAACCCCAGTGTGCTGAAATTGTCAAAACGTGTTTTTCAGCAGAAATAAAGACGTTTAGGCAACTTTGGTCACCCCCATGTAAGTTATAGGGCAGGAACAGCACAGTTTTCAAAACGTGTTTTTCAGCCCGAAATAAACGCGTTTTCTCAGCCCTTAGAATCGCAGTGTAACTGCCTGGCTCAGAAGAGCCCCCTGAGTCAGCCCTTAACCCCAGTGTGCTGAAATTGTCAAAACGTGTTTTTCAGCAGAAATAAAGACGTTTAGGCAACTTTGGTCACCCCCATGTAAGTTATAGGGTAGGAACAGCACAGTTTTCAAAACGTGTTTTTCAGCCCGAAATAAACGCGCTCAGTAGAGCCCCCTGAGTCAGCCCTTAACCCCAGTGTGCTGAAATTGTCAAAACGTGTTTTTCAGCAGAAATAAACACGTTTAGGCAACTTTGGTCACCCCCATGTAAGTTATAGGGCAGGAACAGCATAGTTTTCAAAACGTGTTTTTCAGCCCGAAATAAACGCGTTTTCTCAGCCCTTAGATTCGCAGTGTAACTGCCTGGCTCAAAAGAGCCCCCTGTGTCAGCCCTTAACCCCAGTGTGCTGAAATTGTCAAAACGTGTTTTTCAGCAGAAATAAAGACGTTTAGGCAACTTTGGTCACCCCCATGTAAGTTATAGGGCAGGAACAGCACAGTTTTCAAAACGTGTTTTTCAGCCCGAAATAAACGCGTTTTCTCAGCCCTTAGAATCGCAGTGTAACTGCCTGGCTCAGAAGAGCCCCCTGAGTCAGCCCTTAACCCCAGTGTGCTGAAATTGTCAAAACGTGTTTTTCAGCAGAAATAAAGACGTTTAGGCAACTTTGGTCACCCCCATGTAAGTTATAGGGCAGGAACAGCACAGTTTTCAAAACGTGTTTTTCAGCCCGAAATAAACGCGTTTTCTCAGCCCTTAGAATCGCAGTGTAACTGCCTGGCTCAGAAGAGCCCCCTGAGTCAGCCCTTAACCCCAGTGTGCTGAAATTGTCAAAACGTGTTTTTCAGCAGAAAAAAAGACGTTTAGGCAACTTTGGTCACCCCCATGTAAGTTATAGGGCAGGAACAGCACAGTTTTCAAAACGTGTTTTTCAGCCCGAAATAAACGCGTTTTCTCAGCCCTTAGAATCGCAGTGTAACTGCCTGGCTCAGAAGAGCCCCCTGAGTCAGCCCTTAACCCCAGTGTGCTGAAATTGTCAAAACGTGTTTTTCAGCAGAAATAAAGACGTTTAGGCAACTTTGGTCACCCCCATGTAAGTTATAGGGCAGGAACAGCACAGTTTTCAAAACGTGTTTTTCAGCCCGAAATAAACGCGTTTTCTCAGCCCTTAGAATCGCAGTGTAACTGCCTGGCTCAGAAGAGCCCCCTCAGTCAGCCCTTAACCCCAGTGTGCTGAAATTGTCAAAACGTGTTTTTCAGCAGAAATAAACACGTTTAGGCAACTTTGGTCACCCCCATGTAAGTTATAGGGCAGGAACAGCACAGTTTTCAAAACGTGTTTTTCAGCCCGAAATAAACGCGTTTTCTCAGCCCTTAGAATCGCAGTGTAACTGCCTGGCTCAGAAGAGCCCCCTCAGTCAGCCCTTAACCCCAGTGTGCTGAAATTGTCAAAACGTGTTTTTCAGCAGAAATAAACACGTTTAGGCAACTTTGGTCACCCCCATGTAAGTTATAGGGCAGGAACAGCACAGTTTTCAAAACGTGTTTTTCAGCCCGAAATAAACGCGTTTTCTCAGCCCTTAGAATCGCAGTGTAACTGCCTGGCTCAGAAGAGCCCCCTGAGTCAGCCCTTAACCCCAGTGTGCTGAAATTGTCAAAACGTGTTTTTCAGCAGAAATAAACACGTTTAGGCAACTTTGGTCACCCCCATGTAAGTTATAGGGCAGGAACAGCACAGTTTTCAAAACGTGTTTTTCAGCCCGAAATAAACGCGTTTTCTCAGCCCTTAGAATCGCAGTGTAACTGCCTGGCTCAAAAGAGCCCCCTGTGTCAGCCCTTAACCCCAGTGTGCTGAAATTGTCAAAACGTGTTTTTCAGCAGAAATAAACACGTTTAGGCAACTTTGGTCACCCCCATGTAAGTTATAGGGCAGGAACAGCACAGTTTTCAAAACGTGTTTTTCAGCCCGAAATAAACGCGTTTTCTCAGCCCTTAGAATCGCAGTGTAACTGCCTGGCTCAGAAGAGCCCCCTGAGTCAGCCCTTAACCCCAGTGTGCTGAAATTGTCAAAACGTGTTTTTCAGCAGAAATAAACACGTTTAGGCAACTTTGGTCACCCCCATGTAAGTTATAGGGCAGGAACAGCACAGTTTTCAAAACGTGTTTTTCAGCCCGAAATAAACGCGTTTTCTCAGCCCTTAGAATCGCAGTGTAACTGCTTGGCTCAAAAGAGCCCCCTGAGTCAGCCCTTAACCCCAGTGTGCTGAAATTGTCAAAACGTGTTTTTCAGCAGAAATAAAGACGTTTAGGCAACTTTGGTCACCCCCATGTAAGTTATAGGGCAGGAACAGCACAGTTTTCAAAACGTGTTTTTCAGCCCGAAATAAACGCGTTTTCCCAGCCCTTAGAATCGCAGTGTAACTGCCTGGCTCAGAAGAGCCCCCTGAGTCAGCCCTTAACCCCAGTGTACTAAAAATGTCAAAACGTGTTTTTCAGCAGAAATAAAGACGTTTAGGCAACTTTGGTCACCCCCATGTAAGTTAGAGGGCAGGAACAGCACAGTTTTCAAAACGTGTTTTTCAGCCCGAAATAAACGCGTTTTCTCAGCCCTTAGAATCGCAGTGTAACTGCCTGGCTCAGAAGAGCCCCCTGAGTCAGCCCTTAACCCCAGTGTGCTGAAATTGTCAAAACGTGTTTATCAGCAGAAATAAAGACGTTTAGGCAACTTTGGTCACCACCATGTAAGTTATAGGGCAGGAACAGCACAGTTTTCAAAACGTGTTTTTCAGCCCGAAATAAACGCGTTTTCTCAGCCCTTAGAATTGCAGTGTAACTGCCTGGCTCAAAAGATCCCCCTGTGTCAGCCCTTAACCCCAGTGTGCTGAAATTGTCAAAACGTGTTTTTCAGCAGAAATAAACATGTTTAGGCAACTTTGGTCACCCCCATGTAAGTTATAGGGCAGGAACAGCACAGTTTTCAAAACGTGTTTTTCAGCCCGAAATAAACGCGTTTTCTCAGCCCTTAGAATCACAGTGTAACTGCCTGGCTCAAAAGAGCCCCCTGTGTCAGCCCTTAACCCCAGTGTGCTGAAATTGTCAAAACGTGTTTTTCAGCAGAAATAAACACGTTTAGGCAACTTTGGTCACCCCCATGTAAGTTATAGGGCAGGAACAGCACAGTTTTCAAAACGTGTTTTTCAGCCCGAAATAAACGCGTTTTCTCAGCCCTTAGAATCGCAGTGTAACTGCCTGGCTCAGAAGAGCCCCCTGAGTCAGCCCTTAACCCCAGTGTGCTGAAATTGTCAAAACGTGTTTTTCAGCAGAAATAAACACGTTTAGGCAACTTTGGTCACCCCCATGTAAGTTATAGGGCAGGAACAGCACAGTTTTCAAAACGTGTTTTTCAGCCCGAAATAAACGCGTTTTCTCAGCCCTTAGAATCGCAGTGTAACTGCCTGGCTCAGAAGAGCCCCCTGAGTCAGCCCTTAACCCCAGTGTGCTGAAATTGTCAAAACGTGTTTTTCAGCAGAAATAAAGACGTTTAGGCAACTTTGGTCACCCCCATGTAAGATATAGGGCAGGAACAGCACAGTTTTCAAAACGTGTTTTTCAGCCCGAAATAAACGCGTTTTCCCAGCCCTTAGAATCGCAGTGTAACTGCCTGGCTCAGAAGAGCCCCCTGAGTCAGCCCTTAACCCCAGTGTACTAAAAATGTCAAAACGTGTTTTTCAGCAGAAATAAAGACGTTTAGGCAACTTTGGTCACCACCATGTAAGTTATAGGGCAGGAACAGCACAGTTTTCAAAACGTGTTTTTCAGCCCGAAATAAACGCGTTTTCTCAGCCCTTAGAATTGCAGTGTAACTGCCTGGCTCAAAAGATCCCCCTGTGTCAGCCCTTAACCCCAGTGTGCTGAAATTGTCAAAACGTGTTTTTCAGCAGAAATAAACATGTTTAGGCAACTTTGGTCACCCCCATGTAAGTTATAGGGCAGGAACAGCACAGTTTTCAAAACGTGTTTTTCAGCCCGAAATAAACGCGTTTTCTCAGCCCTTAGAATCGCAGTGTAACTGCCTGGCTCAAAAGAGCCCCCTGTGTCAGCCCTTAACCCCAGTGTGCTGAAATTGTCAAAACGTGTTTTTCAGCAGAAATAAACACGTTTAGGCAACTTTGGTCAGCCCCATGTAAGTTATAGGGCAGGAACAGCACAGTTTTCAAAACGTGTTTTTCAGCCCGAAATAAACGCGTTTTCTCAGCCCTTAGAATCGCAGTGTAACTGCCTGGCTCAGAAGAGCCCCCTGAGTCAGCCCTTAACCCCAGTGTGCTGAAATTGTCAAAACGTGTTTTTCAGCAGAAATAAACACGTTTAGGCAACTTTGGTCACCCCCATGTAAGTTATAGGGCAGGAACAGCACAGTTTTCAAAACGTGTTTTTCAGCCCGAAATAAACGCGTTTTCTCAGCCCTTAGAATCGCAGTGTAACTGCTTGGCTCAAAAGAGCCCCCTGAGTCAGCCCTTAACCCCAGTGTGCTGAAATTGTCAAAACGTGTTTTTCAGCAGAAATAAAGACGTTTAGGCAACTTTGGTCACCCCCATGTAAGTTATAGGGCAGGAACAGCACAGTTTTCAAAACGTGTTTTTCAGCCCGAAATAAACGCGTTTTCTCAGCCCTTAGAATCGCAGTGTAACTGCCTGGCTCAGTAGAGCCCCCTGAGTCAGCCCTTTACCCCAGTGTGCTGAAATTGTCAAAACGTGTTTTTCAGCAGAAATAAAGACGTTTAGGCAACTTTGGTCACCCCCATGTAAGTTATAGGGCAGGAACAGCATAGTTTTCAAAACGTGTTTTTCAGCCCGAAATAAACGCGTTTTCTCAGCCCTTAGAATCGCAGTGTAACTGCCTGGCTCAGAAGAGCCCCCTGAGTCAGCCCTTAACCCCAGTGTGCTGAAATTGTCAAAACGTGTTTTTCAGCAGAAATAAAGACGTTTAGGCAACTTTGGTCACCCCCATGTAAGTTATAGGGCAGGAACAGCACAGTTCTCAAAACGTGTTTTTCAGCCCGAAATAAACGCGTTTTCTCAGCCCTTAGAATCGCAGTGTAACTGCCTGGCTCAGAAGAGCCCCCTGAGTCAGCCCTTAACCCCAGTGTGCTGAAATTGTCAAAACGTGTTTTTCAGCAGAAATAAAGACGTTTAGGCAACTTTGGTCACCCCCATGTAAGTTATAGGGCAGGAACAGCACAGTTTTCAAAACGTGTTTTTCAGCCCGAAATAAACGCGTTTTCTCAGCCCTTAGAATCGCAGTGTAACTGCCTGGCTCAGAAGAGCCCCCTCAGTCAGCCCTTATCCCCAGTGTGCTGAAATTGTCAAAACGTGTTTTTTAGCAGAAATAAAGACGTTTAGGCAACTTTGGTCACCCCCATGTAAGTTATAGGGCAGGAACAGCATAGTTTTCAAAACGTGTTTTTCAGCCCGAAATAAACGCGTTTTCTCAGCCCTTAGAATCGCAGTGTAACTGCCTGGCTCAGAAGAGCCCCCTGAGTCAGCCCTTAACCCCAGTGTGCTGAAATTGTCAAAACGTGTTTTTCAGCAGAAATAAAGACGTTTAGGCAACTTTGGTCACCCCCATGTAAGTTATAGGGCAGGAACAGCACAGTTTTCAAAACGTGTTTTTCAGCCCGAAAAAACGCGTTTTCTCAGCCCTTAGAATCGCAGTGTAACTGCCTGGCTCAGAAGAGCCCCCTGAGTCAGCCCTTAACCCCAGTGTGCTGAAATTGTCAAAACGTGTTTTTCAGCAGAAATAAACACGTTTAGGCAACTTTGGTCACCCCCATGTAAGTTATAGGGCAGGAACAGCATAGTTTTCAAAACGTGTTTTTCAGCCCGAAATAAACGCGTTTTCTCAGCCCTTAGAATCGCAGTGTAACTGCCTGGCTCAGAAGAGCCCCCTGAGTGAGCCCTTAACCCCAGTGTGCTGAAATTGTCAAAACGTGTTTTTCAGCAGAAATAAAGACGTTTAGGCAACTTTGGTCACCCCCATGTAAGTTATAGGGCAGGAACAGCACAGTTTTCAAAACGTGTTTTTCAGCCCGAAATAAACGCGTTTTCTCAGCCCTTAGAATCGCAGTGTAACTGCCTGGCTCAGAAGAGCCCCCTGAGTCAGCCCTTAACCCCAGTGTGCTGAAATTGTCAAAACGTGTTTTTCAGCAGAAATAAAGACGTTTAGGCAACTTTGGTCACCCCCATGTAAGTTATAGGGCAGGAACAGCACAGTTTTCAAAACGTGTTTTTCAGCCCGAAATAAACGCGTTTTCTCAGCCCTTAGAATCGCAGTGTAACTGCTTGGCTCAGAAGAGCCCCCTGAGTCAGCCCTTAACCCCAGTGTGCTGAAATTGTCAAAACGTGTTTTTCAGCAGAAATAAAGACGTTTAGGCAACTTTGGTCACCCCCATGTAAGTTATAGGGTAGGAACAGCACAGTTTTCAAAACGTGTTTTTCAGCTCGAAATAAACGCGTTTTTTCAGCCCTTAGAATCGCAGTGTAACTGCCTGGCTCAGAAGAGCCCCCTGAGTCAGCCCTTAACCCCAGTGTGCTGAAATTGTCAAAACGTGTTTTTCAGCAGAAATAAACACGTTTAGGCAACTTTGGTCACCCCCATGTAAGTTATAGGGCAGGAACAGCACAGTTTTCAAAACGTGTTTTTCAGCCCGAAATAAACGCGTTTTCTCAGCCCTTAGAATCGCAGTGTAACTGCCTGGCTCAGATGAGCCCCCTGAGTCAGCCCTTAACCCCAGTGTGCTGAAATTGTCAAAACGTGTTTTTCAGCAGAAATAAAGACGTTTAGGCAACTTTGGTCACCCCCATGTAAGTTATAGGGCAGGAACAGCACAGTTTTCAAAACGTGTTTTTCAGCACGAAATAAACGCGTTTTCTCAGCCCTTAGAATCGCAGTGTAACTGCCTGGCTCAGAAGAGCCCCCTGAGTCAGCCCTTAACCCCAGTGTGCTGAAATTGTCAAAACGTGTTTTTCAGCAGAAATAAACACGTTTAGGCAACTTTGGTCACCCCCATGTAAGTTATAGGGCAGGAACAGCACAGTTTTCAAAACGTGTTTTTCAGCCCGAAATAAACGCGTTTTCTCAGCCCTTAGAATCGCAGTGTAACTGCCTGGCTCAGAAGAGCCCCCTGAGTCAGCCCTTAACCCCAGTGTGCTGAAATTGTCAAAACGTGTTTTTCAGCAGAAATAAAGACGTTTAGGCAACTTTGGTCACCCCCATGTAAGTTATAGGGCAGGAACAGCACAGTTCTCAAAACGTGTTTTTCAGTCCGAAATAAACGCGTTTTCTCAGCCCTTAGAATCGCAGTGTAACTGCCTGGCTCAGAAGAGCCCCCTGAGTCAGCCCTTAACCCCAGTGTGCTGAAATTGTCAAAACGTGTTTTTCAGCAGAAATAAAGACGTTTAGGCAACTTTGGTCACCCCCATGTAAGTTATAGGGCAGGAACAGCACAGTTTTCAAAACGTGTTTTTCAGCCCGAAATAAACGCGTTTTCTCAGCCCTTAGAATCGCAGTGTAACTGCCTGGCTCAGAAGAGCCCCCTCAGTCAGCCTTATCCCCAGTGTGCTGAAATTGTCAAATCGTGTTTTTTAGCAGAAATAAAGACGTTTAGGCAACTTTGGTCACCCCCATGTAAGTTATAGGGCAGGAACAGCACAGTTTTCAAAACGTGTTTTTCAGCCCGAAATAAACGCGTTTTCTCAGCCCTTAGAATCGCAGTGTAACTGCCTGGCTCAGAAGAGCCCCCTGAGTCAGCCCTTAACCCCAGTGTGCTGAAATTGTCAAAACGTGTTTTTCAGCAGAAATAAAGACGTTTAGGCAACTTTGGTCACCCCCATGTAAGTTATAGGGCAGGAACAGCACAGTTTTCAAAACGTGTTTTTCAGCCCGAAAAAACGCGTTTTCTCAGCCCTTGGAATCGCAGTGTAACTGCCTGGCTCAGAAGAGCCCCCTGAGTCAGCCCTTAACCCCAGTGTGCTGAAATTGTCAAAACGTGTTTTTCAGCAGAAATAAACACGTTTAGGCAACTTTGGTCACCCCCATGTAAGTTATAGGGCAGGAACAGCACAGTTTTCAAAACGTGTTTTTCAGCCCGAAATAAACGCGTTTTCTCAGCCCTTAGAATCGCAGTGTAACTGCCTGGCTCAGAAGAGCCCCCTGAGTCAGCCCTTAACCCCAGTGTGCTGAAATTGTCAAAACGTGTTTTTCAGCAGAAATAAAGACGTTTAGGCAACTTTGGTCACCCCCATGTAAGTTATAGGGCAGGAACAGCACAGTTTTCAAAACGTGTTTTTCAGCCCGAAATAAACGCGTTTTCTCAGCCCTTAGAATCGCAGTGTAACTGCTTGGCTCAGAAGAGCCCCCTGAGTCAGCCCTTAACCCCAGTGTGCTGAAATTGTCAAAACGTGTTTTTCAGCAGAAATAAAGACGTTTAGGCAACTTTGGTCACCCCCATGTAAGTTATAGGGTAGGAACAGCACAGTTTTCAAAACGTGTTTTTCAGCCCGAAATAAACGCGTTTTATCAGCCCTTAGAATCGCAGTGTAACTGCCTGGCTCAGAAGAGCCCCCTGAGTCAGCCCTTAACCCCAGTGTGCTGAAATTGTCAAAACGTGTTTTTCAGCAGAAATAAACACGTTTAGGCAACTTTGGTCACCCCCATGTAAGTTATAGGGCAGGAACAGCACAGTTTTCAAAACGTGTTTTTCAGCCCGAAATAAACGCGTTTTCTCAGCCCTTAGAATCGCAGTGTAACTGCCTGGCTCAGAAGAGCCCCCTGAGTCAGCCCTTAACCCCAGTGTGCTGAAATTGTCAAAACGTGTTTTTCAGCAGAAATAAACACGTTTAGGCAACTTTGGTCACCCCCATGTAAGTTATAGGGTAGGAACAGCACAGTTTTCAAAACGTGTTTTTCAGCCCGAAATAAACGCGTTTTCTCAGCCCTTAGAATCGCAGTGTAACTGCCTGGCTCAAAAGAGCCCCCTGTGTCAGCCCTTAACCCCAGTGTGCTGAAATTGTCAAAACGTGTTTTTCAGCAGAAATAAAGACGTTTAGGCAACTTTGGTCACCCCCATGTAAGTTATAGGGCAGGAACAGCACAGTTTTCAAAACGTGTTTTTCAGCCCGAAATAAACGCGTTTTCTCAGCCCTTAGAATCGCAGTGTAACTGCCTGGCTCAGAAGAGCCCCCTGAGTCAGCCCTTAACCCCAGTGTGCTGAAATTGTCAAAACGTGTTTTTCAGCAGAAATAAAGACGTTTAGGCAACTTTGGTCACCCCCATGTAAGTTATAGGGCAGGAACAGCACAGTTTTCAAAACGTGTTTTTCAGCCCGAAATAAACGCGTTTTCTCAGCCCTTAGAATCCCAGTGTAACTGCTTGGCTCAGAAGAGCCCCCTGAGTCAGCCCCTAACCCCAGTGTGCTGAAATTGTCAAAACGTGTTTTTCAGCAGAAATAAACACGTTTAGGCAACTTTGGTCACCCCCATATAAGTTATAGGGCAGGAACAGCACAGTTTTCAAAACGAGTTTTTCAGCCCGAAATAAACGCGTTTTCTCAGCCCTTAGAATCGCAGTGTAACTGCCTGGCTCAGAAGAGCCCCCTGAGTCAGCCCTTAACCCCAGTGTGCTGAAATTGTCAAAACGTGTTTTTCAGCAGAAATAAAGACGTTTAGGCAACTTTGGTCACCCCCATGTAAGTTATAGGGCAGGAACAGCACAGTTTTCAAAACGTGTTTTTCAGCCCGAAATAAACGCGTTTACTCAGCCCTTAGAATCGCAGTGTAACTGCCTGGCTCAGAAGAGCCCCCTGAGTCAGCCCTTAACCCCAGTGTGCTGAAATTGTCAAAACATGTTTTTCAGCAGAAATAAAGACGTTTAGGCAACTTTGGTCACCCCCATGTAAGTTATAACGCAGGAACAGCACAGTTTTCAAAACGTGTTTTTCAGCCCGAAATAAACGCGTTTTTTCAGCCCTTAGAATCGCAGTGTAACTGCCTGGCTCAGAAGAGCCCCCTGAGTCAGCCCTTAACCCCAGTGTGCTGAAATTGTCAAAACGTGTTTTTCAGCAGAAATAAACACGTTTAGGCAACTTTGGTCACCCCCATGTAAGTTATAGGGCAGGAACAGCACAGTTTTCAAAACGTGTTTTTCAGCCCGAAATAAACGCGTTTTGTCAGCCCTTAGAATCGCAGTGTAACTACCTGGCTCAGAAGAGCCCCCTGAATCAGCCCTTAACCCCAGTGTGCTGAAATTGTCAAAACGTGTTTTTCAGCAGAAATAAAGACGTTTAGGCAACTTTGGTCACCCCCATGTAAGTTATAGGGCAGGAACAGCATAGTTTTCAAAACGTGTTTTTCAGCCCGAAATAAACGCGTTTTCTCAGCCCTTAGAATCGCAGTGTAACTGCCTGGCTCAGAAGAGCCCCCTGAGTCAGCCCTTAACCCCAGTGTGCTGAAATTGTCAAAACGTGTTTTTCAGCAGAAATAAAGACGTTTAGGCAACTTTGGTCACCCCCATGTAAGTTATAGGGCAGGAACAGCACAGTTCTCAAAACGTGATTTTCAGCCCGAAATAAACGCGTTTTCTCAGCCCTTAGAATCGCAGTGTAACTGCCTGGCTCAGAAGAGCCCCCTGAGTCAGCCCTTAACCCCAGTGTGCTGAAATTGTCAAAACGTGTTTTTCAGCAGAAATAAACACGTTTAGGCAACTTTGGTCACCCCCATGTAAGTTATAGGGCAGGAACAGCACAGTTTTCAAAACGTGTTTTTCAGCCCGAAATAAACGCGTTTTCTCAGCCCTTAGAATCGCAGTGTAACTGCCTGGCTCAGATGAGCACCCTGAGTCAGCCCTTAACCCCAGTGTGCTGAAATTGTCAAAACGTGTTTTTCAGCAGAAATAAAGACGTTTAGGCAACTTTGGTCACCCCCATGTAAGTTATAGGGCAGGAACAGCACAGTTTTCAAAACGTGTTTTTCAGCCCGAAATAAACGCGTTTTCTCAGCCCTTAGAATCGCAGTGTAACTGCCTGGCTCAGAAGAGCCCCCTGAGTCAGCCCTTAACCCCAGTGTGCTGAAATTGTCAAAACGTGTTTTTCAGCAGAAATAAAGACGTTTAGGCAACTTTGGTCACCCCCATGTAAGTTATAGGGCAGGAACAGCACAGTTTTCAAAACGTGTTTTTCAGCCCGAAATAAACGCGTTTTCTCAGCCCTTAGAATCGCAGTGTAACTGCCTGGCTCAGAAGAGCCCCCTGAGTCAGCCCTTAACCCCAGTGTGCTGAAATTGTCAAAACGTGTTTTTCAGCAGAAATAAAGACGTTTAGGCAACTTTGGTCACCCCCATGTAAGTTATAGGGCAGGAACAGCACAGTTCTCAAAACGTGTTTTTCAGCCCGAAATAAACGCGTTTTCTCAGCCCTTAGAATCGCAGTGTAACTGCCTGGCTCAGAAGAGCCCCCTGAGTCAGCCCTTAACCCCAGTGTGCTGAAATTGTCAAAACGTGTTTTTCAGCAGAAATAAAGACGTTTAGGCAACTTTGGTCACCCCCATGTAAGTTATAGGGCAGGAACAGCACAGTTTTCAAAACGTGTTTTTCAGCCCGAAAAAACGCGTTTTCTCAGCCCTTAGAATCGCAGTGTAACTGCCTGGCTCAGAAGAGCCCCCTGAGTCAGCCCTTAACCCCAGTGTGCTGAAATTGTCAAAACGTGTTTTTCAGCAGAAATAAACACGTTTAGGCAACTTTGGTCACCCCCATGTAAGTTATAGGGCAGGAACAGCATAGTTTTCAAAACGTGTTTTTCAGCCCGAAATAAACGCGTTTTCTCAGCCCTTAGAATCGCAGTGTAACTGCCTGGCTCAGAAGAGCCCCCTGAGTCAGCCCTTAACCCCAGTGTGCTGAAATTGTCAAAACGTGTTTTTCAGCAGAAATAAAGACGTTTAGGCAACTTTGGTCACCCCCATGTAAGTTATAGGGCAGGAACAGCACAGTTTTCAAAACGTGTTTTTCAGCCCGAAATAAACGCGTTTTCTCAGCCCTTAGAATCGCAGTGTAACTGCCTGGCTCAGAAGAGCCCCCTGAGTCAGCCCTTAACCCCAGTGTGCTGAAATTGTCAAAACGTGTTTTTCAGCAGAAATAAAGACGTTTAGGCAACTTTGGTCACCCCCATGTAAGTTATAGGGCAGGAACAGCACAGTTTTCAAAACGTGTTTTTCAGCCCGAAATAAACGCGTTTTCTCAGCCCTTAGAATCGCAGTGTAACTGCTTGGCTCAGAAGAGCCCCCTGAGTCAGCCCTTAACCCCAGTGTGCTGAAATTGTCAAAACGTGTTTTTCAGCAGAAATAAAGACGTTTAGGCAACTTTGGTCACCCCCATGTAAGTTATAGGGTAGGAACAGCACAGTTTTCAAAACGTGTTTTTCAGCCCGAAATAAACGCGTTTTCTCAGCCCTTAGAATCGCAGTGTAACTGCCTGGCTCAGAAGAGCCCCCTGAGTCAGCCCTTAACCCCAGTGTACTAAAAATGTCAAAACGTGTTTTTCAGCAGAAATAAAGACGTTTAGGCAACTTTGGTCACCCCCATGTAAGTTAGAGGGCAGGAACAGCACAGTTTTCAAAACGTGTTTTTCAGCCCGAAATAAACGCGTTTTCTCAGCCCTTAGAATCGCAGTGTAACTGCCTGGCTCAGAAGAGCCCCCTGAGTCAGCCCTTAACCCCAGTGTGCTGAAATGTCAAAACGTGTTTTTCAGCAGAAGTAAAGACGTTTAGGCAACTTTGGTCACCCACATGAAAGTTATAGGTTAGGAACAGCACAGTTTTCAAAACGTGTTTTTCAGCCCGAAATAAACGCGTTTTCTCAGCCCTTAGAATCGCAGTGTAACTGCCTGGCTCAGAAGAGCCCCCTGAGTCAGCCCTTAACCCCAGTGTGCTGAAATTGTCAAAACGTGTTTTTCAGCAGAAAGAAAGACGTTTAGGCAACTTTGGTCACCCCCATGTAAGTTATAGGGCAGGAACAGCACAGTTTTCAAAACGTGTTTTTCAGCCCGAAATAAACGCGTTTTCTCAGCCCTTAGATTCGCAGTGTAACTGCCTGGCTCAAAAGAGCCCCCTGTGTCAGCCCTTAACCCCAGTGTGCTGAAATTGTCAAAACGTGTTTTTCAGCAGAAATAAAGACGTTTAGGCAACTTTGGTCACCCCCATGTAAGTTATAGGGCAGGAACAGCACAGTTTTCAAAACGTGTTTTTCAGCCCGAAATAAACGCGTTTTCTCAGCCCTTAGAATCGCAGTGTAACTGCCTGGCTCAGAAGAGCCCCCTGAGTCAGCCCTTAACCCCAGTGTGCTGAAATTGTCAAAACGTGTTTTTCAGCAGAAAGAAAGACGTTTAGGCAACTTTGGTCACCCCCATGTAAGTTATAGGGCAGGAACAGCACAGTTTTCAAAACGTGTTTTTCAGCCCGAAATAAACGCGTTTTCTCAGCCCTTAGAATCGCAGTGTAACTGCCTGGCTCAGAAGAGCCCCCTGAGTCAGCCCTTAACCCCAGTGTGCTGAAATTGTCAAAACGTGTTTTTCAGCAGAAAAAAAGACGTTTAGGCAACTTTGGTCACCCCCATGTAAGTTATAGGGCAGGAACAGCACAGTTTTCAAAACGTGTTTTTCAGCCCGAAATAAACGCGTTTTCTCAGCCCTTAGAATCGCAGTGTAACTGCCTGGCTCAGAAGAGCCCCCTGAGTCAGCCCTTAACCCCAGTGTGCTGAAATTGTCAAAACGTGTTTTTCAGCAGAAATAAAGACGTTTAGGCAACTTTGGTCACCCCCATGTAAGTTATAGGGCAGGAACAGCACAGTTTTCAAAACGTGTTTTTCAGCCCGAAATAAACGCGTTTTCTCAGCCCTTAGAATCGCAGTGTAACTGCCTGGCTCAGAAGAGCCCCCTCAGTCAGCCCTTAACCCCAGTGTGCTGAAATTGTCAAAACGTGTTTTTCAGCAGAAATAAAGACGTTTAGGCAACTTTGGTCACCCCCATGTAAGTTATAGGGCAGGAACAGCACAGTTTTCAAAACGTGTTTTTCAGCCCGAAATAAACGCGTTTTCTCAGCCCTTAGAATCGCAGTGTAACTGCCTGGCTCAGAAGAGCCCCCTGAGTCAGCCCTTAACCCCAGTGTGCTGAAATTGTCAAAACGTGTTTTTCAGCAGAAATAAAGACGTTTAGGCAACTTTGGTCACCCCCATGTAAGTTATAGGGCAGGAACAGCACAGTTTTCAAAACGTGTTTTTCAGCCCGAAATAAACGCGTTTTCTCAGCCCTTAGAATCGCAGTGTAACTGCTTGGCTCAGAAGAGCCCCCTGAGTCAGCCCTTAACCCCAGTGTGCTGAAATTGTCAAAACGTGTTTTTCAGCAGAAATAAAGACGTTTAGGCAACTTTGGTCACCCCCATGTAAGTTATAGGGTAGGAACAGCACAGTTTTCAAAACGTGTTTTTCAGCCCGAAATAAACGCGTTTTCTCAGCCCTTAGAATCGCAGTGTAACTGCCTGGCTCAGAAGAGCCCCCTGAGTCAGCCCTTAACCCCAGTGTACTAAAAATGTCAAAACGTGTTTTTCAGCAGAAATAAAGACGTTTAGGCAACTTTGGTCACCCCCATGTAAGTTAGAGGGCAGGAACAGCACAGTTTTCAAAACGTGTTTTTCAGCCCGAAATAAACGCGTTTTCTCAGCCCTTAGAATCGCAGTGTAACTGCCTGGCTCAGAAGAGCCCCCTGAGTCAGCCCTTAACCCCAGTGTGCTGAAATGTCAAAACGTGTTTTTCAGCAGAAGTAAAGACGTTTAGGCAACTTTGGTCACCCACATGAAAGTTATAGGTTAGGAACAGCACAGTTTTCAAAACGTGTTTTTCAGCCCGAAATAAACGCGTTTTCTCAGCCCTTAGAATCGCAGTGTAACTGCCTGGCTCAGAAGAGCCCCCTGAGTCAGCCCTTAACCCCAGTGTGCTGAAATTGTCAAAACATGTTTTTCAGCAGAAATAAAGACGTTTAGGCAACTTTGGTCACCCCCATGTAAGTTATAGGGCAGGAACAGCACAGTTTTCAAAACGTGTTTTTCAGCCCGAAATAAACGCGTTTTCTCAGCCCTTAGAATCGCAGTGTAACTGCCTGGCTCAGAAGAGCCCCCTGAGTCAGCCCTTAACCCCAGTGTGCTGAAATTGTCAAAACGTGTTTTTCAGCAGAAATAAACACGTTTAGGCAACTTTGGTCACCCCCATGTAAGTTATAGGGTAGGAACAGCACAGTTTTCAAAACGTGTTTTTCAGCCCGAAATAAACGCGTTTTGTCAGCCCTTAGAATCGCAGTGTAACTGCCTGGCTCAAAAGAGCCCCCTGTGTCAGCCCTTAACCCCAGTGTGCTGAAATTGTCAAAACATGTTTTTCAGCAGAAAAAAAGACGTTTAGGCAACTTTGGTCACCCCCATGTAAGTTATAGGGCAGGAACAGCACAGTTTTCAAAACGTGTTTTTCAGCCCGAAATAAACGCGTTTTCTCAGCCCTTAGAATCGCAGTGTAACTGCCTGGCTCAGAAGAGCCCCCTGAGTCAGCCCTTAACCCCAGTGTGCTGAAATTGTCAAAACGTGTTTTTCAGCAGAAATAAAGACGTTTAGGCAACTTTGGTCACCCCCATGTAAGTTATATGGCAGGAACAGCACAGTTTTCAAAACGTGTTTTTCAGCCCGAAATAAACGCGTTTTCTCAGCCCTTAGAATCGCAGTGTAACTGCCTGGCTCAGAAGAGCCCCCTGAGTCAGCCCTTAACCCCAGTGTGCTGAAATTGTCAAAACGTGTTTTTCAGCAGAAATAAAGACGTTTAGGCAACTTTGGTCACCCCCATGTAAGTTATAGGGCAGGAACAGCACAGTTTTCAAAACGTGTTTTTCAGCCCGAAATAAACGCGTTTTCTCAGCCCTTAGAATCGCAGTGTAACTGCCTGGCTCAGAAGAGCCCCCTGAGTCAGCCCTTAACCCCAGTGTGCTGAAATTGTCAAAACGTGTTTTTCAGTAGAAATAAAGACGTTTAGGCAACTTTGGTCACCCCCATGTAAGTTATAGGGCAGGAACAGCACAGTTTTCAAAACGTGTTTTTCAGCCCGAAATAAACGCGTTTTCTCAGCCCTTAGAATCGCAGTGTAACTGCCTGGCTCAGAAGAGCCCCCTGAGTCAGCCCTTAACCCCAGTGTGCTGAAATTGTCAAAACGTGTTTTTCAGCAGAAATAAAGACGTTTAGGCAACTTTGGTCACCCCCATGTAAGTTATAGGGTAGGAACAGCACAGTTTTCAAAACGTGTTTTTCAGCCCGAAATAAACGCGCTCAGTAGAGCCCCCTGAGTCAGCCCTTAACCCCAGTGTGCTGAAATTGTCAAAACGTGTTTTTCAGCAGAAATAAAGACGTTTAGGCAACTTTGGTCACCCCCATGTAAGTTATAGGGCAGGAACAGCACAGTTTTCAAAACGTGTTTTTCAGCCCGAAATAAACGCGTTTTCTCAGCCCTTAGAATCGCAGTGTAACTGCCTGGCTCAGAAGAGCCCCCTCAGTCAGCCTTATCCCCAGTGTGCTGAAATTGTCAAATCGTGTTTTTTAGCAGAAATAAAGACGTTTAGGCAACTTTGGTCACCCCCATGTAAGTTATAGGGCAGGAACAGCACAGTTTTCAAAACGTGTTTTTCAGCCCGAAATAAACGCGTTTTCTCAGCCCTTAGAATCGCAGTGTAACTGCCTGGCTCAGAAGAGCCCCCTGAGTCAGCCCTTAACCCCAGTGTGCTGAAATTGTCAAAACGTGTTTTTCAGCAGAAATAAAGACGTTTAGGCAACTTTGGTCACCCCCATGTAAGTTATAGGGCAGGAACAGCACAGTTTTCAAAACGTGTTTTTCAGCCCGAAAAAACGCGTTTTCTCAGCCCTTGGAATCGCAGTGTAACTGCCTGGCTCAGAAGAGCCCCCTGAGTCAGCCCTTAACCCCAGTGTGCTGAAATTGTCAAAACGTGTTTTTCAGCAGAAATAAACACGTTTAGGCAACTTTGGTCACCCCCATGTAAGTTATAGGGCAGGAACAGCACAGTTTTCAAAACGTGTTTTTCAGCCCGAAATAAACGCGTTTTCTCAGCCCTTAGAATCGCAGTGTAACTGCCTGGCTCAGAAGAGCCCCCTGAGTCAGCCCTTAACCCCAGTGTGCTGAAATTGTCAAAACGTGTTTTTCAGCAGAAATAAAGACGTTTAGGCAACTTTGGTCACCCCCATGTAAGTTATAGGGCAGGAACAGCACAGTTTTCAAAACGTGTTTTTCAGCCCGAAATAAACGCGTTTTCTCAGCCCTTAGAATCGCAGTGTAACTGCTTGGCTCAGAAGAGCCCCCTGAGTCAGCCCTTAACCCCAGTGTGCTGAAATTGTCAAAACGTGTTTTTCAGCAGAAATAAAGACGTTTAGGCAACTTTGGTCACCCCCATGTAAGTTATAGGGTAGGAACAGCACAGTTTTCAAAACGTGTTTTTCAGCCCGAAATAAACGCGTTTTATCAGCCCTTAGAATCGCAGTGTAACTGCCTGGCTCAGAAGAGCCCCCTGAGTCAGCCCTTAACCCCAGTGTGCTGAAATTGTCAAAACGTGTTTTTCAGCAGAAATAAACACGTTTAGGCAACTTTGGTCACCCCCATGTAAGTTATAGGGCAGGAACAGCACAGTTTTCAAAACGTGTTTTTCAGCCCGAAATAAACGCGTTTTCTCAGCCCTTAGAATCGCAGTGTAACTGCCTGGCTCAGAAGAGCCCCCTGAGTCAGCCCTTAACCCCAGTGTGCTGAAATTGTCAAAACGTGTTTTTCAGCAGAAATAAACACGTTTAGGCAACTTTGGTCACCCCCATGTAAGTTATAGGGTAGGAACAGCACAGTTTTCAAAACGTGTTTTTCAGCCCGAAATAAACGCGTTTTCTCAGCCCTTAGAATCGCAGTGTAACTGCCTGGCTCAAAAGAGCCCCCTGTGTCAGCCCTTAACCCCAGTGTGCTGAAATTGTCAAAACGTGTTTTTCAGCAGAAATAAAGACGTTTAGGCAACTTTGGTCACCCCCATGTAAGTTATAGGGCAGGAACAGCACAGTTTTCAAAACGTGTTTTTCAGCCCGAAATAAACGCGTTTTCTCAGCCCTTAGAATCGCAGTGTAACTGCCTGGCTCAGAAGAGCCCCCTGAGTCAGCCCTTAACCCCAGTGTGCTGAAATTGTCAAAACGTGTTTTTCAGCAGAAATAAAGACGTTTAGGCAACTTTGGTCACCCCCATGTAAGTTATAGGGCAGGAACAGCACAGTTTTCAAAACGTGTTTTTCAGCCCGAAATAAACGCGTTTTCTCAGCCCTTAGAATCCCAGTGTAACTGCTTGGCTCAGAAGAGCCCCCTGAGTCAGCCCCTAACCCCAGTGTGCTGAAATTGTCAAAACGTGTTTTTCAGCAGAAATAAACACGTTTAGGCAACTTTGGTCACCCCCATATAAGTTATAGGGCAGGAACAGCACAGTTTTCAAAACGAGTTTTTCAGCCCGAAATAAACGCGTTTTCTCAGCCCTTAGAATCGCAGTGTAACTGCCTGGCTCAGAAGAGCCCCCTGAGTCAGCCCTTAACCCCAGTGTGCTGAAATTGTCAAAACGTGTTTTTCAGCAGAAATAAAGACGTTTAGGCAACTTTGGTCACCCCCATGTAAGTTATAGGGCAGGAACAGCACAGTTTTCAAAACGTGTTTTTCAGCCCGAAATAAACGCGTTTACTCAGCCCTTAGAATCGCAGTGTAACTGCCTGGCTCAGAAGAGCCCCCTGAGTCAGCCCTTAACCCCAGTGTGCTGAAATTGTCAAAACATGTTTTTCAGCAGAAATAAAGACGTTTAGGCAACTTTGGTCACCCCCATGTAAGTTATAACGCAGGAACAGCACAGTTTTCAAAACGTGTTTTTCAGCCCGAAATAAACGCGTTTTTTCAGCCCTTAGAATCGCAGTGTAACTGCCTGGCTCAGAAGAGCCCCCTGAGTCAGCCCTTAACCCCAGTGTGCTGAAATTGTCAAAACGTGTTTTTCAGCAGAAATAAACACGTTTAGGCAACTTTGGTCACCCCCATGTAAGTTATAGGGCAGGAACAGCACAGTTTTCAAAACGTGTTTTTCAGCCCGAAATAAACGCGTTTTGTCAGCCCTTAGAATCGCAGTGTAACTACCTGGCTCAGAAGAGCCCCCTGAATCAGCCCTTAACCCCAGTGTGCTGAAATTGTCAAAACGTGTTTTTCAGCAGAAATAAAGACGTTTAGGCAACTTTGGTCACCCCCATGTAAGTTATAGGGCAGGAACAGCATAGTTTTCAAAACGTGTTTTTCAGCCCGAAATAAACGCGTTTTCTCAGCCCTTAGAATCGCAGTGTAACTGCCTGGCTCAGAAGAGCCCCCTGAGTCAGCCCTTAACCCCAGTGTGCTGAAATTGTCAAAACGTGTTTTTCAGCAGAAATAAAGACGTTTAGGCAACTTTGGTCACCCCCATGTAAGTTATAGGGCAGGAACAGCACAGTTCTCAAAACGTGATTTTCAGCCCGAAATAAACGCGTTTTCTCAGCCCTTAGAATCGCAGTGTAACTGCCTGGCTCAGAAGAGCCCCCTGAGTCAGCCCTTAACCCCAGTGTGCTGAAATTGTCAAAACGTGTTTTTCAGCAGAAATAAACACGTTTAGGCAACTTTGGTCACCCCCATGTAAGTTATAGGGCAGGAACAGCACAGTTTTCAAAACGTGTTTTTCAGCCCGAAATAAACGCGTTTTCTCAGCCCTTAGAATCGCAGTGTAACTGCCTGGCTCAGATGAGCACCCTGAGTCAGCCCTTAACCCCAGTGTGCTGAAATTGTCAAAACGTGTTTTTCAGCAGAAATAAAGACGTTTAGGCAACTTTGGTCACCCCCATGTAAGTTATAGGGCAGGAACAGCACAGTTTTCAAAACGTGTTTTTCAGCCCGAAATAAACGCGTTTTCTCAGCCCTTAGAATCGCAGTGTAACTGCCTGGCTCAGAAGAGCCCCCTGAGTCAGCCCTTAACCCCAGTGTGCTGAAATTGTCAAAACGTGTTTTTCAGCAGAAATAAAGACGTTTAGGCAACTTTGGTCACCCCCATGTAAGTTATAGGGCAGGAACAGCACAGTTTTCAAAACGTGTTTTTCAGCCCGAAATAAACGCGTTTTCTCAGCCCTTAGAATCGCAGTGTAACTGCCTGGCTCAGAAGAGCCCCCTGAGTCAGCCCTTAACCCCAGTGTGCTGAAATTGTCAAAACGTGTTTTTCAGCAGAAATAAAGACGTTTAGGCAACTTTGGTCACCCCCATGTAAGTTATAGGGCAGGAACAGCACAGTTTTCAAAACGTGTTTTTCAGCCCGAAATAAACGCGTTTTCTCAGCCCTTAGAATCGCAGTGTAACTGCCTGGCTCAGAAGAGCCCCCTGAGTCAGCCCTTAACCCCAGTGTGCTGAAATTGTCAAAACGTGTTTTTCAGCAGAAATAAAGACGTTTAGGCAACTTTGGTCACCCCCATGTAAGTTATAGGGCAGGAACAGCACAGTTCTCAAAACGTGTTTTTCAGCCCGAAATAAACGCGTTTTCTCAGCCCTTAGAATCGCAGTGTAACTGCCTGGCTCAGAAGAGCCCCCTGAGTCAGCCCTTAACCCCAGTGTGCTGAAATTGTCAAAACGTGTTTTTCAGCAGAAATAAAGACGTTTAGGCAACTTTGGTCACCCCCATGTAAGTTATAGGGCAGGAACAGCACAGTTTTCAAAACGTGTTTTTCAGCCCGAAAAAACGCGTTTTCTCAGCCCTTAGAATCGCAGTGTAACTGCCTGGCTCAGAAGAGCCCCCTGAGTCAGCCCTTAACCCCAGTGTGCTGAAATTGTCAAAACGTGTTTTTCAGCAGAAATAAACACGTTTAGGCAACTTTGGTCACCCCCATGTAAGTTATAGGGCAGGAACAGCATAGTTTTCAAAACGTGTTTTTCAGCCCGAAATAAACGCGTTTTCTCAGCCCTTAGAATCGCAGTGTAACTGCCTGGCTCAGAAGAGCCCCCTGAGTCAGCCCTTAACCCCAGTGTGCTGAAATTGTCAAAACGTGTTTTTCAGCAGAAATAAAGACGTTTAGGCAACTTTGGTCACCCCCATGTAAGTTATAGGGCAGGAACAGCACAGTTTTCAAAACGTGTTTTTCAGCCCGAAATAAACGCGTTTTCTCAGCCCTTAGAATCGCAGTGTAACTGCCTGGCTCAGAAGAGCCCCCTGAGTCAGCCCTTAACCCCAGTGTGCTGAAATTGTCAAAACGTGTTTTTCAGCAGAAATAAAGACGTTTAGGCAACTTTGGTCACCCCCATGTAAGTTATAGGGTAGGAACAGCACAGTTTTCAAAACGTGTTTTTCAGCCCGAAATAAACGCGTTTTCTCAGCCCTTAGAATCGCAGTGTAACTGCCTGGCTCAGAAGAGCCCCCTGAGTCAGCCCTTAACCCCAGTGTACTAAAAATGTCAAAACGTGTTTTTCAGCAGAAATAAAGACGTTTAGGCAACTTTGGTCACCCCCATGTAAGTTAGAGGGCAGGAACAGCACAGTTTTCAAAACGTGTTTTTCAGCCCGAAATAAACGCGTTTTCTCAGCCCTTAGAATCGCAGTGTAACTGCCTGGCTCAGAAGAGCCCCCTGAGTCAGCCCTTAACCCCAGTGTGCTGAAATGTCAAAACGTGTTTTTCAGCAGAAGTAAAGACGTTTAGGCAACTTTGGTCACCCACATGAAAGTTATAGGTTAGGAACAGCACAGTTTTCAAAACGTGTTTTTCAGCCCGAAATAAACGCGTTTTCTCAGCCCTTAGAATCGCAGTGTAACTGCCTGGCTCAGAAGAGCCCCCTGAGTCAGCCCTTAACCCCAGTGTGCTGAAATTGTCAAAACATGTTTTTCAGCAGAAATAAA
Source organism: Atractosteus spatula (assembly GCF_055471065.1). Classification (NCBI taxonomy): domain Eukaryota; kingdom Metazoa; phylum Chordata; class Actinopteri; order Semionotiformes; family Lepisosteidae; genus Atractosteus; species Atractosteus spatula. Next base: position 202,002 of record NW_028296645.1, on the reverse strand, counting down.
GACGTTTAGGCAACTTTGGTCACCCCCATGTAAGTTATAGGGCAGGAACAGCACAGTTTTCAAAACGTGTTTTTCAGCCCGAAATAAACGCGTTTTCTCAGCCCTTAGAATCGCAGTGTAACTGCCTGGCTCAGAAGAGCCCCCTGAGTCAGCCCTTAACCCCAGTGTGCTGAAATTGTCAAAACGTGTTTTTCAGCAGAAATAAACACGTTTAGGCAACTTTGGTCACCCCCATGTAAGTTATAGGGTAGGAACAGCACAGTTTTCAAAACGTGTTTTTCAGCCCGAAATAAACGCGTTTTGTCAGCCCTTAGAATCGCAGTGTAACTGCCTGGCTCAAAAGAGCCCCCTGTGTCAGCCCTTAACCCCAGTGTGCTGAAATTGTCAAAACATGTTTTTCAGCAGAAAAAAAGACGTTTAGGCAACTTTGGTCACCCCCATGTAAGTTATAGGGCAGGAACAGCACAGTTTTCAAAACGTGTTTTTCAGCCCGAAATAAACGCGTTTTCTCAGCCCTTAGAATCGCAGTGTAACTGCCTGGCTCAGAAGAGCCCCCTGAGTCAGCCCTTAACCCCAGTGTGCTGAAATTGTCAAAACGTGTTTTTCAGCAGAAATAAAGACGTTTAGGCAACTTTGGTCACCCCCATGTAAGTTATATGGCAGGAACAGCACAGTTTTCAAAACGTGTTTTTCAGCCCGAAATAAACGCGTTTTCTCAGCCCTTAGAATCGCAGTGTAACTGCCTGGCTCAGAAGAGCCCCCTGAGTCAGCCCTTAACCCCAGTGTGCTGAAATTGTCAAAACGTGTTTTTCAGCAGAAATAAAGACGTTTAGGCAACTTTGGTCACCCCCATGTAAGTTATAGGGCAGGAACAGCACAGTTTTCAAAACGTGTTTTTCAGCCCGAAATAAACGCGTTTTCTCAGCCCTTAGAATCGCAGTGTAACTGCCTGGCTCAGAAGAGCCCCCTGAGTCAGCCCTTAACCCCAGTGTGCTGAAATTGTCAAAACGTGTTTTTCAGCAGAAATAAAGACGTTTAGGCAACTTTGGTCACCCCCATGTAAGTTATAGGGCAGGAACAGCACAGTTTTCAAAACGTGTTTTTCAGCCCGAAATAAACGCGTTTTCTCAGCCCTTAGAATCGCAGTGTAACTGCCTGGCTCAGAAGAGCCCCCTGAGTCAGCCCTTAACCCCAGTGTGCTGAAATTGTCAAAACGTGTTTTTCAGCAGAAATAAAGACGTTTAGGCAACTTTGGTCACCCCCATGTAAGTTATAGGGTAGGAACAGCACAGTTTTCAAAACGTGTTTTTCAGCCCGAAATAAACGCGCTCAGTAGAGCCCCCTGAGTCAGCCCTTAACCCCAGTGTGCTGAAATTGTCAAAACGTGTTTTTCAGCAGAAATAAACACGTTTAGGCAACTTTGGTCACCCCCATGTAAGTTATAGGGCAGGAACAGCATAGTTTTCAAAACGTGTTTTTCAGCCCGAAATAAACGCGTTTTCTCAGCCCTTAGATTCGCAGTGTAACTGCCTGGCTCAAAAGAGCCCCCTGTGTCAGCCCTTAACCCCAGTGTGCTGAAATTGTCAAAACGTGTTTTTCAGCAGAAATAAAGACGTTTAGGCAACTTTGGTCACCCCCATGTAAGTTATAGGGCAGGAACAGCACAGTTTTCAAAACGTGTTTTTCAGCCCGAAATAAACGCGTTTTCTCAGCCCTTAGAATCGCAGTGTAACTGCCTGGCTCAGAAGAGCCCCCTGAGTCAGCCCTTAACCCCAGTGTGCTGAAATTGTCAAAACGTGTTTTTCAGCAGAAAGAAAGACGTTTAGGCAACTTTGGTCACCCCCATGTAAGTTATAGGGCAGGAACAGCACAGTTTTCAAAACGTGTTTTTCAGCCCGAAATAAACGCGTTTTCTCAGCCCTTAGAATCGCAGTGTAACTGCCTGGCTCAGAAGAGCCCCCTGAGTCAGCCCTTAACCCCAGTGTGCTGAAATTGTCAAAACGTGTTTTTCAGCAGAAAAAAAGACGTTTAGGCAACTTTGGTCACCCCCATGTAAGTTATAGGGCAGGAACAGCACAGTTTTCAAAACGTGTTTTTCAGCCCGAAATAAACGCGTTTTCTCAGCCCTTAGAATCGCAGTGTAACTGCCTGGCTCAGAAGAGCCCCCTGAGTCAGCCCTTAACCCCAGTGTGCTGAAATTGTCAAAACGTGTTTTTCAGCAGAAATAAAGACGTTTAGGCAACTTTGGTCACCCCCATGTAAGTTATAGGGCAGGAACAGCACAGTTTTCAAAACGTGTTTTTCAGCCCGAAATAAACGCGTTTTCTCAGCCCTTAGAATCGCAGTGTAACTGCCTGGCTCAGAAGAGCCCCCTCAGTCAGCCCTTAACCCCAGTGTGCTGAAATTGTCAAAACGTGTTTTTCAGCAGAAATAAAGACGTTTAGGCAACTTTGGTCACCCCCATGTAAGTTATAGGGCAGGAACAGCACAGTTTTCAAAACGTGTTTTTCAGCCCGAAATAAACGCGTTTTCTCAGCCCTTAGAATCGCAGTGTAACTGCCTGGCTCAGAAGAGCCCCCTGAGTCAGCCCTTAACCCCAGTGTGCTGAAATTGTCAAAACGTGTTTTTCAGCAGAAATAAAGACGTTTAGGCAACTTTGGTCACCCCCATGTAAGTTATAGGGCAGGAACAGCACAGTTTTCAAAACGTGTTTTTCAGCCCGAAATAAACGCGTTTTCTCAGCCCTTAGAATCGCAGTGTAACTGCTTGGCTCAGAAGAGCCCCCTGAGTCAGCCCTTAACCCCAGTGTGCTGAAATTGTCAAAACGTGTTTTTCAGCAGAAATAAAGACGTTTAGGCAACTTTGGTCACCCCCATGTAAGTTATAGGGTAGGAACAGCACAGTTTTCAAAACGTGTTTTTCAGCCCGAAATAAACGCGTTTTCTCAGCCCTTAGAATCGCAGTGTAACTGCCTGGCTCAGAAGAGCCCCCTGAGTCAGCCCTTAACCCCAGTGTACTAAAAATGTCAAAACGTGTTTTTCAGCAGAAATAAAGACGTTTAGGCAACTTTGGTCACCCCCATGTAAGTTAGAGGGCAGGAACAGCACAGTTTTCAAAACGTGTTTTTCAGCCCGAAATAAACGCGTTTTCTCAGCCCTTAGAATCGCAGTGTAACTGCCTGGCTCAGAAGAGCCCCCTGAGTCAGCCCTTAACCCCAGTGTGCTGAAATGTCAAAACGTGTTTTTCAGCAGAAGTAAAGACGTTTAGGCAACTTTGGTCACCCACATGAAAGTTATAGGTTAGGAACAGCACAGTTTTCAAAACGTGTTTTTCAGCCCGAAATAAACGCGTTTTCTCAGCCCTTAGAATCGCAGTGTAACTGCCTGGCTCAGAAGAGCCCCCTGAGTCAGCCCTTAACCCCAGTGTGCTGAAATTGTCAAAACATGTTTTTCAGCAGAAATAAAGACGTTTAGGCAACTTTGGTCACCCCCATGTAAGTTATAGGGCAGGAACAGCACAGTTTTCAAAACGTGTTTTTCAGCCCGAAATAAACGCGTTTTCTCAGCCCTTAGAATCGCAGTGTAACTGCCTGGCTCAGAAGAGCCCCCTGAGTCAGCCCTTAACCCCAGTGTGCTGAAATTGTCAAAACGTGTTTTTCAGCAGAAATAAACACGTTTAGGCAACTTTGGTCACCCCCATGTAAGTTATAGGGTAGGAACAGCACAGTTTTCAAAACGTGTTTTTCAGCCCGAAATAAACGCGTTTTGTCAGCCCTTAGAATCGCAGTGTAACTGCCTGGCTCAAAAGAGCCCCCTGTGTCAGCCCTTAACCCCAGTGTGCTGAAATTGTCAAAACATGTTTTTCAGCAGAAAAAAAGACGTTTAGGCAACTTTGGTCACCCCCATGTAAGTTATAGGGCAGGAACAGCACAGTTTTCAAAACGTGTTTTTCAGCCCGAAATAAACGCGTTTTCTCAGCCCTTAGAATCGCAGTGTAACTGCCTGGCTCAGAAGAGCCCCCTGAGTCAGCCCTTAACCCCAGTGTGCTGAAATTGTCAAAACGTGTTTTTCAGCAGAAATAAAGACGTTTAGGCAACTTTGGTCACCCCCATGTAAGTTATATGGCAGGAACAGCACAGTTTTCAAAACGTGTTTTTCAGCCCGAAATAAACGCGTTTTCTCAGCCCTTAGAATCGCAGTGTAACTGCCTGGCTCAGAAGAGCCCCCTGAGTCAGCCCTTAACCCCAGTGTGCTGAAATTGTCAAAACGTGTTTTTCAGCAGAAATAAAGACGTTTAGGCAACTTTGGTCACCCCCATGTAAGTTATAGGGCAGGAACAGCACAGTTTTCAAAACGTGTTTTTCAGCCCGAAATAAACGCGTTTTCTCAGCCCTTAGAATCGCAGTGTAACTGCCTGGCTCAGAAGAGCCCCCTGAGTCAGCCCTTAACCCCAGTGTGCTGAAATTGTCAAAACGTGTTTTTCAGTAGAAATAAAGACGTTTAGGCAACTTTGGTCACCCCCATGTAAGTTATAGGGCAGGAACAGCACAGTTTTCAAAACGTGTTTTTCAGCCCGAAATAAACGCGTTTTCTCAGCCCTTAGAATCGCAGTGTAACTGCCTGGCTCAGAAGAGCCCCCTGAGTCAGCCCTTAACCCCAGTGTGCTGAAATTGTCAAAACGTGTTTTTCAGCAGAAATAAAGACGTTTAGGCAACTTTGGTCACCCCCATGTAAGTTATAGGGTAGGAACAGCACAGTTTTCAAAACGTGTTTTTCAGCCCGAAATAAACGCGCTCAGTAGAGCCCCCTGAGTCAGCCCTTAACCCCAGTGTGCTGAAATTGTCAAAACGTGTTTTTCAGCAGAAATAAACACGTTTAGGCAACTTTGGTCACCCCCATGTAAGTTATAGGGCAGGAACAGCATAGTTTTCAAAACGTGTTTTTCAGCCCGAAATAAACGCGTTTTCTCAGCCCTTAGATTCGCAGTGTAACTGCCTGGCTCAAAAGAGCCCCCTGTGTCAGCCCTTAACCCCAGTGTGCTGAAATTGTCAAAACGTGTTTTTCAGCAGAAATAAAGACGTTTAGGCAACTTTGGTCACCCCCATGTAAGTTATAGGGCAGGAACAGCACAGTTTTCAAAACGTGTTTTTCAGCCCGAAATAAACGCGTTTTCTCAGCCCTTAGAATCGCAGTGTAACTGCCTGGCTCAGAAGAGCCCCCTGAGTCAGCCCTTAACCCCAGTGTGCTGAAATTGTCAAAACGTGTTTTTCAGCAGAAATAAAGACGTTTAGGCAACTTTGGTCACCCCCATGTAAGTTATAGGGCAGGAACAGCACAGTTTTCAAAACGTGTTTTTCAGCCCGAAATAAACGCGTTTTCTCAGCCCTTAGAATCGCAGTGTAACTGCCTGGCTCAGAAGAGCCCCCTGAGTCAGCCCTTAACCCCAGTGTGCTGAAATTGTCAAAACGTGTTTTTCAGCAGAAAAAAAGACGTTTAGGCAACTTTGGTCACCCCCATGTAAGTTATAGGGCAGGAACAGCACAGTTTTCAAAACGTGTTTTTCAGCCCGAAATAAACGCGTTTTCTCAGCCCTTAGAATCGCAGTGTAACTGCCTGGCTCAGAAGAGCCCCCTGAGTCAGCCCTTAACCCCAGTGTGCTGAAATTGTCAAAACGTGTTTTTCAGCAGAAATAAAGACGTTTAGGCAACTTTGGTCACCCCCATGTAAGTTATAGGGCAGGAACAGCACAGTTTTCAAAACGTGTTTTTCAGCCCGAAATAAACGCGTTTTCTCAGCCCTTAGAATCGCAGTGTAACTGCCTGGCTCAGAAGAGCCCCCTCAGTCAGCCCTTAACCCCAGTGTGCTGAAATTGTCAAAACGTGTTTTTCAGCAGAAATAAAGACGTTTAGGCAACTTTGGTCACCCCCATGTAAGTTATAGGGCAGGAACAGCACAGTTTTCAAAACGTGTTTTTCAGCCCGAAATAAACGCGTTTTCTCAGCCCTTAGAATCGCAGTGTAACTGCCTGGCTCAGAAGAGCCCCCTGAGTCAGCCCTTAACCCCAGTGTGCTGAAATTGTCAAAACGTGTTTTTCAGCAGAAATAAACACGTTTAGGCAACTTTGGTCACCCCCATGTAAGTTATAGGGCAGGAACAGCACAGTTTTCAAAACGTGTTTTTCAGCCCGAAATAAACGCGTTTTCTCAGCCCTTAGAATCGCAGTGTAACTGCCTGGCTCAAAAGAGCCCCCTGTGTCAGCCCTTAACCCCAGTGTGCTGAAATTGTCAAAACGTGTTTTTCAGCAGAAATAAAGACGTTTAGGCAACTTTGGTCACCCCCATGTAAGTTATAGGGCAGGAACAGCACAGTTTTCAAAACGTGTTTTTCAGCCCGAAATAAACGCGTTTTCCCAGCCCTTAGAATCGCAGTGTAACTGCCTGGCTCAGAAGAGCCCCCTGAGTCAGCCCTTAACCCCAGTGTACTAAAAATGTCAAAACGTGTTTTTCAGCAGAAATAAAGACGTTTAGGCAACTTTGGTCACCCCCATGTAAGTTAGAGGGCAGGAACAGCACAGTTTTCAAAACGTGTTTTTCAGCCCGAAATAAACGCGTTTTCTCAGCCCTTAGAATCGCAGTGTAACTGCCTGGCTCAGAAGAGCCCCCTGAGTCAGCCCTTAACCCCAGTGTGCTGAAATTGTCAAAACGTGTTTATCAGCAGAAATAAAGACGTTTAGGCAACTTTGGTCACCACCATGTAAGTTATAGGGCAGGAACAGCACAGTTTTCAAAACGTGTTTTTCAGCCCGAAATAAACGCGTTTTCTCAGCCCTTAGAATTGCAGTGTAACTGCCTGGCTCAAAAGATCCCCCTGTGTCAGCCCTTAACCCCAGTGTGCTGAAATTGTCAAAACGTGTTTTTCAGCAGAAATAAACATGTTTAGGCAACTTTGGTCACCCCCATGTAAGTTATAGGGCAGGAACAGCACAGTTTTCAAAACGTGTTTTTCAGCCCGAAATAAACGCGTTTTCTCAGCCCTTAGAATCACAGTGTAACTGCCTGGCTCAAAAGAGCCCCCTGTGTCAGCCCTTAACCCCAGTGTGCTGAAATTGTCAAAACGTGTTTTTCAGCAGAAATAAACACGTTTAGGCAACTTTGGTCACCCCCATGTAAGTTATAGGGCAGGAACAGCACAGTTTTCAAAACGTGTTTTTCAGCCCGAAATAAACGCGTTTTCTCAGCCCTTAGAATCGCAGTGTAACTGCCTGGCTCAGAAGAGCCCCCTGAGTCAGCCCTTAACCCCAGTGTGCTGAAATTGTCAAAACGTGTTTTTCAGCAGAAATAAACACGTTTAGGCAACTTTGGTCACCCCCATGTAAGTTATAGGGCAGGAACAGCACAGTTTTCAAAACGTGTTTTTCAGCCCGAAATAAACGCGTTTTCTCAGCCCTTAGAATCGCAGTGTAACTGCCTGGCTCAGAAGAGCCCCCTGAGTCAGCCCTTAACCCCAGTGTGCTGAAATTGTCAAAACGTGTTTTTCAGCAGAAATAAAGACGTTTAGGCAACTTTGGTCACCCCCATGTAAGATATAGGGCAGGAACAGCACAGTTTTCAAAACGTGTTTTTCAGCCCGAAATAAACGCGTTTTCCCAGCCCTTAGAATCGCAGTGTAACTGCCTGGCTCAGAAGAGCCCCCTGAGTCAGCCCTTAACCCCAGTGTACTAAAAATGTCAAAACGTGTTTTTCAGCAGAAATAAAGACGTTTAGGCAACTTTGGTCACCCCCATGTAAGTTAGAGGGCAGGAACAGCACAGTTTTCAAAACGTGTTTTTCAGCCCGAAATAAACGCGTTTTCTCAGCCCTTAGAATCGCAGTGTAACTGCCTGGCTCAGAAGAGCCCCCTGAGTCAGCCCTTAACCCCAGTGTGCTGAAATTGTCAAAACGTGTTTATCAGCAGAAATAAAGACGTTTAGGCAACTTTGGTCACCACCATGTAAGTTATAGGGCAGGAACAGCACAGTTTTCAAAACGTGTTTTTCAGCCCGAAATAAACGCGTTTTCTCAGCCCTTAGAATTGCAGTGTAACTGCCTGGCTCAAAAGATCCCCCTGTGTCAGCCCTTAACCCCAGTGTGCTGAAATTGTCAAAACGTGTTTTTCAGCAGAAATAAACATGTTTAGGCAACTTTGGTCACCCCCATGTAAGTTATAGGGCAGGAACAGCACAGTTTTCAAAACGTGTTTTTCAGCCCGAAATAAACGCGTTTTCTCAGCCCTTAGAATCGCAGTGTAACTGCCTGGCTCAAAAGAGCCCCCTGTGTCAGCCCTTAACCCCAGTGTGCTGAAATTGTCAAAACGTGTTTTTCAGCAGAAATAAACACGTTTAGGCAACTTTGGTCAGCCCCATGTAAGTTATAGGGCAGGAACAGCACAGTTTTCAAAACGTGTTTTTCAGCCCGAAATAAACGCGTTTTCTCAGCCCTTAGAATCGCAGTGTAACTGCCTGGCTCAGAAGAGCCCCCTGAGTCAGCCCTTAACCCCAGTGTGCTGAAATTGTCAAAACGTGTTTTTCAGCAGAAATAAACACGTTTAGGCAACTTTGGTCACCCCCATGTAAGTTATAGGGCAGGAACAGCACAGTTTTCAAAACGTGTTTTTCAGCCCGAAATAAACGCGTTTTCTCAGCCCTTAGAATCGCAGTGTAACTGCCTGGCTCAGATGAGCCCCCTGAGTCAGCCCTTAACCCCAGTGTGCTGAAATTGTCAAAACGTGTTTTTCAGCAGAAATAAACACGTTTAGGCAACTTTGGTCACCCCCATGTAAGTTATAGGGCAGGAACAGCATAGTTTTCAAAACGTGTTTTTCAGCCCGAAATAAACGCGTTTTCTCAGCCCTTAGAATCGCAGTGTAACTGCCTGGCTCAGAAGAGCCCCCTCAGTCAGCCCTTATCCCCAGTGTGCTGAAATTGTCAAAACGTGTTTTTCAGCAGAAATAAACACGTTTAGGCAACTTTGGTCACCCCCATGTAAGTTATAGGGCAGGAACAGCACAGTTTTCAAAACGTGTTTTTCAGCCCGAAATAAACGCGTTTTCTCAGCCCTTAGAATCGCAGTGTAACTGCCTGGCTCAGGAGAGCCCCCTAAGTCAGCCCTTAACCCCAGTGTGCTGAAATTGTCAAAACGTGTTTTTCAGCAGAAATAAAGACGTTTAGGCAACTTTGGTCACCCCCATGTAAGTTATAGGGCAGGAACAGCACAGTTTTCAAAACGTGTTTTTCAGCCCGAAATAAACGCGTTTTCTCAGCCCTTAGAATCGCAGTGTAACTGCCTGGCTTAGAAGAGCCCCCTGAGTCAGCCCTTAACCCCAGTGTGCTGAAATTGTCAAAACGTGTTTTTCAGCAGAAATAAAGACGTTTAGGCAACTTTGGTCACCCCCATGTAAGTTATAGGGCAGGAACAGCACAGTTTTCAAAATGTGTTTTTCAGCCCGAAATAAACGCGTTTTCTCAGCCCTTAGAATCGCAGTGTAACTGCCTGGCTCAGAAGAGCCCCCTGTGTCAGCCCTTAACCCCAGTGTGCTGAAATTGTCAAAACGTGTTTTTCAGCAGAAATAAAGACGTTTAGGCAACTTTGGTCACCCCCATGTAAGTTATAGGGCAGGAACAGCACAGTTTTCAAAACGTGTTTTTCAGCCCGAAATAAACGCGTTTTCTCAGCCCTTAGAATCGCAATGTAACTGCCTGGCTCAGAAGAGCCCCCTGAGTCAGCCCTTAACCCCAGTGTGCTGAAATTGTCAAAACGTGTTTTTCAGCAGAAATAAAGACGTTTAGGCAACTTTGGTCACCCCCATGTAAGTTATAGGGCAGGAACAGCACAGTTTTCAAAACGTGTTTTTCAGTCCGAAATAAACGCGTTTTCTCAGCCCTTAGAATCGCAGTGTAACTGCCTGGCTCAGAAGAGCCCCCTGAGTCAGCCCTTAACCCCAGTGTGCTGAAATTGTCAAAACGTGTTTTTCAGCAGAAATAAACACGTTTAGGCAACTTTGGTCACCCCCATGTAAGTTATAGGGCAGGAACAGCATAGTTTTCAAAACGTGTTTTTCATCCCGAAATAAACGCGTTTTCTCAGCCCTTAGAATCGCAGTGTAACTGCCTGGCTCAGAAGAGCCCCCTGAGTCAGCCCTTAACCCCAGTGTGCTGAAATTGTCAAAACGTGTTTTTCAGCAGAAATAAAGACGTTTAGGCAACTTTGGTCACCCCCATGTAAGTTATAGGGCAGGAACAGCACAGTTTTCAAAACGTGGTTTTCAGCCCGAAATAAACGCGTTTTCTCAGCCCTTAGAATCGCAGTGTAACTGCCTGGCTCAGAAGAGCCCCCTCAGTCAGCCCTTATCCCCAGTGTGCTGAAATTGTCAAAACGTGTTTTTCAGCAGAAATAAAGACGTTTAGGCAACTTTGGTCACCCCCATGTAAGTTATAGGGCAGGAACAGCATAGTTTTCAAAATGTGTTTTTCAGCCCGAAATAAACGCGTTTTCTCATCCCTTAGAATCGCAGTGTAACTGCCTGGCTCAGAAGAGCCCCCTGAGTCAGCCCTTAACCCCAGTGTGCTGAAATTGTCAAAACTTGTTTTTCAGCAGAAATAAACACGTTTAGGCAACTTTGGTCACCCCCATGTAAGTTATAGGGCAGGAACAGCACAGTTTTCAAAACGTGTTTTTCAGCCCGAAATAAACGCGTTTTCTCAGCCCTTAGAATCGAAGTGTAACTGCCTGGCTCAGAAGAGCCCCCTGAGTCAGCCCTTAATCCCAGTGTGCTGAAATTGTCAAAACGTGTTTTTCAGCAGAAATAAACACGTTTAGGCAACTTTGGTCACCCCCATGTAAGTTATAGGGTAGGAACAGCACAGTTTTCAAAACGTGTTTTTCAGCCCGAAATAAACGCGTTTTCTCAGCCCTTAGAATCGCAGTGTAACTGCCTGGCTCAAAAGAGCCCCCTGTGTCAGCCCTTAACCCCAGTGTGCTGAAATTGTCAAAACGTGTTTTTCAGCAGAAATAAAGACGTTTAGGCAACTTTGGTCACCCCCATGTAAGTTATAGGGCAGGAACAGCACAGTTTTCAAAACGTGTTTTTCAGCCCGAAATAAACGCGTTTTCTCAGCCCTTAGAATCGCAGTGTAACTGCCTGGCTCAGAAGAGCCCCCTGAGTCAGCCCTTAACCCCAGTGTGCTGAAATTGTCAAAACGTGTTTTTCAGCAGAAATAAAGACGTTTAGGCAACTTTGGTCACCCCCATGTAAGTTATAGGGCAGGAACAGCACAGTTTTCAAAACGTGTTTTTCAGCCCGAAATAAACGCGTTTTCTCAGCCCTTAGAATCGCAGTGTAACTGCTTGGCTCAGAAGAGCCCCCTGAGTCAGCCCTTAACCCCAGTGTGCTGAAATTGTCAAAACGTGTTTTTCAGCAGAAATAAAGACGTTTAGGCAACTTTGGTCACCCCCATATAAGTTATAGGGCAGGAACAGCACAGTTTTCAAAACGAGTTTTTCAGCCCGAAATAAACGCGTTTTCTCAGCCCTTAGAATCGCAGTGTAACTGCCTGGCTCAGAAGAGCCCCCTGAGTCAGCCCTTAACCCCAGTGTGCTGAAATTGTCAAAACGTGTTTTTCAGCAGAAATAAAGACGTTTAGGCAACTTTGGTCACCCCCATGTAAGTTATAGGGCAGGAACAGCACAGTTTTCAAAACGTGTTTTTCAGCCCGAAATAAACGCGTTTACTCAGCCCTTAGAATCGCAGTGTAACTGCCTGGCTCAGAAGAGCCCCCTGAGTCAGCCCTTAACCCCAGTGTGCTGAAATTGTCAAAACGTGTTTTTCAGCAGAAATAAAGACGTTTAGGCAACTTTGGTCACCCCCATGTAAGTTATAACGCAGGAACAGCACAGTTTTCAAAACGTGTTTTTCAGCCCGAAATAAACGCGTTTTTTCAGCCCTTAGATTCGCAGTGTAACTGCCTGGCTCAGAAGAGCCCCCTGAGTCAGCCCTTAACCCCAGTGTGCTGAAATTGTCAAAACGTGTTTTTCAGCAGAAATAAACACGTTTAGGCAACTTTGGTCACCCCCATGTAAGTTATAGGGCAGGAACAGCACAGTTTTCAAAACGTGTTTTTCAGCCCGAAATAAACGCGTTTTGTCAGCCCTTAGAATCGCAGTGTAACTGCCTGGCTCAGAAGAGCCCCCTGAGTCAGCCCTTAACCCCAGTGTGCTGAAATTGTCAAAACGTGTTTTTCAGCAGAAATAAAGACGTTTAGGCAACTTTGGTCACCCCCATGTAAGTTATAGGGCAGGAACAGCATAGTTTTCAAAACGTGTTTTTCAGCCCGAAATAAACGCGTTTTCTCAGCCCTTAGAATCGCAGTGTAACTGCCTGGCTCAGAAGAGCCCCCTGAGTCAGCCCTTAACCCCAGTGTGCTGAAATTGTCAAAACGTGTTTTTCAGCAGAAATAAAGACGTTTAGGCAACTTTGGTCACCCCCATGTAAGTTATAGGGCAGGAACAGCACAGTTTTCAAAACGTGTTTTTCAGTCCGAAATAAACGCGTTTTCTCAGCCCTTAGAATCGCAGTGTAACTGCCTGGCTCAGAAGAGCCCCCTGAGTCAGCCCTTAACCCCAGTGTGCTGAAATTGTCAAAACGTGTTTTTCAGCAGAAATAAAGACGTTTAGGCAACTTTGGTCACCCCCATGTAAGTTATAACGCAGGAACAGCACAGTTTTCAAAACGTGTTTTTCAGCCCGAAATAAACGCGTTTTTTCAGCCCTTAGAATCGCAGTGTAACTGCCTGGCTCAGAAGAGCCCCCTGAGTCAGCCCTTAACCCCAGTGTGCTGAAATTGTCAAAACGTGTTTTTCAGCAGAAATAAACACGTTTAGGCAACTTTGGTCACCCCCATGTAAGTTATAGGGCAGGAACAGCACAGTTTTCAAAACGTGTTTTTCAGCCCGAAATAAACGCGTTTTGTCAGCCCTTAGAATCGCAGTGTAACTGCCTGGCTCAGAAGAGCCCCCTGAGTCAGCCCTTAACCCCAGTGTGCTGAAATTGTCAAAACGTGTTTTTCAGCAGAAATAAAGACGTTTAGGCAACTTTGGTCACCCCCATGTAAGTTATAGGGCAGGAACAGCATAGTTTTCAAAACGTGTTTTTCAGCCCGAAATAAACGCGTTTTCTCAGCCCTTAGAATCGCAGTGTAACTGCCTGGCTCAGAAGAGCCCCCTGAGTCAGCCCTTAACCCCAGTGTGCTGAAATTGTCAAAACGTGTTTTTCAGCAGAAATAAAGACGTTTAGGCAACTTTGGTCACCCCCATGTAAGTTATAGGGCAGGAACAGCACAGTTTTCAAAACGTGTTTTTCAGTCCGAAATAAACGCGTTTTCTCAGCCCTTAGAATCGCAGTGTAACTGCCTGGCTCAGAAGAGCCCCCTGAGTCAGCCCTTAACCCCAGTGTGCTGAAATTGTCAAAACGTGTTTTTCAGCAGAAATAAAGACGTTTAGGCAACTTTGGTCACCCCCATGTAAGTTATAGGGCAGGAACAGCACAGTTCTCAAAACGTGTTTTTCAGCCCGAAATAAACGCGTTTTCTCAGCCCTTAGAATCGCAGTGTAACTGCCTGGCTCAGAAGAGCCCCCTGAGTCAGCCCTTAACCCCAGTGTGCTGAAATTGTCAAAACGTGTTTTTCAGCAGAAATAAACACGTTTAGGCAACTTTGGTCACCCCCATGTAAGTTATAGGGCAGGAACAGCACAGTTTTCAAAACGTGTTTTTCAGCCCGAAATAAACGCGTTTTCTCAGCCCTTAGAATCGCAGTGTAACTGCCTGGCTCAGATGAGCCCCCTGAGTCAGCCCTTAACCCCAGTGTGCTGAAATTGTCAAAACGTGTTTTTCAGCAGAAATAAAGACGTTTAGGCAACTTTGGTCACCCCCATGTAAGTTATAGGGCAGGAACAGCACAGTTTTCAAAACGTGTTTTTCAGTCCGAAATAAACGCGTTTTCTCAGCCCTTAGAATCGCAGTGTAACTGCCTGGCTCAGAAGAGCCCCCTGAGTCAGCCCTTAACCCCAGTGTGCTGAAATTGTCAAAACGTGTTTTTCAGCAGAAATAAAGACGTTTAGGCAACTTTGGTCACCCCCATGTAAGTTATAGGGCAGGAACAGCACAGTTTTCAAAACGTGTTTTTCAGCCCGAAATAAACGCGTTTTCTCAGCCCTTAGAATCGCAGTGTAACTGCCTGGCTCAGAAGAGCCCCCTGAGTCAGCCCTTAACCCCAGTGTGCTGAAATTGTCAAAACGTGTTTTTCAGCAGAAATAAAGACGTTTAGGCAACTTTGGTCACCCCCATGTAAGTTATAGGGCAGGAACAGCACAGTTTTCAAAACGTGTTTTTCAGCCCGAAATAAACGCGTTTTCTCAGCCCTTAGAATCGCAGTGTAACTGCTTGGCTCAGAAGAGCCCCCTGAGTCAGCCCTTAACCCCAGTGTGCTGAAATTGTCAAAACGTGTTTTTCAGCAGAAATAAAGACGTTTAGGCAACTTTGGTCACCCCCATGTAAGTTATAGGGTAGGAACAGCACAGTTTTCAAAACGTGTTTTTCAGCCCGAAATAAACGCGTTTTATCAGCCCTTAGAATCGCAGTGTAACTGCCTGGCTCAGAAGAGCCCCCTGAGTCAGCCCTTAACCCCAGTGTGCTGAAATTGTCAAAACGTGTTTTTCAGCAGAAATAAACACGTTTAGGCAACTTTGGTCACCCCCATGTAAGTTATAGGGCAGGAACAGCACAGTTTTCAAAACGTGTTTTTCAGCCCGAAATAAACGCGTTTTCTCAGCCCTTAGAATCGCAGTGTAACTGCCTGGCTCAGAAGAGCCCCCTGAGTCAGCCCTTAACCCCAGTGTGCTGAAATTGTCAAAACGTGTTTTTCAGCAGAAATAAACACGTTTAGGCAACTTTGGTCACCCCCATGTAAGTTATAGGGTAGGAACAGCACAGTTTTCAAAACGTGTTTTTCAGCCCGAAATAAACGCGTTTTCTCAGCCCTTAGAATCGCAGTGTAACTGCCTGGCTCAAAAGAGCCCCCTGTGTCAGCCCTTAACCCCAGTGTGCTGAAATTGTCAAAACGTGTTTTTCAGCAGAAATAAAGACGTTTAGGCAACTTTGGTCACCCCCATGTAAGTTATAGGGCAGGAACAGCACAGTTTTCAAAACGTGTTTTTCAGCCCGAAATAAACGCGTTTTCTCAGCCCTTAGAATCGCAGTGTAACTGCCTGGCTCAGAAGAGCCCCCTGAGTCAGCCCTTAACCCCAGTGTGCTGAAATTGTCAAAACGTGTTTTTCAGCAGAAATAAAGACGTTTAGGCAACTTTGGTCACCCCCATGTAAGTTATAGGGCAGGAACAGCACAGTTTTCAAAACGTGTTTTTCAGCCCGAAATAAACGCGTTTTCTCAGCCCTTAGAATCCCAGTGTAACTGCTTGGCTCAGAAGAGCCCCCTGAGTCAGCCCCTAACCCCAGTGTGCTGAAATTGTCAAAACGTGTTTTTCAGCAGAAATAAACACGTTTAGGCAACTTTGGTCACCCCCATATAAGTTATAGGGCAGGAACAGCACAGTTTTCAAAACGAGTTTTTCAGCCCGAAATAAACGCGTTTTCTCAGCCCTTAGAATCGCAGTGTAACTGCCTGGCTCAGAAGAGCCCCCTGAGTCAGCCCTTAACCCCAGTGTGCTGAAATTGTCAAAACGTGTTTTTCAGCAGAAATAAAGACGTTTAGGCAACTTTGGTCACCCCCATGTAAGTTATAGGGCAGGAACAGCACAGTTTTCAAAACGTGTTTTTCAGCCCGAAATAAACGCGTTTACTCAGCCCTTAGAATCGCAGTGTAACTGCCTGGCTCAGAAGAGCCCCCTGAGTCAGCCCTTAACCCCAGTGTGCTGAAATTGTCAAAACATGTTTTTCAGCAGAAATAAAGACGTTTAGGCAACTTTGGTCACCCCCATGTAAGTTATAACGCAGGAACAGCACAGTTTTCAAAACGTGTTTTTCAGCCCGAAATAAACGCGTTTTTTCAGCCCTTAGAATCGCAGTGTAACTGCCTGGCTCAGAAGAGCCCCCTGAGTCAGCCCTTAACCCCAGTGTGCTGAAATTGTCAAAACGTGTTTTTCAGCAGAAATAAACACGTTTAGGCAACTTTGGTCACCCCCATGTAAGTTATAGGGCAGGAACAGCACAGTTTTCAAAACGTGTTTTTCAGCCCGAAATAAACGCGTTTTGTCAGCCCTTAGAATCGCAGTGTAACTACCTGGCTCAGAAGAGCCCCCTGAATCAGCCCTTAACCCCAGTGTGCTGAAATTGTCAAAACGTGTTTTTCAGCAGAAATAAAGACGTTTAGGCAACTTTGGTCACCCCCATGTAAGTTATAGGGCAGGAACAGCATAGTTTTCAAAACGTGTTTTTCAGCCCGAAATAAACGCGTTTTCTCAGCCCTTAGAATCGCAGTGTAACTGCCTGGCTCAGAAGAGCCCCCTGAGTCAGCCCTTAACCCCAGTGTGCTGAAATTGTCAAAACGTGTTTTTCAGCAGAAATAAAGACGTTTAGGCAACTTTGGTCACCCCCATGTAAGTTATAGGGCAGGAACAGCACAGTTCTCAAAACGTGATTTTCAGCCCGAAATAAACGCGTTTTCTCAGCCCTTAGAATCGCAGTGTAACTGCCTGGCTCAGAAGAGCCCCCTGAGTCAGCCCTTAACCCCAGTGTGCTGAAATTGTCAAAACGTGTTTTTCAGCAGAAATAAACACGTTTAGGCAACTTTGGTCACCCCCATGTAAGTTATAGGGCAGGAACAGCACAGTTTTCAAAACGTGTTTTTCAGCCCGAAATAAACGCGTTTTCTCAGCCCTTAGAATCGCAGTGTAACTGCCTGGCTCAGATGAGCACCCTGAGTCAGCCCTTAACCCCAGTGTGCTGAAATTGTCAAAACGTGTTTTTCAGCAGAAATAAAGACGTTTAGGCAACTTTGGTCACCCCCATGTAAGTTATAGGGCAGGAACAGCACAGTTTTCAAAACGTGTTTTTCAGCCCGAAATAAACGCGTTTTCTCAGCCCTTAGAATCGCAGTGTAACTGCCTGGCTCAGAAGAGCCCCCTGAGTCAGCCCTTAACCCCAGTGTGCTGAAATTGTCAAAACGTGTTTTTCAGCAGAAATAAAGACGTTTAGGCAACTTTGGTCACCCCCATGTAAGTTATAGGGCAGGAACAGCACAGTTTTCAAAACGTGTTTTTCAGCCCGAAATAAACGCGTTTTCTCAGCCCTTAGAATCGTGTAACTGCCTGGCTCAGAAGAGCCCCCTGAGTCAGCCCTTAACCCCAGTGTGCTGAAATTGTCAAAACGTGTTTTTCAGCAGAAATAAAGACGTTTAGGCAACTTTGGTCACCCCCATGTAAGTTATAGGGCAGGAACAGCACAGTTTTCAAAACGTGTTTTTCAGCCCGAAATAAACGCGTTTTCTCAGCCCTTAGAGAGATCGCAGTGTAACTGCCTGGCTCAGAAGAGCCCCCTGAGTCAGCCCTTAACCCCAGTGTGCTGAAATTGTCAAAACGTGTTTTTCAGCAGAAATAAAGACGTTTAGGCAACTTTGGTCACCCCCATGTAAGTTATAGGGCAGGAACAGCACAGTTCTCAAAACGTGTTTTTCAGCCCGAAATAAACGCGTTTTCTCAGCCCTTAGAATCGCAGTGTAACTGCCTGGCTCAGAAGAGCCCCCTGAGTCAGCCCTTAACCCCAGTGTGCTGAAATTGTCAAAACGTGTTTTTCAGCAGAAATAAAGACGTTTAGGCAACTTTGGTCACCCCCATGTAAGTTATAGGGCAGGAACAGCACAGTTTTCAAAACGTGTTTTTCAGCCCGAAAAAACGCGTTTTCTCAGCCCTTAGAATCGCAGTGTAACTGCCTGGCTCAGAAGAGCCCCCTGAGTCAGCCCTTAACCCCAGTGTGCTGAAATTGTCAAAACGTGTTTTTCAGCAGAAATAAAGACGTTTAGGCAACTTTGGTCACCCCCATGTAAGTTATATGGCAGGAACAGCATAGTTTTCAAAACGTGTTTTTCAGCCCGAAATAAACGCGTTTTCTCAGCCCTTAGAATCGCAGTGTAACTGCCTGGCTCAGAAGAGCCCCCTGAGTCAGCCCTTAACCCCAGTGTGCTGAAATTGTCAAAACGTGTTTTTCAGCAGAAATAAAGACGTTTAGGCAACTTTGGTCACCCCCATGTAAGTTATAGGGCAGGAACAGCACAGTTTTCAAAACGTGTTTTTCAGCCCGAAATAAACGCGTTTTCTCAGCCCTTAGAATCGCAGTGTAACTGCCTGGCTCAGAAGAGCCCCCTGAGTCAGCCCTTAACCCCAGTGTGCTGAAATTGTCAAAACGTGTTTTTCAGCAGAAATAAAGACGTTTAGGCAACTTTGGTCACCCCCATGTAAGTTATAGGGCAGGAACAGCACAGTTTTCAAAACGTGTTTTTCAGCCCGAAATAAACGCGTTTTCTCAGCCCTTAGAATCGCAGTGTAACTGCTTGGCTCAGAAGAGCCCCCTGAGTCAGCCCTTAACCCCAGTGTGCTGAAATTGTCAAAACGTGTTTTTCAGCAGAAATAAAGACGTTTAGGCAACTTTGGTCACCCCCATGTAAGTTATAGGGTAGGAACAGCACAGTTTTCAAAACGTGTTTTTCAGCCCGAAATAAACGCGTTTTCTCAGCCCTTAGAATCGCAGTGTAACTGCCTGGCTCAGAAGAGCCCCCTGAGTCAGCCCTTAACCCCAGTGTACTAAAAATGTCAAAACGTGTTTTTCAGCAGAAATAAAGACGTTTAGGCAACTTTGGTCACCCCCATGTAAGTTAGAGGGCAGGAACAGCACAGTTTTCAAAACGTGTTTTTCAGCCCGAAATAAACGCGTTTTCTCAGCCCTTAGAATCGCAGTGTAACTGCCTGGCTCAGAAGAGCCCCCTGAGTCAGCCCTTAACCCCAGTGTGCTGAAATGTCAAAACGTGTTTTTCAGCAGAAGTAAAGACGTTTAGGCAACTTTGGTCACCCACATGAAAGTTATAGGTTAGGAACAGCACAGTTTTCAAAACGTGTTTTTCAGCCCGAAATAAACGCGTTTTCTCAGCCCTTAGAATCGCAGTGTAACTGCCTGGCTCAGAAGAGCCCCCTGAGTCAGCCCTTAACCCCAGTGTGCTGAAATTGTCAAAACATGTTTTTCAGCAGAAATAAAGACGTTTAGGCAACTTTGGTCACCCCCATGTAAGTTATAGGGCAGGAACAGCACAGTTTTCAAAACGTGTTTTTCAGCCCGAAATAAACGCGTTTTCTCAGCCCTTAGAATCGCAGTGTAACTGCCTGGCTCAGAAGAGCCCCCTGAGTCAGCCCTTAACCCCAGTGTGCTGAAATTGTCAAAACGTGTTTTTCAGCAGAAATAAACACGTTTAGGCAACTTTGGTCACCCCCATGTAAGTTATAGGGTAGGAACAGCACAGTTTTCAAAACGTGTTTTTCAGCCCGAAATAAACGCGTTTTGTCAGCCCTTAGAATCGCAGTGTAACTGCCTGGCTCAAAAGAGCCCCCTGTGTCAGCCCTTAACCCCAGTGTGCTGAAATTGTCAAAACATGTTTTTCAGCAGAAAAAAAGACGTTTAGGCAACTTTGGTCACCCCCATGTAAGTTATAGGGCAGGAACAGCACAGTTTTCAAAACGTGTTTTTCAGCCCGAAATAAACGCGTTTTCTCAGCCCTTAGAATCGCAGTGTAACTGCCTGGCTCAGAAGAGCCCCCTGAGTCAGCCCTTAACCCCAGTGTGCTGAAATTGTCAAAACGTGTTTTTCAGCAGAAATAAAGACGTTTAGGCAACTTTGGTCACCCCCATGTAAGTTATATGGCAGGAACAGCACAGTTTTCAAAACGTGTTTTTCAGCCCGAAATAAACGCGTTTTCTCAGCCCTTAGAATCGCAGTGTAACTGCCTGGCTCAGAAGAGCCCCCTGAGTCAGCCCTTAACCCCAGTGTGCTGAAATTGTCAAAACGTGTTTTTCAGCAGAAATAAAGACGTTTAGGCAACTTTGGTCACCCCCATGTAAGTTATAGGGCAGGAACAGCACAGTTTTCAAAACGTGTTTTTCAGCCCGAAATAAACGCGTTTTCTCAGCCCTTAGAATCGCAGTGTAACTGCCTGGCTCAGAAGAGCCCCCTGAGTCAGCCCTTAACCCCAGTGTGCTGAAATTGTCAAAACGTGTTTTTCAGCAGAAATAAAGACGTTTAGGCAACTTTGGTCACCCCCATGTAAGTTATAGGGCAGGAACAGCACAGTTTTCAAAACGTGTTTTTCAGCCCGAAATAAACGCGTTTTCTCAGCCCTTAGAATCGCAGTGTAACTGCCTGGCTCAGAAGAGCCCCCTGAGTCAGCCCTTAACCCCAGTGTGCTGAAATTGTCAAAACGTGTTTTTCAGCAGAAATAAAGACGTTTAGGCAACTTTGGTCACCCCCATGTAAGTTATAGGGTAGGAACAGCACAGTTTTCAAAACGTGTTTTTCAGCCCGAAATAAACGCGCTCAGTAGAGCCCCCTGAGTCAGCCCTTAACCCCAGTGTGCTGAAATTGTCAAAACGTGTTTTTCAGCAGAAATAAACACGTTTAGGCAACTTTGGTCACCCCCATGTAAGTTATAGGGCAGGAACAGCATAGTTTTCAAAACGTGTTTTTCAGCCCGAAATAAACGCGTTTTCTCAGCCCTTAGATTCGCAGTGTAACTGCCTGGCTCAAAAGAGCCCCCTGTGTCAGCCCTTAACCCCAGTGTGCTGAAATTGTCAAAACGTGTTTTTCAGCAGAAATAAAGACGTTTAGGCAACTTTGGTCACCCCCATGTAAGTTATAGGGCAGGAACAGCACAGTTTTCAAAACGTGTTTTTCAGCCCGAAATAAACGCGTTTTCTCAGCCCTTAGAATCGCAGTGTAACTGCCTGGCTCAGAAGAGCCCCCTGAGTCAGCCCTTAACCCCAGTGTGCTGAAATTGTCAAAACGTGTTTTTCAGCAGAAAGAAAGACGTTTAGGCAACTTTGGTCACCCCCATGTAAGTTATAGGGCAGGAACAGCACAGTTTTCAAAACGTGTTTTTCAGCCCGAAATAAACGCGTTTTCTCAGCCCTTAGAATCGCAGTGTAACTGCCTGGCTCAGAAGAGCCCCCTGAGTCAGCCCTTAACCCCAGTGTGCTGAAATTGTCAAAACGTGTTTTTCAGCAGAAAAAAAGACGTTTAGGCAACTTTGGTCACCCCCATGTAAGTTATAGGGCAGGAACAGCACAGTTTTCAAAACGTGTTTTTCAGCCCGAAATAAACGCGTTTTCTCAGCCCTTAGAATCGCAGTGTAACTGCCTGGCTCAGAAGAGCCCCCTGAGTCAGCCCTTAACCCCAGTGTGCTGAAATTGTCAAAACGTGTTTTTCAGCAGAAATAAAGACGTTTAGGCAACTTTGGTCACCCCCATGTAAGTTATAGGGCAGGAACAGCACAGTTTTCAAAACGTGTTTTTCAGCCCGAAATAAACGCGTTTTCTCAGCCCTTAGAATCGCAGTGTAACTGCCTGGCTCAGAAGAGCCCCCTCAGTCAGCCCTTAACCCCAGTGTGCTGAAATTGTCAAAACGTGTTTTTCAGCAGAAATAAAGACGTTTAGGCAACTTTGGTCACCCCCATGTAAGTTATAGGGCAGGAACAGCACAGTTTTCAAAACGTGTTTTTCAGCCCGAAATAAACGCGTTTTCTCAGCCCTTAGAATCGCAGTGTAACTGCCTGGCTCAGAAGAGCCCCCTGAGTCAGCCCTTAACCCCAGTGTGCTGAAATTGTCAAAACGTGTTTTTCAGCAGAAATAAAGACGTTTAGGCAACTTTGGTCACCCCCATGTAAGTTATAGGGCAGGAACAGCACAGTTTTCAAAACGTGTTTTTCAGCCCGAAATAAACGCGTTTTCTCAGCCCTTAGAATCGCAGTGTAACTGCTTGGCTCAGAAGAGCCCCCTGAGTCAGCCCTTAACCCCAGTGTGCTGAAATTGTCAAAACGTGTTTTTCAGCAGAAATAAAGACGTTTAGGCAACTTTGGTCACCCCCATGTAAGTTATAGGGTAGGAACAGCACAGTTTTCAAAACGTGTTTTTCAGCCCGAAATAAACGCGTTTTCTCAGCCCTTAGAATCGCAGTGTAACTGCCTGGCTCAGAAGAGCCCCCTGAGTCAGCCCTTAACCCCAGTGTACTAAAAATGTCAAAACGTGTTTTTCAGCAGAAATAAAGACGTTTAGGCAACTTTGGTCACCCCCATGTAAGTTAGAGGGCAGGAACAGCACAGTTTTCAAAACGTGTTTTTC
Organism: Atractosteus spatula; assembly: GCF_055471065.1. Lineage (NCBI taxonomy): Eukaryota > Metazoa > Chordata > Actinopteri > Semionotiformes > Lepisosteidae > Atractosteus > Atractosteus spatula. Next base: position 179,587 of record NW_028296645.1, on the reverse strand, counting down.
AGCCCGAAATAAACGCGTTTTCTCAGCCCTTAGAATCGCAGTGTAACTGCCTGGCTCAGAAGAGCCCCCTGAGTCAGCCCTTAACCCCAGTGTGCTGAAATGTCAAAACGTGTTTTTCAGCAGAAGTAAAGACGTTTAGGCAACTTTGGTCACCCACATGAAAGTTATAGGTTAGGAACAGCACAGTTTTCAAAACGTGTTTTTCAGCCCGAAATAAACGCGTTTTCTCAGCCCTTAGAATCGCAGTGTAACTGCCTGGCTCAGAAGAGCCCCCTGAGTCAGCCCTTAACCCCAGTGTGCTGAAATTGTCAAAACATGTTTTTCAGCAGAAATAAAGACGTTTAGGCAACTTTGGTCACCCCCATGTAAGTTATAGGGCAGGAACAGCACAGTTTTCAAAACGTGTTTTTCAGCCCGAAATAAACGCGTTTTCTCAGCCCTTAGAATCGCAGTGTAACTGCCTGGCTCAGAAGAGCCCCCTGAGTCAGCCCTTAACCCCAGTGTGCTGAAATTGTCAAAACGTGTTTTTCAGCAGAAATAAACACGTTTAGGCAACTTTGGTCACCCCCATGTAAGTTATAGGGTAGGAACAGCACAGTTTTCAAAACGTGTTTTTCAGCCCGAAATAAACGCGTTTTGTCAGCCCTTAGAATCGCAGTGTAACTGCCTGGCTCAAAAGAGCCCCCTGTGTCAGCCCTTAACCCCAGTGTGCTGAAATTGTCAAAACATGTTTTTCAGCAGAAAAAAAGACGTTTAGGCAACTTTGGTCACCCCCATGTAAGTTATAGGGCAGGAACAGCACAGTTTTCAAAACGTGTTTTTCAGCCCGAAATAAACGCGTTTTCTCAGCCCTTAGAATCGCAGTGTAACTGCCTGGCTCAGAAGAGCCCCCTGAGTCAGCCCTTAACCCCAGTGTGCTGAAATTGTCAAAACGTGTTTTTCAGCAGAAATAAAGACGTTTAGGCAACTTTGGTCACCCCCATGTAAGTTATATGGCAGGAACAGCACAGTTTTCAAAACGTGTTTTTCAGCCCGAAATAAACGCGTTTTCTCAGCCCTTAGAATCGCAGTGTAACTGCCTGGCTCAGAAGAGCCCCCTGAGTCAGCCCTTAACCCCAGTGTGCTGAAATTGTCAAAACGTGTTTTTCAGCAGAAATAAAGACGTTTAGGCAACTTTGGTCACCCCCATGTAAGTTATAGGGCAGGAACAGCACAGTTTTCAAAACGTGTTTTTCAGCCCGAAATAAACGCGTTTTCTCAGCCCTTAGAATCGCAGTGTAACTGCCTGGCTCAGAAGAGCCCCCTGAGTCAGCCCTTAACCCCAGTGTGCTGAAATTGTCAAAACGTGTTTTTCAGTAGAAATAAAGACGTTTAGGCAACTTTGGTCACCCCCATGTAAGTTATAGGGCAGGAACAGCACAGTTTTCAAAACGTGTTTTTCAGCCCGAAATAAACGCGTTTTCTCAGCCCTTAGAATCGCAGTGTAACTGCCTGGCTCAGAAGAGCCCCCTGAGTCAGCCCTTAACCCCAGTGTGCTGAAATTGTCAAAACGTGTTTTTCAGCAGAAATAAAGACGTTTAGGCAACTTTGGTCACCCCCATGTAAGTTATAGGGTAGGAACAGCACAGTTTTCAAAACGTGTTTTTCAGCCCGAAATAAACGCGCTCATTAGAGCCCCCTGAGTCAGCCCTTAACCCCAGTGTGCTGAAATTGTCAAAACGTGTTTTTCAGCAGAAATAAACACGTTTAGGCAACTTTGGTCACCCCCATGTAAGTTATAGGGCAGGAACAGCATAGTTTTCAAAACGTGTTTTTCAGCCCGAAATAAACGCGTTTTCTCAGCCCTTAGATTCGCAGTGTAACTGCCTGGCTCAAAAGAGCCCCCTGTGTCAGCCCTTAACCCCAGTGTGCTGAAATTGTCAAAACGTGTTTTTCAGCAGAAATAAAGACGTTTAGGCAACTTTGGTCACCCCCATGTAAGTTATAGGGCAGGAACAGCACAGTTTTCAAAACGTGTTTTTCAGCCCGAAATAAACGCGTTTTCTCAGCCCTTAGAATCGCAGTGTAACTGCCTGGCTCAGAAGAGCCCCCTGAGTCAGCCCTTAACCCCAGTGTGCTGAAATTGTCAAAACGTGTTTTTCAGCAGAAATAAAGACGTTTAGGCAACTTTGGTCACCCCCATGTAAGTTATAGGGCAGGAACAGCACAGTTTTCAAAACGTGTTTTTCAGCCCGAAATAAACGCGTTTTCTCAGCCCTTAGAATCGCAGTGTAACTGCCTGGCTCAGAAGAGCCCCCTGAGTCAGCCCTTAACCCCAGTGTGCTGAAATTGTCAAAACGTGTTTTTCAGCAGAAAAAAAGACGTTTAGGCAACTTTGGTCACCCCCATGTAAGTTATAGGGCAGGAACAGCACAGTTTTCAAAACGTGTTTTTCAGCCCGAAATAAACGCGTTTTCTCAGCCCTTAGAATCGCAGTGTAACTGCCTGGCTCAGAAGAGCCCCCTGAGTCAGCCCTTAACCCCAGTGTGCTGAAATTGTCAAAACGTGTTTTTCAGCAGAAATAAAGACGTTTAGGCAACTTTGGTCACCCCCATGTAAGTTATAGGGCAGGAACAGCACAGTTTTCAAAACGTGTTTTTCAGCCCGAAATAAACGCGTTTTCTCAGCCCTTAGAATCGCAGTGTAACTGCCTGGCTCAGAAGAGCCCCCTCAGTCAGCCCTTAACCCCAGTGTGCTGAAATTGTCAAAACGTGTTTTTCAGCAGAAATAAAGACGTTTAGGCAACTTTGGTCACCCCCATGTAAGTTATAGGGCAGGAACAGCACAGTTTTCAAAACGTGTTTTTCAGCCCGAAATAAACGCGTTTTCTCAGCCCTTAGAATCGCAGTGTAACTGCCTGGCTCAGAAGAGCCCCCTGAGTCAGCCCTTAACCCCAGTGTGCTGAAATTGTCAAAACGTGTTTTTCAGCAGAAATAAACACGTTTAGGCAACTTTGGTCACCCCCATGTAAGTTATAGGGCAGGAACAGCACAGTTTTCAAAACGTGTTTTTCAGCCCGAAATAAACGCGTTTTCTCAGCCCTTAGAATCGCAGTGTAACTGCCTGGCTCAAAAGAGCCCCCTGTGTCAGCCCTTAACCCCAGTGTGCTGAAATTGTCAAAACGTGTTTTTCAGCAGAAATAAAGACGTTTAGGCAACTTTGGTCACCCCCATGTAAGTTATAGGGCAGGAACAGCACAGTTTTCAAAACGTGTTTTTCAGCCCGAAATAAACGCGTTTTCCCAGCCCTTAGAATCGCAGTGTAACTGCCTGGCTCAGAAGAGCCCCCTGAGTCAGCCCTTAACCCCAGTGTACTAAAAATGTCAAAACGTGTTTTTCAGCAGAAATAAAGACGTTTAGGCAACTTTGGTCACCCCCATGTAAGTTAGAGGGCAGGAACAGCACAGTTTTCAAAACGTGTTTTTCAGCCCGAAATAAACGCGTTTTCTCAGCCCTTAGAATCGCAGTGTAACTGCCTGGCTCAGAAGAGCCCCCTGAGTCAGCCCTTAACCCCAGTGTGCTGAAATTGTCAAAACGTGTTTATCAGCAGAAATAAAGACGTTTAGGCAACTTTGGTCACCACCATGTAAGTTATAGGGCAGGAACAGCACAGTTTTCAAAACGTGTTTTTCAGCCCGAAATAAACGCGTTTTCTCAGCCCTTAGAATTGCAGTGTAACTGCCTGGCTCAAAAGATCCCCCTGTGTCAGCCCTTAACCCCAGTGTGCTGAAATTGTCAAAACGTGTTTTTCAGCAGAAATAAACATGTTTAGGCAACTTTGGTCACCCCCATGTAAGTTATAGGGCAGGAACAGCACAGTTTTCAAAACGTGTTTTTCAGCCCGAAATAAACGCGTTTTCTCAGCCCTTAGAATCACAGTGTAACTGCCTGGCTCAAAAGAGCCCCCTGTGTCAGCCCTTAACCCCAGTGTGCTGAAATTGTCAAAACGTGTTTTTCAGCAGAAATAAACACGTTTAGGCAACTTTGGTCACCCCCATGTAAGTTATAGGGCAGGAACAGCACAGTTTTCAAAACGTGTTTTTCAGCCCGAAATAAACGCGTTTTCTCAGCCCTTAGAATCGCAGTGTAACTGCCTGGCTCAGAAGAGCCCCCTGAGTCAGCCCTTAACCCCAGTGTGCTGAAATTGTCAAAACGTGTTTTTCAGCAGAAATAAACACGTTTAGGCAACTTTGGTCACCCCCATGTAAGTTATAGGGCAGGAACAGCACAGTTTTCAAAACGTGTTTTTCAGCCCGAAATAAACGCGTTTTCTCAGCCCTTAGAATCGCAGTGTAACTGCCTGGCTCAGAAGAGCCCCCTGAGTCAGCCCTTAACCCCAGTGTGCTGAAATTGTCAAAACGTGTTTTTCAGCAGAAATAAAGACGTTTAGGCAACTTTGGTCACCCCCATGTAAGATATAGGGCAGGAACAGCACAGTTTTCAAAACGTGTTTTTCAGCCCGAAATAAACGCGTTTTCCCAGCCCTTAGAATCGCAGTGTAACTGCCTGGCTCAGAAGAGCCCCCTGAGTCAGCCCTTAACCCCAGTGTACTAAAAATGTCAAAACGTGTTTTTCAGCAGAAATAAAGACGTTTAGGCAACTTTGGTCACCCCCATGTAAGTTAGAGGGCAGGAACAGCACAGTTTTCAAAACGTGTTTTTCAGCCCGAAATAAACGCGTTTTCTCAGCCCTTAGAATCGCAGTGTAACTGCCTGGCTCAGAAGAGCCCCCTGAGTCAGCCCTTAACCCCAGTGTGCTGAAATTGTCAAAACGTGTTTATCAGCAGAAATAAAGACGTTTAGGCAACTTTGGTCACCACCATGTAAGTTATAGGGCAGGAACAGCACAGTTTTCAAAACGTGTTTTTCAGCCCGAAATAAACGCGTTTTCTCAGCCCTTAGAATTGCAGTGTAACTGCCTGGCTCAAAAGATCCCCCTGTGTCAGCCCTTAACCCCAGTGTGCTGAAATTGTCAAAACGTGTTTTTCAGCAGAAATAAACATGTTTAGGCAACTTTGGTCACCCCCATGTAAGTTATAGGGCAGGAACAGCACAGTTTTCAAAACGTGTTTTTCAGCCCGAAATAAACGCGTTTTCTCAGCCCTTAGAATCGCAGTGTAACTGCCTGGCTCAAAAGAGCCCCCTGTGTCAGCCCTTAACCCCAGTGTGCTGAAATTGTCAAAACGTGTTTTTCAGCAGAAATAAACACGTTTAGGCAACTTTGGTCAGCCCCATGTAAGTTATAGGGCAGGAACAGCACAGTTTTCAAAACGTGTTTTTCAGCCCGAAATAAACGCGTTTTCTCAGCCCTTAGAATCGCAGTGTAACTGCCTGGCTCAGAAGAGCCCCCTGAGTCAGCCCTTAACCCCAGTGTGCTGAAATTGTCAAAACGTGTTTTTCAGCAGAAATAAACACGTTTAGGCAACTTTGGTCACCCCCATGTAAGTTATAGGGCAGGAACAGCACAGTTTTCAAAACGTGTTTTTCAGCCCGAAATAAACGCGTTTTCTCAGCCCTTAGAATCGCAGTGTAACTGCCTGGCTCAGATGAGCCCCCTGAGTCAGCCCTTAACCCCAGTGTGCTGAAATTGTCAAAACGTGTTTTTCAGCAGAAATAAACACGTTTAGGCAACTTTGGTCACCCCCATGTAAGTTATAGGGCAGGAACAGCATAGTTTTCAAAACGTGTTTTTCAGCCCGAAATAAACGCGTTTTCTCAGCCCTTAGAATCGCAGTGTAACTGCCTGGCTCAGAAGAGCCCCCTCAGTCAGCCCTTATCCCCAGTGTGCTGAAATTGTCAAAACGTGTTTTTCAGCAGAAATAAACACGTTTAGGCAACTTTGGTCACCCCCATGTAAGTTATAGGGCAGGAACAGCACAGTTTTCAAAACGTGTTTTTCAGCCCGAAATAAACGCGTTTTCTCAGCCCTTAGAATCGCAGTGTAACTGCCTGGCTCAGGAGAGCCCCCTAAGTCAGCCCTTAACCCCAGTGTGCTGAAATTGTCAAAACGTGTTTTTCAGCAGAAATAAAGACGTTTAGGCAACTTTGGTCACCCCCATGTAAGTTATAGGGCAGGAACAGCACAGTTTTCAAAACGTGTTTTTCAGCCCGAAATAAACGCGTTTTCTCAGCCCTTAGAATCGCAGTGTAACTGCCTGGCTTAGAAGAGCCCCCTGAGTCAGCCCTTAACCCCAGTGTGCTGAAATTGTCAAAACGTGTTTTTCAGCAGAAATAAAGACGTTTAGGCAACTTTGGTCACCCCCATGTAAGTTATAGGGCAGGAACAGCACAGTTTTCAAAATGTGTTTTTCAGCCCGAAATAAACGCGTTTTCTCAGCCCTTAGAATCGCAGTGTAACTGCCTGGCTCAGAAGAGCCCCCTGTGTCAGCCCTTAACCCCAGTGTGCTGAAATTGTCAAAACGTGTTTTTCAGCAGAAATAAAGACGTTTAGGCAACTTTGGTCACCCCCATGTAAGTTATAGGGCAGGAACAGCACAGTTTTCAAAACGTGTTTTTCAGCCCGAAATAAACGCGTTTTCTCAGCCCTTAGAATCGCAATGTAACTGCCTGGCTCAGAAGAGCCCCCTGAGTCAGCCCTTAACCCCAGTGTGCTGAAATTGTCAAAACGTGTTTTTCAGCAGAAATAAAGACGTTTAGGCAACTTTGGTCACCCCCATGTAAGTTATAGGGCAGGAACAGCACAGTTTTCAAAACGTGTTTTTCAGTCCGAAATAAACGCGTTTTCTCAGCCCTTAGAATCGCAGTGTAACTGCCTGGCTCAGAAGAGCCCCCTGAGTCAGCCCTTAACCCCAGTGTGCTGAAATTGTCAAAACGTGTTTTTCAGCAGAAATAAACACGTTTAGGCAACTTTGGTCACCCCCATGTAAGTTATAGGGCAGGAACAGCATAGTTTTCAAAACGTGTTTTTCATCCCGAAATAAACGCGTTTTCTCAGCCCTTAGAATCGCAGTGTAACTGCCTGGCTCAGAAGAGCCCCCTGAGTCAGCCCTTAACCCCAGTGTGCTGAAATTGTCAAAACGTGTTTTTCAGCAGAAATAAAGACGTTTAGGCAACTTTGGTCACCCCCATGTAAGTTATAGGGCAGGAACAGCACAGTTTTCAAAACGTGGTTTTCAGCCCGAAATAAACGCGTTTTCTCAGCCCTTAGAATCGCAGTGTAACTGCCTGGCTCAGAAGAGCCCCCTCAGTCAGCCCTTATCCCCAGTGTGCTGAAATTGTCAAAACGTGTTTTTCAGCAGAAATAAAGACGTTTAGGCAACTTTGGTCACCCCCATGTAAGTTATAGGGCAGGAACAGCATAGTTTTCAAAATGTGTTTTTCAGCCCGAAATAAACGCGTTTTCTCATCCCTTAGAATCGCAGTGTAACTGCCTGGCTCAGAAGAGCCCCCTGAGTCAGCCCTTAACCCCAGTGTGCTGAAATTGTCAAAACTTGTTTTTCAGCAGAAATAAACACGTTTAGGCAACTTTGGTCACCCCCATGTAAGTTATAGGGCAGGAACAGCACAGTTTTCAAAACGTGTTTTTCAGCCCGAAATAAACGCGTTTTCTCAGCCCTTAGAATCGAAGTGTAACTGCCTGGCTCAGAAGAGCCCCCTGAGTCAGCCCTTAACCCCAGTGTGCTGAAATTGTCAAAACGTGTTTTTCAGCAGAAATAAACACGTTTAGGCAACTTTGGTCACCCCCATGTAAGTTATAGGGTAGGAACAGCACAGTTTTCAAAACGTGTTTTTCAGCCCGAAATAAACGCGTTTTCTCAGCCCTTAGAATCGCAGTGTAACTGCCTGGCTCAAAAGAGCCCCCTGTGTCAGCCCTTAACCCCAGTGTGCTGAAATTGTCAAAACGTGTTTTTCAGCAGAAATAAAGACGTTTAGGCAACTTTGGTCACCCCCATGTAAGTTATAGGGCAGGAACAGCACAGTTTTCAAAACGTGTTTTTCAGCCCGAAATAAACGCGTTTTCTCAGCCCTTAGAATCGCAGTGTAACTGCCTGGCTCAGAAGAGCCCCCTGAGTCAGCCCTTAACCCCAGTGTGCTGAAATTGTCAAAACGTGTTTTTCAGCAGAAATAAAGACGTTTAGGCAACTTTGGTCACCCCCATGTAAGTTATAGGGCAGGAACAGCACAGTTTTCAAAACGTGTTTTTCAGCCCGAAATAAACGCGTTTTCTCAGCCCTTAGAATCGCAGTGTAACTGCTTGGCTCAGAAGAGCCCCCTGAGTCAGCCCTTAACCCCAGTGTGCTGAAATTGTCAAAACGTGTTTTTCAGCAGAAATAAAGACGTTTAGGCAACTTTGGTCACCCCCATATAAGTTATAGGGCAGGAACAGCACAGTTTTCAAAACGAGTTTTTCAGCCCGAAATAAACGCGTTTTCTCAGCCCTTAGAATCGCAGTGTAACTGCCTGGCTCAGAAGAGCCCCCTGAGTCAGCCCTTAACCCCAGTGTGCTGAAATTGTCAAAACGTGTTTTTCAGCAGAAATAAAGACGTTTAGGCAACTTTGGTCACCCCCATGTAAGTTATAGGGCAGGAACAGCACAGTTTTCAAAACGTGTTTTTCAGCCCGAAATAAACGCGTTTACTCAGCCCTTAGAATCGCAGTGTAACTGCCTGGCTCAGAAGAGCCCCCTGAGTCAGCCCTTAACCCCAGTGTGCTGAAATTGTCAAAACGTGTTTTTCAGCAGAAATAAAGACGTTTAGGCAACTTTGGTCACCCCCATGTAAGTTATAACGCAGGAACAGCACAGTTTTCAAAACGTGTTTTTCAGCCCGAAATAAACGCGTTTTTTCAGCCCTTAGATTCGCAGTGTAACTGCCTGGCTCAGAAGAGCCCCCTGAGTCAGCCCTTAACCCCAGTGTGCTGAAATTGTCAAAACGTGTTTTTCAGCAGAAATAAACACGTTTAGGCAACTTTGGTCACCCCCATGTAAGTTATAGGGCAGGAACAGCACAGTTTTCAAAACGTGTTTTTCAGCCCGAAATAAACGCGTTTTGTCAGCCCTTAGAATCGCAGTGTAACTGCCTGGCTCAGAAGAGCCCCCTGAGTCAGCCCTTAACCCCAGTGTGCTGAAATTGTCAAAACGTGTTTTTCAGCAGAAATAAAGACGTTTAGGCAACTTTGGTCACCCCCATGTAAGTTATAGGGCAGGAACAGCATAGTTTTCAAAACGTGTTTTTCAGCCCGAAATAAACGCGTTTTCTCAGCCCTTAGAATCGCAGTGTAACTGCCTGGCTCAGAAGAGCCCCCTGAGTCAGCCCTTAACCCCAGTGTGCTGAAATTGTCAAAACGTGTTTTTCAGCAGAAATAAAGACGTTTAGGCAACTTTGGTCACCCCCATGTAAGTTATAGGGCAGGAACAGCACAGTTTTCAAAACGTGTTTTTCAGTCCGAAATAAACGCGTTTTCTCAGCCCTTAGAATCGCAGTGTAACTGCCTGGCTCAGAAGAGCCCCCTGAGTCAGCCCTTAACCCCAGTGTGCTGAAATTGTCAAAACGTGTTTTTCAGCAGAAATAAAGACGTTTAGGCAACTTTGGTCACCCCCATGTAAGTTATAACGCAGGAACAGCACAGTTTTCAAAACGTGTTTTTCAGCCCGAAATAAACGCGTTTTTTCAGCCCTTAGAATCGCAGTGTAACTGCCTGGCTCAGAAGAGCCCCCTGAGTCAGCCCTTAACCCCAGTGTGCTGAAATTGTCAAAACGTGTTTTTCAGCAGAAATAAACACGTTTAGGCAACTTTGGTCACCCCCATGTAAGTTATAGGGCAGGAACAGCACAGTTTTCAAAACGTGTTTTTCAGCCCGAAATAAACGCGTTTTGTCAGCCCTTAGAATCGCAGTGTAACTGCCTGGCTCAGAAGAGCCCCCTGAGTCAGCCCTTAACCCCAGTGTGCTGAAATTGTCAAAACGTGTTTTTCAGCAGAAATAAAGACGTTTAGGCAACTTTGGTCACCCCCATGTAAGTTATAGGGCAGGAACAGCATAGTTTTCAAAACGTGTTTTTCAGCCCGAAATAAACGCGTTTTCTCAGCCCTTAGAATCGCAGTGTAACTGCCTGGCTCAGAAGAGCCCCCTGAGTCAGCCCTTAACCCCAGTGTGCTGAAATTGTCAAAACGTGTTTTTCAGCAGAAATAAAGACGTTTAGGCAACTTTGGTCACCCCCATGTAAGTTATAGGGCAGGAACAGCACAGTTTTCAAAACGTGTTTTTCAGTCCGAAATAAACGCGTTTTCTCAGCCCTTAGAATCGCAGTGTAACTGCCTGGCTCAGAAGAGCCCCCTGAGTCAGCCCTTAACCCCAGTGTGCTGAAATTGTCAAAACGTGTTTTTCAGCAGAAATAAAGACGTTTAGGCAACTTTGGTCACCCCCATGTAAGTTATAGGGCAGGAACAGCACAGTTCTCAAAACGTGTTTTTCAGCCCGAAATAAACGCGTTTTCTCAGCCCTTAGAATCGCAGTGTAACTGCCTGGCTCAGAAGAGCCCCCTGAGTCAGCCCTTAACCCCAGTGTGCTGAAATTGTCAAAACGTGTTTTTCAGCAGAAATAAACACGTTTAGGCAACTTTGGTCACCCCCATGTAAGTTATAGGGCAGGAACAGCACAGTTTTCAAAACGTGTTTTTCAGCCCGAAATAAACGCGTTTTCTCAGCCCTTAGAATCGCAGTGTAACTGCCTGGCTCAGATGAGCCCCCTGAGTCAGCCCTTAACCCCAGTGTGCTGAAATTGTCAAAACGTGTTTTTCAGCAGAAATAAAGACGTTTAGGCAACTTTGGTCACCCCCATGTAAGTTATAGGGCAGGAACAGCACAGTTTTCAAAACGTGTTTTTCAGTCCGAAATAAACGCGTTTTCTCAGCCCTTAGAATCGCAGTGTAACTGCCTGGCTCAGAAGAGCCCCCTGAGTCAGCCCTTAACCCCAGTGTGCTGAAATTGTCAAAACGTGTTTTTCAGCAGAAATAAAGACGTTTAGGCAACTTTGGTCACCCCCATGTAAGTTATAGGGCAGGAACAGCACAGTTTTCAAAACGTGTTTTTCAGCCCGAAATAAACGCGTTTTCTCAGCCCTTAGAATCGCAGTGTAACTGCCTGGCTCAGAAGAGCCCCCTGAGTCAGCCCTTAACCCCAGTGTGCTGAAATTGTCAAAACGTGTTTTTCAGCAGAAATAAAGACGTTTAGGCAACTTTGGTCACCCCCATGTAAGTTATAGGGCAGGAACAGCACAGTTTTCAAAACGTGTTTTTCAGCCCGAAATAAACGCGTTTTCTCAGCCCTTAGAATCCCAGTGTAACTGCTTGGCTCAGAAGAGCCCCCTGAGTCAGCCCTTAACCCCAGTGTGCTGAAATTGTCAAAACGTGTTTTTCAGCAGAAATAAAGACGTTTAGGCAACTTTGGTCACCCCCATATAAGTTATAGGGCAGGAACAGCACAGTTTTCAAAACGAGTTTTTCAGCCCGAAATAAACGCGTTTTCTCAGCCCTTAGAATCGCAGTGTAACTGCCTGGCTCAGAAGAGCCCCCTGAGTCAGCCCTTAACCCCAGTGTGCTGAAATTGTCAAAACGTGTTTTTCAGCAGAAATAAAGACGTTTAGGCAACTTTGGTCACCCCCATGTAAGTTATAGGGCAGGAACAGCACAGTTTTCAAAACGTGTTTTTCAGCCCGAAATAAACGCGTTTACTCAGCCCTTAGAATCGCAGTGTAACTGCCTGGCTCAGAAGAGCCCCCTGAGTCAGCCCTTAACCCCAGTGTGCTGAAATTGTCAAAACGTGTTTTTCAGCAGAAATAAAGACGTTTAGGCAACTTTGGTCACCCCCATGTAAGTTATAACGCAGGAACAGCACAGTTTTCAAAACGTGTTTTTCAGCCCGAAATAAACGCGTTTTTTCAGCCCTTAGAATCGCAGTGTAACTGCCTGGCTCAGAAGAGCCCCCTGAGTCAGCCCTTAACCCCAGTGTGCTGAAATTGTCAAAACGTGTTTTTCAGCAGAAATAAACACGTTTAGGCAACTTTGGTCACCCCTATGTAAGTTATAGGGCAGGAACAGCACAGTTTTCAAAACGTGTTTTTCAGCCCGAAATAAACGCGTTTTGTCAGCCCTTAGAATCGCAGTGTAACTACCTGGCTCAGAAGAGCCCCCTGAGTCAGCCCTTAACCCCAGTGTGCTGAAATTGTCAAAACGTGTTTTTCAGCAGAAATAAAGACGTTTAGGCAACTTTGGTCACCCCCATGTAAGTTATAGGGCAGGAACAGCATAGTTTTCAAAACGTGTTTTTCAGCCCGAAATAAACGCGTTTTCTCAGCCCTTAGAATCGCAGTGTAACTGCCTGGCTCAGAAGAGCCCCCTGAGTCAGCCCTTAACCCCAGTGTGCTGAAATTGTCAAAACGTGTTTTTCAGCAGAAATAAAGACGTTTAGGCAACTTTGGTCACCCCCATGTAAGTTATAGGGCAGGAACAGCACAGTTCTCAAAACGTGTTTTTCAGCCCGAAATAAACGCGTTTTCTCAGCCCTTAGAATCGCAGTGTAACTGCCTGGCTCAGAAGAGCCCCCTGAGTCAGCCCTTAACCCCAGTGTGCTGAAATTGTCAAAACGTGTTTTTCAGCAGAAATAAACACGTTTAGGCAACTTTGGTCACCCCCATGTAAGTTATAGGGCAGGAACAGCACTGTTTTCAAAACGTGTTTTTCAGCCCGAAATAAACGCGTTTTCTCAGCCCTTAGAATCGCAGTGTAACTGCCTGGCTCAGATGAGCACCCTGAGTCAGCCCTTAACCCCAGTGTGCTGAAATTGTCAAAACGTGTTTTTCAGCAGAAATAAAGACGTTTAGGCAACTTTGGTCACCCCCATGTAAGTTATAGGGCAGGAACAGCACAGTTTTCAAAACGTGTTTTTCAGCCCGAAATAAACGCGTTTTCTCAGCCCTTAGAATCGCAGAGTAACTGCCTGGCTCAGAAGAGCCCCCTGAGTCAGCCCTTAACCCCAGTGTGCTGAAATTGTCAAAACGTGTTTTTCAGCAGAAATAAACACGTTTAGGCAACTTTGGTCACCCCCATGTAAGTTATAGGGCAGGAACAGCACAGTTTTCAAAACGTGTTTTTCAGCCCGAAATAAACGCGTTTTCTCAGCCCTTAGAATCGCAGTGTAACTGCCTGGCTCAGAAGAGCCCCCTGAGTCAGCCCTTAACCCCAGTGTGCTGAAATTGTCAAAACGTGTTTTTCAGCAGAAATAAAGACGTTTAGGCAACTTTGGTCACCCCCATGTAAGTTATAGGGCAGGAACAGCACAGTTCTCAAAACGTGTTTTTCAGCCCGAAATAAACGCGTTTTCTCAGCCCTTAGAATCGCAGTGTAACTGCCTGGCTCAGAAGAGCCCCCTGAGTCAGCCCTTAACCCCAGTGTGCTGAAATTGTCAAAACGTGTTTTTCAGCAGAAATAAAGACGTTTAGGCAACTTTGGTCACCCCCATGTAAGTTATAGGGCAGGAACAGCACAGTTTTCAAAACGTGTTTTTCAGCCCGAAATAAACGCGTTTTCTCAGCCCTTAGAATCGCAGTGTAACTGCCTGGCTCAGAAGAGCCCCCTCAGTCAGCCCTTATCCCCAGTGTGCTGAAATTGTCAAAACGTGTTTTTTAGCAGAAATAAAGACGTTTAGGCAACTTTGGTCACCCCCATGTAAGTTATAGGGCAGGAACAGCATAGTTTTCAAAACGTGTTTTTCAGCCCGAAATAAACGCGTTTTCTCAGCCCTTAGAATCGCAGTGTAACTGCCTGGCTCAGAAGAGCCCCCTGAGTCAGCCCTTAACCCCAGTGTGCTGAAATTGTCAAAACGTGTTTTTCAGCAGAAATAAAGACGTTTAGGCAACTTTGGTCACCCCCATGTAAGTTATAGGGCAGGAACAGCACAGTTTTCAAAACGTGTTTTTCAGCCCGAAAAAACGCGTTTTCTCAGCCCTTAGAATCGCAGTGTAACTGCCTGGCTCAGAAGAGCCCCCTGAGTCAGCCCTTAACCCCAGTGTGCTGAAATTGTCAAAACGTGTTTTTCAGCAGAAATAAACACGTTTAGGCAACTTTGGTCACCCCCATGTAAGTTATAGGGCAGGAACAGCATAGTTTTCAAAACGTGTTTTTCAGCCCGAAATAAACGCGTTTTCTCAGCCCTTAGAATCGCAGTGTAACTGCCTGGCTCAGAAGAGCCCCCTGAGTGAGCCCTTAACCCCAGTGTGCTGAAATTGTCAAAACGTGTTTTTCAGCAGAAATAAAGACGTTTAGGCAACTTTGGTCACCCCCATGTAAGTTATAGGGCAGGAACAGCACAGTTTTCAAAACGTGTTTTTCAGCCCGAAATAAACGCGTTTTCTCAGCCCTTAGAATCGCAGTGTAACTGCCTGGCTCAGAAGAGCCCCCTGAGTCAGCCCTTAACCCCAGTGTGCTGAAATTGTCAAAACGTGTTTTTCAGCAGAAATAAAGACGTTTAGGCAACTTTGGTCACCCCCATGTAAGTTATAGGGCAGGAACAGCACAGTTTTCAAAACGTGTTTTTCAGCCCGAAATAAACGCGTTTTCTCAGCCCTTAGAATCGCAGTGTAACTGCTTGGCTCAGAAGAGCCCCCTGAGTCAGCCCTTAACCCCAGTGTGCTGAAATTGTCAAAACGTGTTTTTCAGCAGAAATAAAGACGTTTAGGCAACTTTGGTCACCCCCATGTAAGTTATAGGGTAGGAACAGCACAGTTTTCAAAACGTGTTTTTCAGCCCGAAATAAACGCGTTTTTTCAGCCCTTAGAATCGCAGTGTAACTGCCTGGCTCAGAAGAGCCCCCTGAGTCAGCCCTTAACCCCAGTGTGCTGAAATTGTCAAAACGTGTTTTTCAGCAGAAATAAACACGTTTAGGCAACTTTGGTCACCCCCATGTAAGTTATAGGGCAGGAACAGCACAGTTTTCAAAACGTGTTTTTCAGCCCGAAATAAACGCGTTTTCTCAGCCCTTAGAATCGCAGTGTAACTGCCTGGCTCAGATGAGCCCCCTGAGTCAGCCCTTAACCCCAGTGTGCTGAAATTGTCAAAACGTGTTTTTCAGCAGAAATAAAGACGTTTAGGCAACTTTGGTCACCCCCATGTAAGTTATAGGGCAGGAACAGCACAGTTTTCAAAACGTGTTTTTCAGCACGAAATAAACGCGTTTTCTCAGCCCTTAGAATCGCAGTGTAACTGCCTGGCTCAGAAGAGCCCCCTGAGTCAGCCCTTAACCCCAGTGTGCTGAAATTGTCAAAACGTGTTTTTCAGCAGAAATAAACACGTTTAGGCAACTTTGGTCACCCCCATGTAAGTTATAGGGCAGGAACAGCACAGTTTTCAAAACGTGTTTTTCAGCCCGAAATAAACGCGTTTTCTCAGCCCTTAGAATCGCAGTGTAACTGCCTGGCTCAGAAGAGCCCCCTGAGTCAGCCCTTAACCCCAGTGTGCTGAAATTGTCAAAACGTGTTTTTCAGCAGAAATAAAGACGTTTAGGCAACTTTGGTCACCCCCATGTAAGTTATAGGGCAGGAACAGCACAGTTCTCAAAACGTGTTTTTCAGCCCGAAATAAACGCGTTTTCTCAGCCCTTAGAATCGCAGTGTAACTGCCTGGCTCAGAAGAGCCCCCTGAGTCAGCCCTTAACCCCAGTGTGCTGAAATTGTCAAAACGTGTTTTTCAGCAGAAATAAAGACGTTTAGGCAACTTTGGTCACCCCCATGTAAGTTATAGGGCAGGAACAGCACAGTTTTCAAAACGTGTTTTTCAGCCCGAAATAAACGCGTTTTCTCAGCCCTTAGAATCGCAGTGTAACTGCCTGGCTCAGAAGAGCCCCCTCAGTCAGCCTTATCCCCAGTGTGCTGAAATTGTCAAATCGTGTTTTTTAGCAGAAATAAAGACGTTTAGGCAACTTTGGTCACCCCCATGTAAGTTATAGGGCAGGAACAGCACAGTTTTCAAAACGTGTTTTTCAGCCCGAAATAAACGCGTTTTCTCAGCCCTTAGAATCGCAGTGTAACTGCCTGGCTCAGAAGAGCCCCCTGAGTCAGCCCTTAACCCCAGTGTGCTGAAATTGTCAAAACGTGTTTTTCAGCAGAAATAAAGACGTTTAGGCAACTTTGGTCACCCCCATGTAAGTTATAGGGCAGGAACAGCACAGTTTTCAAAACGTGTTTTTCAGCCCGAAAAAACGCGTTTTCTCAGCCCTTGGAATCGCAGTGTAACTGCCTGGCTCAGAAGAGCCCCCTGAGTCAGCCCTTAACCCCAGTGTGCTGAAATTGTCAAAACGTGTTTTTCAGCAGAAATAAACACGTTTAGGCAACTTTGGTCACCCCCATGTAAGTTATAGGGCAGGAACAGCATAGTTTTCAAAACGTGTTTTTCAGCCCGAAATAAACGCGTTTTCTCAGCCCTTAGAATCGCAGTGTAACTGCCTGGCTCAGAAGAGCCCCCTGAGTCAGCCCTTAACCCCAGTGTGCTGAAATTGTCAAAACGTGTTTTTCAGCAGAAATAAAGACGTTTAGGCAACTTTGGTCACCCCCATGTAAGTTATAGGGCAGGAACAGCACAGTTCTCAAAACGTGTTTTTCAGCCCGAAATAAACGCGTTTTCTCAGCCCTTAGAATCGCAGTGTAACTGCCTGGCTCAGAAGAGCCCCCTGAGTCAGCCCTTAACCCCAGTGTGCTGAAATTGTCAAAACGTGTTTTTCAGCAGAAATAAACACGTTTAGGCAACTTTGGTCACCCCCATGTAAGTTATAGGGCAGGAACAGCACTGTTTTCAAAACGTGTTTTTCAGCCCGAAATAAACGCGTTTTCTCAGCCCTTAGAATCGCAGTGTAACTGCCTGGCTCAGATGAGCACCCTGAGTCAGCCCTTAACCCCAGTGTGCTGAAATTGTCAAAACGTGTTTTTCAGCAGAAATAAAGACGTTTAGGCAACTTTGGTCACCCCCATGTAAGTTATAGGGCAGGAACAGCACAGTTTTCAAAACGTGTTTTTCAGCCCGAAATAAACGCGTTTTCTCAGCCCTTAGAATCGCAGTGTAACTGCCTGGCTCAGAAGAGCCCCCTGAGTCAGCCCTTAACCCCAGTGTGCTGAAATTGTCAAAACGTGTTTTTCAGCAGAAATAAACACGTTTAGGCAACTTTGGTCACCCCCATGTAAGTTATAGGGCAGGAACAGCACAGTTTTCAAAACGTGTTTTTCAGCCCGAAATAAACGCGTTTTCTCAGCCCTTAGAATCGCAGTGTAACTGCCTGGCTCAGAAGAGCCCCCTGAGTCAGCCCTTAACCCCAGTGTGCTGAAATTGTCAAAACGTGTTTTTCAGCAGAAATAAAGACGTTTAGGCAACTTTGGTCACCCCCATGTAAGTTATAGGGCAGGAACAGCACAGTTCTCAAAACGTGTTTTTCAGCCCGAAATAAACGCGTTTTCTCAGCCCTTAGAATCGCAGTGTAACTGCCTGGCTCAGAAGAGCCCCCTGAGTCAGCCCTTAACCCCAGTGTGCTGAAATTGTCAAAACGTGTTTTTCAGCAGAAATAAAGACGTTTAGGCAACTTTGGTCACCCCCATGTAAGTTATAGGGCAGGAACAGCACAGTTTTCAAAACGTGTTTTTCAGCCCGAAATAAACGCGTTTTCTCAGCCCTTAGAATCGCAGTGTAACTGCCTGGCTCAGAAGAGCCCCCTCAGTCAGCCCTTATCCCCAGTGTGCTGAAATTGTCAAAACGTGTTTTTCAGCAGAAATAAAGACGTTTAGGCAACTTTGGTCACCCCCATGTAAGTTATAGGGCAGGAACAGCACAGTTTTCAAAACGTGTTTTTCAGCCCGAAAAAACGCGTTTTCTCAGCCCTTAGAATCGCAGTGTAACTGCCTGGCTCAGAAGAGCCCCCTGAGTCAGCCCTTAACCCCAGTGTGCTGAAATTGTCAAAACGTGTTTTTCAGCAGAAATAAACACGTTTAGGCAACTTTGGTCACCCCCATGTAAGTTATAGGGCAGGAACAGCACAGTTTTCAAAACGTGTTTTTCAGCCCGAAATAAACGCGTTTTCTCAGCCCTTAGAATCGCAGTGTAACTGCCTGGCTCAGAAGAGCCCCCTGAGTCAGCCCTTAACCCCAGTGTGCTGAAATTGTCAAAACGTGTTTTTCAGCAGAAATAAAGACGTTTAGGCAACTTTGGTCACCCCCATGTAAGTTATAGGGCAGGAACAGCACAGTTCTCAAAACGTGTTTTTCAGCCCGAAATAAACGCGTTTTCTCAGCCCTTAGAATCGCAGTGTAACTGCCTGGCTCAGAAGAGCCCCCTGAGTCAGCCCTTAACCCCAGTGTGCTGAAATTGTCAAAACGTGTTTTTCAGCAGAAATAAAGACGTTTAGGCAACTTTGGTCACCCCCATGTAAGTTATAGGGCAGGAACAGCACAGTTTTCAAAACGTGTTTTTCAGCCCGAAATAAACGCGTTTTCTCAGCCCTTAGAATCGCAGTGTAACTGCCTGGCTCAGAAGAGCCCCCTCAGTCAGCCCTTATCCCCAGTGTGCTGAAATTGTCAAAACGTGTTTTTTAGCAGAAATAAAGACGTTTAGGCAACTTTGGTCACCCCCATGTAAGTTATAGGGCAGGAACAGCATAGTTTTCAAAACGTGTTTTTCAGCCCGAAATAAACGCGTTTTCTCAGCCCTTAGAATCGCAGTGTAACTGCCTGGCTCAGAAGAGCCCCCTGAGTCAGCCCTTAACCCCAGTGTGCTGAAATTGTCAAAACGTGTTTTTCAGCAGAAATAAACACGTTTAGGCAACTTTGGTCACCCCCATGTAAGTTATAGGGCAGGAACAGCACAGTTTTCAAAACGTGTTTTTCAGCCCGAAATAAACGCGTTTTCTCAGCCCTTAGAATCGCAGTGTAACTGCCTGGCTCAGAAGAGCCCCCTGAGTCAGCCCTTAACCCCAGTGTGCTGAAATTGTCAAAACGTGTTTTTCAGCAGAAATAAAGACGTTTAGGCAACTTTGGTCACCCCCATGTAAGTTATAGGGCAGGAACAGCACAGTTCTCAAAACGTGTTTTTCAGCCCGAAATAAACGCGTTTTCTCAGCCCTTAGAATCGCAGTGTAACTGCCTGGCTCAGAAGAGCCCCCTGAGTCAGCCCTTAACCCCAGTGTGCTGAAATTGTCAAAACGTGTTTTTCAGCAGAAATAAAGACGTTTAGGCAACTTTGGTCACCCCCATGTAAGTTATAGGGCAGGAACAGCACAGTTTTCAAAACGTGTTTTTCAGCCCGAAATAAACGCGTTTTCTCAGCCCTTAGAATCGCAGTGTAACTGCCTGGCTCAGAAGAGCCCCCTCAGTCAGCCCTTATCCCCAGTGTGCTGAAATTGTCAAAACGTGTTTTTTAGCAGAAATAAAGACGTTTAGGCAACTTTGGTCACCCCCATGTAAGTTATAGGGCAGGAACAGCATAGTTTTCAAAACGTGTTTTTCAGCCCGAAATAAACGCGTTTTCTCAGCCCTTAGAATCGCAGTGTAACTGCCTGGCTCAGAAGAGCCCCCTGAGTCAGCCCTTAACCCCAGTGTGCTGAAATTGTCAAAACGTGTTTTTCAGCAGAAATAAAGACGTTTAGGCAACTTTGGTCACCCCCATGTAAGTTATAGGGCAGGAACAGCACAGTTTTCAAAACGTGTTTTTCAGCCCGAAAAAACGCGTTTTCTCAGCCCTTAGAATCGCAGTGTAACTGCCTGGCTCAGAAGAGCCCCCTGAGTCAGCCCTTAACCCCAGTGTGCTGAAATTGTCAAAACGTGTTTTTCAGCAGAAATAAACACGTTTAGGCAACTTTGGTCACCCCCATGTAAGTTATAGGGCAGGAACAGCATAGTTTTCAAAACGTGTTTTTCAGCCCGAAATAAACGCGTTTTCTCAGCCCTTAGAATCGCAGTGTAACTGCCTGGCTCAGAAGAGCCCCCTGAGTGAGCCCTTAACCCCAGTGTGCTGAAATTGTCAAAACGTGTTTTTCAGCAGAAATAAAGACGTTTAGGCAACTTTGGTCACCCCCATGTAAGTTATAGGGCAGGAACAGCACAGTTTTCAAAACGTGTTTTTCAGCCCGAAATAAACGCGTTTTCTCAGCCCTTAGAATCGCAGTGTAACTGCCTGGCTCAGAAGAGCCCCCTGAGTCAGCCCTTAACCCCAGTGTGCTGAAATTGTCAAAACGTGTTTTTCAGCAGAAATAAAGACGTTTAGGCAACTTTGGTCACCCCCATGTAAGTTATAGGGCAGGAACAGCACAGTTTTCAAAACGTGTTTTTCAGCCCGAAATAAACGCGTTTTCTCAGCCCTTAGAATCGCAGTGTAACTGCTTGGCTCAGAAGAGCCCCCTGAGTCAGCCCTTAACCCCAGTGTGCTGAAATTGTCAAAACGTGTTTTTCAGCAGAAATAAAGACGTTTAGGCAACTTTGGTCACCCCCATGTAAGTTATAGGGTAGGAACAGCACAGTTTTCAAAACGTGTTTTTCAGCCCGAAATAAACGCGTTTTTTCAGCCCTTAGAATCGCAGTGTAACTGCCTGGCTCAGAAGAGCCCCCTGAGTCAGCCCTTAACCCCAGTGTGCTGAAATTGTCAAAACGTGTTTTTCAGCAGAAATAAACACGTTTAGGCAACTTTGGTCACCCCCATGTAAGTTATAGGGCAGGAACAGCACAGTTTTCAAAACGTGTTTTTCAGCCCGAAATAAACGCGTTTTCTCAGCCCTTAGAATCGCAGTGTAACTGCCTGGCTCAGATGAGCCCCCTGAGTCAGCCCTTAACCCCAGTGTGCTGAAATTGTCAAAACGTGTTTTTCAGCAGAAATAAAGACGTTTAGGCAACTTTGGTCACCCCCATGTAAGTTATAGGGCAGGAACAGCACAGTTTTCAAAACGTGTTTTTCAGCACGAAATAAACGCGTTTTCTCAGCCCTTAGAATCGCAGTGTAACTGCCTGGCTCAGAAGAGCCCCCTGAGTCAGCCCTTAACCCCAGTGTGCTGAAATTGTCAAAACGTGTTTTTCAGCAGAAATAAACACGTTTAGGCAACTTTGGTCACCCCCATGTAAGTTATAGGGCAGGAACAGCACAGTTTTCAAAACGTGTTTTTCAGCCCGAAATAAACGCGTTTTCTCAGCCCTTAGAATCGCAGTGTAACTGCCTGGCTCAGAAGAGCCCCCTGAGTCAGCCCTTAACCCCAGTGTGCTGAAATTGTCAAAACGTGTTTTTCAGCAGAAATAAAGACGTTTAGGCAACTTTGGTCACCCCCATGTAAGTTATAGGGCAGGAACAGCACAGTTCTCAAAACGTGTTTTTCAGCCCGAAATAAACGCGTTTTCTCAGCCCTTAGAATCGCAGTGTAACTGCCTGGCTCAGAAGAGCCCCCTGAGTCAGCCCTTAACCCCAGTGTGCTGAAATTGTCAAAACGTGTTTTTCAGCAGAAATAAAGACGTTTAGGCAACTTTGGTCACCCCCATGTAAGTTATAGGGCAGGAACAGCACAGTTTTCAAAACGTGTTTTTCAGCCCGAAATAAACGCGTTTTCTCAGCCCTTAGAATCGCAGTGTAACTGCCTGGCTCAGAAGAGCCCCCTCAGTCAGCCTTATCCCCAGTGTGCTGAAATTGTCAAATCGTGTTTTTTAGCAGAAATAAAGACGTTTAGGCAACTTTGGTCACCCCCATGTAAGTTATAGGGCAGGAACAGCACAGTTTTCAAAACGTGTTTTTCAGCCCGAAATAAACGCGTTTTCTCAGCCCTTAGAATCGCAGTGTAACTGCCTGGCTCAGAAGAGCCCCCTGAGTCAGCCCTTAACCCCAGTGTGCTGAAATTGTCAAAACGTGTTTTTCAGCAGAAATAAAGACGTTTAGGCAACTTTGGTCACCCCCATGTAAGTTATAGGGCAGGAACAGCACAGTTTTCAAAACGTGTTTTTCAGCCCGAAAAAACGCGTTTTCTCAGCCCTTGGAATCGCAGTGTAACTGCCTGGCTCAGAAGAGCCCCCTGAGTCAGCCCTTAACCCCAGTGTGCTGAAATTGTCAAAACGTGTTTTTCAGCAGAAATAAACACGTTTAGGCAACTTTGGTCACCCCCATGTAAGTTATAGGGCAGGAACAGCATAGTTTTCAAAACGTGTTTTTCAGCCCGAAATAAACGCGTTTTCTCAGCCCTTAGAATCGCAGTGTAACTGCCTGGCTCAGAAGAGCCCCCTGAGTCAGCCCTTAACCCCAGTGTGCTGAAATTGTCAAAACGTGTTTTTCAGCAGAAATAAAGACGTTTAGGCAACTTTGGTCACCCCCATGTAAGTTATAGGGCAGGAACAGCACAGTTCTCAAAACGTGTTTTTCAGCCCGAAATAAACGCGTTTTCTCAGCCCTTAGAATCGCAGTGTAACTGCCTGGCTCAGAAGAGCCCCCTGAGTCAGCCCTTAACCCCAGTGTGCTGAAATTGTCAAAACGTGTTTTTCAGCAGAAATAAACACGTTTAGGCAACTTTGGTCACCCCCATGTAAGTTATAGGGCAGGAACAGCACTGTTTTCAAAACGTGTTTTTCAGCCCGAAATAAACGCGTTTTCTCAGCCCTTAGAATCGCAGTGTAACTGCCTGGCTCAGATGAGCACCCTGAGTCAGCCCTTAACCCCAGTGTGCTGAAATTGTCAAAACGTGTTTTTCAGCAGAAATAAAGACGTTTAGGCAACTTTGGTCACCCCCATGTAAGTTATAGGGCAGGAACAGCACAGTTTTCAAAACGTGTTTTTCAGCCCGAAATAAACGCGTTTTCTCAGCCCTTAGAATCGCAGTGTAACTGCCTGGCTCAGAAGAGCCCCCTGAGTCAGCCCTTAACCCCAGTGTGCTGAAATTGTCAAAACGTGTTTTTCAGCAGAAATAAACACGTTTAGGCAACTTTGGTCACCCCCATGTAAGTTATAGGGCAGGAACAGCACAGTTTTCAAAACGTGTTTTTCAGCCCGAAATAAACGCGTTTTCTCAGCCCTTAGAATCGCAGTGTAACTGCCTGGCTCAGAAGAGCCCCCTGAGTCAGCCCTTAACCCCAGTGTGCTGAAATTGTCAAAACGTGTTTTTCAGCAGAAATAAAGACGTTTAGGCAACTTTGGTCACCCCCATGTAAGTTATAGGGCAGGAACAGCACAGTTCTCAAAACGTGTTTTTCAGCCCGAAATAAACGCGTTTTCTCAGCCCTTAGAATCGCAGTGTAACTGCCTGGCTCAGAAGAGCCCCCTGAGTCAGCCCTTAACCCCAGTGTGCTGAAATTGTCAAAACGTGTTTTTCAGCAGAAATAAAGACGTTTAGGCAACTTTGGTCACCCCCATGTAAGTTATAGGGCAGGAACAGCACAGTTTTCAAAACGTGTTTTTCAGCCCGAAATAAACGCGTTTTCTCAGCCCTTAGAATCGCAGTGTAACTGCCTGGCTCAGAAGAGCCCCCTCAGTCAGCCCTTATCCCCAGTGTGCTGAAATTGTCAAAACGTGTTTTTCAGCAGAAATAAAGACGTTTAGGCAACTTTGGTCACCCCCATGTAAGTTATAGGGCAGGAACAGCACAGTTTTCAAAACGTGTTTTTCAGCCCGAAAAAACGCGTTTTCTCAGCCCTTAGAATCGCAGTGTAACTGCCTGGCTCAGAAGAGCCCCCTGAGTCAGCCCTTAACCCCAGTGTGCTGAAATTGTCAAAACGTGTTTTTCAGCAGAAATAAACACGTTTAGGCAACTTTGGTCACCCCCATGTAAGTTATAGGGCAGGAACAGCACAGTTTTCAAAACGTGTTTTTCAGCCCGAAATAAACGCGTTTTCTCAGCCCTTAGAATCGCAGTGTAACTGCCTGGCTCAGAAGAGCCCCCTGAGTCAGCCCTTAACCCCAGTGTGCTGAAATTGTCAAAACGTGTTTTTCAGCAGAAATAAAGACGTTTAGGCAACTTTGGTCACCCCCATGTAAGTTATAGGGCAGGAACAGCACAGTTCTCAAAACGTGTTTTTCAGCCCGAAATAAACGCGTTTTCTCAGCCCTTAGAATCGCAGTGTAACTGCCTGGCTCAGAAGAGCCCCCTGAGTCAGCCCTTAACCCCAGTGTGCTGAAATTGTCAAAACGTGTTTTTCAGCAGAAATAAAGACGTTTAGGCAACTTTGGTCACCCCCATGTAAGTTATAGGGCAGGAACAGCACAGTTTTCAAAACGTGTTTTTCAGCCCGAAATAAACGCGTTTTCTCAGCCCTTAGAATCGCAGTGTAACTGCCTGGCTCAGAAGAGCCCCCTCAGTCAGCCCTTATCCCCAGTGTGCTGAAATTGTCAAAACGTGTTTTTTAGCAGAAATAAAGACGTTTAGGCAACTTTGGTCACCCCCATGTAAGTTATAGGGCAGGAACAGCATAGTTTTCAAAACGTGTTTTTCAGCCCGAAATAAACGCGTTTTCTCAGCCCTTAGAATCGCAGTGTAACTGCCTGGCTCAGAAGAGCCCCCTGAGTCAGCCCTTAACCCCAGTGTGCTGAAATTGTCAAAACGTGTTTTTCAGCAGAAATAAAGACGTTTAGGCAACTTTGGTCACCCCCATGTAAGTTATAGGGCAGGAACAGCACAGTTTTCAAAACGTGTTTTTCAGCCCGAAAAAACGCGTTTTCTCAGCCCTTAGAATCGCAGTGTAACTGCCTGGCTCAGAAGAGCCCCCTGAGTCAGCCCTTAACCCCAGTGTGCTGAAATTGTCAAAACGTGTTTTTCAGCAGAAATAAACACGTTTAGGCAACTTTGGTCACCCCCATGTAAGTTATAGGGCAGGAACAGCATAGTTTTCAAAACGTGTTTTTCAGCCCGAAATAAACGCGTTTTCTCAGCCCTTAGAATCGCAGTGTAACTGCCTGGCTCAGAAGAGCCCCCTGAGTGAGCCCTTAACCCCAGTGTGCTGAAATTGTCAAAACGTGTTTTTCAGCAGAAATAAAGACGTTTAGGCAACTTTGGTCACCCCCATGTAAGTTATAGGGCAGGAACAGCACAGTTTTCAAAACGTGTTTTTCAGCCCGAAATAAACGCGTTTTCTCAGCCCTTAGAATCGCAGTGTAACTGCCTGGCTCAGAAGAGCCCCCTGAGTCAGCCCTTAACCCCAGTGTGCTGAAATTGTCAAAACGTGTTTTTCAGCAGAAATAAAGACGTTTAGGCAACTTTGGTCACCCCCATGTAAGTTATAGGGCAGGAACAGCACAGTTTTCAAAACGTGTTTTTCAGCCCGAAATAAACGCGTTTTCTCAGCCCTTAGAATCGCAGTGTAACTGCTTGGCTCAGAAGAGCCCCCTGAGTCAGCCCTTAACCCCAGTGTGCTGAAATTGTCAAAACGTGTTTTTCAGCAGAAATAAAGACGTTTAGGCAACTTTGGTCACCCCCATGTAAGTTATAGGGTAGGAACAGCACAGTTTTCAAAACGTGTTTTTCAGCCCGAAATAAACGCGTTTTTTCAGCCCTTAGAATCGCAGTGTAACTGCCTGGCTCAGAAGAGCCCCCTGAGTCAGCCCTTAACCCCAGTGTGCTGAAATTGTCAAAACGTGTTTTTCAGCAGAAATAAACACGTTTAGGCAACTTTGGTCACCCCCATGTAAGTTATAGGGCAGGAACAGCACAGTTTTCAAAACGTGTTTTTCAGCCCGAAATAAACGCGTTTTCTCAGCCCTTAGAATCGCAGTGTAACTGCCTGGCTCAGATGAGCCCCCTGAGTCAGCCCTTAACCCCAGTGTGCTGAAATTGTCAAAACGTGTTTTTCAGCAGAAATAAAGACGTTTAGGCAACTTTGGTCACCCCCATGTAAGTTATAGGGCAGGAACAGCACAGTTTTCAAAACGTGTTTTTCAGCACGAAATAAACGCGTTTTCTCAGCCCTTAGAATCGCAGTGTAACTGCCTGGCTCAGAAGAGCCCCCTGAGTCAGCCCTTAACCCCAGTGTGCTGAAATTGTCAAAACGTGTTTTTCAGCAGAAATAAACACGTTTAGGCAACTTTGGTCACCCCCATGTAAGTTATAGGGCAGGAACAGCACAGTTTTCAAAACGTGTTTTTCAGCCCGAAATAAACGCGTTTTCTCAGCCCTTAGAATCGCAGTGTAACTGCCTGGCTC
Organism: Atractosteus spatula; assembly: GCF_055471065.1. Taxonomy (NCBI): domain Eukaryota; kingdom Metazoa; phylum Chordata; class Actinopteri; order Semionotiformes; family Lepisosteidae; genus Atractosteus; species Atractosteus spatula. The sequence continues at coordinate 153,415 of NW_028296645.1, read as the reverse complement.
AGAAGAGCCCCCTGAGTCAGCCCTTAACCCCAGTGTGCTGAAATTGTCAAAACGTGTTTTTCAGCAGAAATAAAGACGTTTAGGCAACTTTGGTCACCCCCATGTAAGTTATAGGGCAGGAACAGCACAGTTCTCAAAACGTGTTTTTCAGCCCGAAATAAACGCGTTTTCTCAGCCCTTAGAATCGCAGTGTAACTGCCTGGCTCAGAAGAGCCCCCTGAGTCAGCCCTTAACCCCAGTGTGCTGAAATTGTCAAAACGTGTTTTTCAGCAGAAATAAAGACGTTTAGGCAACTTTGGTCACCCCCATGTAAGTTATAGGGCAGGAACAGCACAGTTTTCAAAACGTGTTTTTCAGCCCGAAATAAACGCGTTTTCTCAGCCCTTAGAATCGCAGTGTAACTGCCTGGCTCAGAAGAGCCCCCTCAGTCAGCCTTATCCCCAGTGTGCTGAAATTGTCAAATCGTGTTTTTTAGCAGAAATAAAGACGTTTAGGCAACTTTGGTCACCCCCATGTAAGTTATAGGGCAGGAACAGCACAGTTTTCAAAACGTGTTTTTCAGCCCGAAATAAACGCGTTTTCTCAGCCCTTAGAATCGCAGTGTAACTGCCTGGCTCAGAAGAGCCCCCTGAGTCAGCCCTTAACCCCAGTGTGCTGAAATTGTCAAAACGTGTTTTTCAGCAGAAATAAAGACGTTTAGGCAACTTTGGTCACCCCCATGTAAGTTATAGGGCAGGAACAGCACAGTTTTCAAAACGTGTTTTTCAGCCCGAAATAAACGCGTTTTCTCAGCCCTTAGAATCGCAGTGTAACTGCCTGGCTCAGAAGAGCCCCCTCAGTCAGCCCTTATCCCCAGTGTGCTGAAATTGTCAAAACGTGTTTTTTAGCAGAAATAAAGACGTTTAGGCAACTTTGGTCACCCCCATGTAAGTTATAGGGCAGGAACAGCATAGTTTTCAAAACGTGTTTTTCAGCCCGAAATAAACGCGTTTTCTCAGCCCTTAGAATCGCAGTGTAACTGCCTGGCTCAGAAGAGCCCCCTGAGTCAGCCCTTAACCCCAGTGTGCTGAAATTGTCAAAACGTGTTTTTCAGCAGAAATAAAGACGTTTAGGCAACTTTGGTCACCCCCATGTAAGTTATAGGGCAGGAACAGCACAGTTTTCAAAACGTGTTTTTCAGCCCGAAAAAACGCGTTTTCTCAGCCCTTAGAATCGCAGTGTAACTGCCTGGCTCAGAAGAGCCCCCTGAGTCAGCCCTTAACCCCAGTGTGCTGAAATTGTCAAAACGTGTTTTTCAGCAGAAATAAACACGTTTAGGCAACTTTGGTCACCCCCATGTAAGTTATAGGGCAGGAACAGCATAGTTTTCAAAACGTGTTTTTCAGCCCGAAATAAACGCGTTTTCTCAGCCCTTAGAATCGCAGTGTAACTGCCTGGCTCAGAAGAGCCCCCTGAGTGAGCCCTTAACCCCAGTGTGCTGAAATTGTCAAAACGTGTTTTTCAGCAGAAATAAAGACGTTTAGGCAACTTTGGTCACCCCCATGTAAGTTATAGGGCAGGAACAGCACAGTTTTCAAAACGTGTTTTTCAGCCCGAAATAAACGCGTTTTCTCAGCCCTTAGAATCGCAGTGTAACTGCCTGGCTCAGAAGAGCCCCCTGAGTCAGCCCTTAACCCCAGTGTGCTGAAATTGTCAAAACGTGTTTTTCAGCAGAAATAAAGACGTTTAGGCAACTTTGGTCACCCCCATGTAAGTTATAGGGCAGGAACAGCACAGTTTTCAAAACGTGTTTTTCAGCCCGAAATAAACGCGTTTTCTCAGCCCTTAGAATCGCAGTGTAACTGCTTGGCTCAGAAGAGCCCCCTGAGTCAGCCCTTAACCCCAGTGTGCTGAAATTGTCAAAACGTGTTTTTCAGCAGAAATAAAGACGTTTAGGCAACTTTGGTCACCCCCATGTAAGTTATAGGGTAGGAACAGCACAGTTTTCAAAACGTGTTTTTCAGCCCGAAATAAACGCGTTTTTTCAGCCCTTAGAATCGCAGTGTAACTGCCTGGCTCAGAAGAGCCCCCTGAGTCAGCCCTTAACCCCAGTGTGCTGAAATTGTCAAAACGTGTTTTTCAGCAGAAATAAACACGTTTAGGCAACTTTGGTCACCCCCATGTAAGTTATAGGGCAGGAACAGCACAGTTTTCAAAACGTGTTTTTCAGCCCGAAATAAACGCGTTTTCTCAGCCCTTAGAATCGCAGTGTAACTGCCTGGCTCAGATGAGCCCCCTGAGTCAGCCCTTAACCCCAGTGTGCTGAAATTGTCAAAACGTGTTTTTCAGCAGAAATAAAGACGTTTAGGCAACTTTGGTCACCCCCATGTAAGTTATAGGGCAGGAACAGCACAGTTTTCAAAACGTGTTTTTCAGCACGAAATAAACGCGTTTTCTCAGCCCTTAGAATCGCAGTGTAACTGCCTGGCTCAGAAGAGCCCCCTGAGTCAGCCCTTAACCCCAGTGTGCTGAAATTGTCAAAACGTGTTTTTCAGCAGAAATAAACACGTTTAGGCAACTTTGGTCACCCCCATGTAAGTTATAGGGCAGGAACAGCACAGTTTTCAAAACGTGTTTTTCAGCCCGAAATAAACGCGTTTTCTCAGCCCTTAGAATCGCAGTGTAACTGCCTGGCTCAGAAGAGCCCCCTGAGTCAGCCCTTAACCCCAGTGTGCTGAAATTGTCAAAACGTGTTTTTCAGCAGAAATAAAGACGTTTAGGCAACTTTGGTCACCCCCATGTAAGTTATAGGGCAGGAACAGCACAGTTCTCAAAACGTGTTTTTCAGCCCGAAATAAACGCGTTTTCTCAGCCCTTAGAATCGCAGTGTAACTGCCTGGCTCAGAAGAGCCCCCTGAGTCAGCCCTTAACCCCAGTGTGCTGAAATTGTCAAAACGTGTTTTTCAGCAGAAATAAAGACGTTTAGGCAACTTTGGTCACCCCCATGTAAGTTATAGGGCAGGAACAGCACAGTTTTCAAAACGTGTTTTTCAGCCCGAAATAAACGCGTTTTCTCAGCCCTTAGAATCGCAGTGTAACTGCCTGGCTCAGAAGAGCCCCCTCAGTCAGCCTTATCCCCAGTGTGCTGAAATTGTCAAATCGTGTTTTTTAGCAGAAATAAAGACGTTTAGGCAACTTTGGTCACCCCCATGTAAGTTATAGGGCAGGAACAGCACAGTTTTCAAAACGTGTTTTTCAGCCCGAAATAAACGCGTTTTCTCAGCCCTTAGAATCGCAGTGTAACTGCCTGGCTCAGAAGAGCCCCCTGAGTCAGCCCTTAACCCCAGTGTGCTGAAATTGTCAAAACGTGTTTTTCAGCAGAAATAAAGACGTTTAGGCAACTTTGGTCACCCCCATGTAAGTTATAGGGCAGGAACAGCACAGTTTTCAAAACGTGTTTTTCAGCCCGAAAAAACGCGTTTTCTCAGCCCTTGGAATCGCAGTGTAACTGCCTGGCTCAGAAGAGCCCCCTGAGTCAGCCCTTAACCCCAGTGTGCTGAAATTGTCAAAACGTGTTTTTCAGCAGAAATAAACACGTTTAGGCAACTTTGGTCACCCCCATGTAAGTTATAGGGCAGGAACAGCATAGTTTTCAAAACGTGTTTTTCAGCCCGAAATAAACGCGTTTTCTCAGCCCTTAGAATCGCAGTGTAACTGCCTGGCTCAGAAGAGCCCCCTGAGTCAGCCCTTAACCCCAGTGTGCTGAAATTGTCAAAACGTGTTTTTCAGCAGAAATAAACACGTTTAGGCAACTTTGGTCACCCCCATGTAAGTTATAGGGCAGGAACAGCACAGTTTTCAAAACGTGTTTTTCAGCCCGAAATAAACGCGTTTTCTCAGCCCTTAGAATCGCAGTGTAACTGACTGGCTCAGAAGAGCCCCCTGAGTCAGCCCTTAACCCCAGTGTGCTGAAATTGTCAAAACGTGTTTTTCAGCAGAAATAAAGACGTTTAGGCAACTTTGGTCACCCCCATGTAAGTTATAGGGCAGGAACAGCACAGTTTTCAAAACGTGTTTTTCAGCCCGAAATAAACGCGTTTTCTCAGCCCTTAGAATCGCAGTGTAACTGCTTGGCTCAGAAGAGCCCCCTGAGTCAGCCCTTAACCCCAGTGTGCTGAAATTGTCAAAACGTGTTTTTCAGCAGAAATAAAGACGTTTAGGCAACTTTGGTCACCCCCATGTAAGTTATAGGGTAGGAACAGCACAGTTTTCAAAACGTGTTTTTCAGCCCGAAATAAACGCGTTTTATCAGCCCTTAGAATCGCAGTGTAACTGCCTGGCTCAGAAGAGCCCTCTGAGTCAGCCCTTAACCCCAGTGTGCTGAAATTGTCAAAACGTGTTTTTCAGCAGAAATAAACACGTTTAGGCAACTTTGGTCACCCCCATGTAAGTTATAGGGCAGGAACAGCACAGTTTTCAAAACGTGTTTTTCAGCCCGAAATAAACGCGTTTTCTCAGCCCTTAGAATCGCAGTGTAACTGCCTGGCTCAGAAGAGCCCCCTGAGTCAGCCCTTAACCCCAGTGTGCTGAAATTGTCAAAACGTGTTTTTCAGCAGAAATAAACACGTTTAGGCAACTTTGGTCACCCCCATGTAAGTTATAGGGTAGGAACAGCACAGTTTTCAAAACGTGTTTTTCAGCCCGAAATAAACGCGTTTTCTCAGCCCTTAGAATCGCAGTGTAACTGCCTGGCTCAAAAGAGCCCCCTGTGTCAGCCCTTAACCCCAGTGTGCTGAAATTGTCAAAACGTGTTTTTCAGCAGAAATAAAGACGTTTAGGCAACTTTGGTCACCCCCATGTAAGTTATAGGGCAGGAACAGCACAGTTTTCAAAACGTGTTTTTCAGCCCGAAATAAACGCGTTTTCTCAGCCCTTAGAATCGCAGTGTAACTGCCTGGCTCAGAAGAGCCCCCTGAGTCAGCCCTTAACCCCAGTGTGCTGAAATTGTCAAAACGTGTTTTTCAGCAGAAATAAAGACGTTTAGGCAACTTTGGTCACCCCCATGTAAGTTATAGGGCAGGAACAGCACAGTTTTCAAAACGTGTTTTTCAGCCCGAAATAAACGCGTTTTCTCAGCCCTTAGAATCCCAGTGTAACTGCTTGGCTCAGAAGAGCCCCCTGAGTCAGCCCCTAACCCCAGTGTGCTGAAATTGTCAAAACGTGTTTTTCAGCAGAAATAAAGACGTTTAGGCAACTTTGGTCACCCCCATATAAGTTATAGGGCAGGAACAGCACAGTTTTCAAAACGAGTTTTTCAGCCCGAAATAAACGCGTTTTCTCAGCCCTTAGAATCGCAGTGTAACTGCCTGGCTCAGAAGAGCCCCCTGAGTCAGCCCTTAACCCCAGTGTGCTGAAATTGTCAAAACGTGTTTTTCAGCAGAAATAAAGACGTTTAGGCAACTTTGGTCACCCCCATGTAAGTTATAACGCAGGAACAGCACAGTTTTCAAAACGTGTTTTTCAGCCCGAAATAAACGCGTTTTTTCAGCCCTTAGAATCGCAGTGTAACTGCCTGGCTCAGAAGAGCCCCCTGAGTCAGCCCTTAACCCCAGTGTGCTGAAATTGTCAAAACGTGTTTTTCAGCAGAAATAAACACGTTTAGGCAACTTTGGTCACCCCCATGTAAGTTATAGGGCAGGAACAGCACAGTTTTCAAAACGTGTTTTTCAGCCCGAAATAAACGCGTTTTGTCAGCCCTTAGAATCGCAGTGTAACTACCTGGCTCAGAAGAGCCCCCTGAATCAGCCCTTAACCCCAGTGTGCTGAAATTGTCAAAACGTGTTTTTCAGCAGAAATAAAGACGTTTAGGCAACTTTGGTCACCCCCATGTAAGTTATAGGGCAGGAACAGCATAGTTTTCAAAACGTGTTTTTCAGCCCGAAATAAACGCGTTTTCTCAGCCCTTAGAATCGCAGTGTAACTGCCTGGCTCAGAAGAGCCCCCTGAGTCAGCCCTTAACCCCAGTGTGCTGAAATTGTCAAAACGTGTTTTTCAGCAGAAATAAAGACGTTTAGGCAACTTTGGTCACCCCCATGTAAGTTATAGGGCAGGAACAGCACAGTTCTCAAAACGTGATTTTCAGCCCGAAATAAACGCGTTTTCTCAGCCCTTAGAATCGCAGTGTAACTGCCTGGCTCAGAAGAGCCCCCTGAGTCAGCCCTTAACCCCAGTGTGCTGAAATTGTCAAAACGTGTTTTTCAGCAGAAATAAACACGTTTAGGCAACTTTGGTCACCCCCATGTAAGTTATAGGGCAGGAACAGCACAGTTTTCAAAACGTGTTTTTCAGCCCGAAATAAACGCGTTTTCTCAGCCCTTAGAATCGCAGTGTAACTGCCTGGCTCAGATGAGCACCCTGAGTCAGCCCTTAACCCCAGTGTGCTGAAATTGTCAAAACGTGTTTTTCAGCAGAAATAAAGACGTTTAGGCAACTTTGGTCACCCCCATGTAAGTTATAGGGCAGGAACAGCACAGTTTTCAAAACGTGTTTTTCAGCCCGAAATAAACGCGTTTTCTCAGCCCTTAGAATCGCAGTGTAACTGCCTGGCTCAGAAGAGCCCCCTGAGTCAGCCCTTAACCCCAGTGTGCTGAAATTGTCAAAACGTGTTTTTCAGCAGAAATAAAGACGTTTAGGCAACTTTGGTCACCCCCATGTAAGTTATAGGGCAGGAACAGCACAGTTTTCAAAACGTGTTTTTCAGCCCGAAATAAACGCGTTTTCTCAGCCCTTAGAATCGCAGTGTAACTGCCTGGCTCAGAAGAGCCCCCTGAGTCAGCCCTTAACCCCAGTGTGCTGAAATTGTCAAAACGTGTTTTTCAGCAGAAATAAAGACGTTTAGGCAACTTTGGTCACCCCCATGTAAGTTATAGGGCAGGAACAGCACAGTTCTCAAAACGTGTTTTTCAGCCCGAAATAAACGCGTTTTCTCAGCCCTTAGAATCGCAGTGTAACTGCCTGGCTCAGAAGAGCCCCCTGAGTCAGCCCTTAACCCCAGTGTGCTGAAATTGTCAAAACGTGTTTTTCAGCAGAAATAAAGACGTTTAGGCAACTTTGGTCACCCCCATGTAAGTTATAGGGCAGGAACAGCACAGTTTTCAAAACGTGTTTTTCAGCCCGAAAAAACGCGTTTTCTCAGCCCTTAGAATCGCAGTGTAACTGCCTGGCTCAGAAGAGCCCCCTGAGTCAGCCCTTAACCCCAGTGTGCTGAAATTGTCAAAACGTGTTTTTCAGCAGAAATAAACACGTTTAGGCAACTTTGGTCACCCCCATGTAAGTTATAGGGCAGGAACAGCATAGTTTTCAAAACGTGTTTTTCAGCCCGAAATAAACGCGTTTTCTCAGCCCTTAGAATCGCAGTGTAACTGCCTGGCTCAGAAGAGCCCCCTGAGTCAGCCCTTAACCCCAGTGTGCTGAAATTGTCAAAACGTGTTTTTCAGCAGAAATAAAGACGTTTAGGCAACTTTGGTCACCCCCATGTAAGTTATAGGGCAGGAACAGCACAGTTTTCAAAACGTGTTTTTCAGCCCGAAATAAACGCGTTTTCTCAGCCCTTAGAATCGCAGTGTAACTGCCTGGCTCAGAAGAGCCCCCTGAGTCAGCCCTTAACCCCAGTGTGCTGAAATTGTCAAAACGTGTTTTTCAGCAGAAATAAAGACGTTTAGGCAACTTTGGTCACCCCCATGTAAGTTATAGGGCAGGAACAGCACAGTTTTCAAAACGTGTTTTTCAGCCCGAAATAAACGCGTTTTCTCAGCCCTTAGAATCGCAGTGTAACTGCTTGGCTCAGAAGAGCCCCCTGAGTCAGCCCTTAACCCCAGTGTGCTGAAATTGTCAAAACGTGTTTTTCAGCAGAAATAAAGACGTTTAGGCAACTTTGGTCACCCCCATGTAAGTTATAGGGTAGGAACAGCACAGTTTTCAAAACGTGTTTTTCAGCCCGAAATAAACGCGTTTTCTCAGCCCTTAGAATCGCAGTGTAACTGCCTGGCTCAGAAGAGCCCCCTGAGTCAGCCCTTAACCCCAGTGTACTAAAAATGTCAAAACGTGTTTTTCAGCAGAAATAAAGACGTTTAGGCAACTTTGGTCACCCCCATGTAAGTTAGAGGGCAGGAACAGCACAGTTTTCAAAACGTGTTTTTCAGCCCGAAATAAACGCGTTTTCTCAGCCCTTAGAATCGCAGTGTAACTGCCTGGCTCAGAAGAGCCCCCTGAGTCAGCCCTTAACCTCAGTGTGCTGAAATGTCAAAACGTGTTTTTCAGCAGAAGTAAAGACGTTTAGGCAACTTTGGTCACCCACATGAAAGTTATAGGTTAGGAACAGCACAGTTTTCAAAACGTGTTTTTCAGCCCGAAATAAACGCGTTTTCTCAGCCCTTAGAATCGCAGTGTAACTGCCTGGCTCAGAAGAGCCCCCTGAGTCAGCCCTTAACCCCAGTGTGCTGAAATTGTCAAAACATGTTTTTCAGCAGAAATAAAGACGTTTAGGCAACTTTGGTCACCCCCATGTAAGTTATAGGGCAGGAACAGCACAGTTTTCAAAACGTGTTTTTCAGCCCGAAATAAACGCGTTTTCTCAGCCCTTAGAATCGCAGTGTAACTGCCTGGCTCAGAAGAGCCCCCTGAGTCAGCCCTTAACCCCAGTGTGCTGAAATTGTCAAAACGTGTTTTTCAGCAGAAATAAACACGTTTAGGCAACTTTGGTCACCCCCATGTAAGTTATAGGGTAGGAACAGCACAGTTTTCAAAACGTGTTTTTCAGCCCGAAATAAACGCGTTTTGTCAGCCCTTAGAATCGCAGTGTAACTGCCTGGCTCAAAAGAGCCCCCTGTGTCAGCCCTTAACCCCAGTGTGCTGAAATTGTCAAAACATGTTTTTCAGCAGAAAAAAAGACGTTTAGGCAACTTTGGTCACCCCCATGTAAGTTATAGGGCAGGAACAGCACAGTTTTCAAAACGTGTTTTTCAGCCCGAAATAAACGCGTTTTCTCAGCCCTTAGAATCGCAGTGTAACTGCCTGGCTCAGAAGAGCCCCCTGAGTCAGCCCTTAACCCCAGTGTGCTGAAATTGTCAAAACGTGTTTTTCAGCAGAAATAAAGACGTTTAGGCAACTTTGGTCACCCCCATGTAAGTTATATGGCAGGAACAGCACAGTTTTCAAAACGTGTTTTTCAGCCCGAAATAAACGCGTTTTCTCAGCCCTTAGAATCGCAGTGTAACTGCCTGGCTCAGAAGAGCCCCCTGAGTCAGCCCTTAACCCCAGTGTGCTGAAATTGTCAAAACGTGTTTTTCAGCAGAAATAAAGACGTTTAGGCAACTTTGGTCACCCCCATGTAAGTTATAGGGCAGGAACAGCACAGTTTTCAAAACGTGTTTTTCAGCCCGAAATAAACGCGTTTTCTCAGCCCTTAGAATCGCAGTGTAACTGCCTGGCTCAGAAGAGCCCCCTGAGTCAGCCCTTAACCCCAGTGTGCTGAAATTGTCAAAACGTGTTTTTCAGCAGAAATAAAGACGTTTAGGCAACTTTGGTCACCCCCATGTAAGTTATAGGGCAGGAACAGCACAGTTTTCAAAACGTGTTTTTCAGCCCGAAATAAACGCGTTTTCTCAGCCCTTAGAATCGCAGTGTAACTGCCTGGCTCAGAAGAGCCCCCTGAGTCAGCCCTTAACCCCAGTGTGCTGAAATTGTCAAAACGTGTTTTTCAGCAGAAATAAAGACGTTTAGGCAACTTTGGTCACCCCCATGTAAGTTATAGGGTAGGAACAGCACAGTTTTCAAAACGTGTTTTTCAGCCCGAAATAAACGCGCTCAGTAGAGCCCCCTGAGTCAGCCCTTAACCCCAGTGTGCTGAAATTGTCAAAACGTGTTTTTCAGCAGAAATAAACACGTTTAGGCAACTTTGGTCACCCCCATGTAAGTTATAGGGCAGGAACAGCATAGTTTTCAAAACGTGTTTTTCAGCCCGAAATAAACGCGTTTTCTCAGCCCTTAGATTCGCAGTGTAACTGCCTGGCTCAAAAGAGCCCCCTGTGTCAGCCCTTAACCCCAGTGTGCTGAAATTGTCAAAACGTGTTTTTCAGCAGAAATAAAGACGTTTAGGCAACTTTGGTCACCCCCATGTAAGTTATAGGGCAGGAACAGCACAGTTTTCAAAACGTGTTTTTCAGCCCGAAATAAACGCGTTTTCTCAGCCCTTAGAATCGCAGTGTAACTGCCTGGCTCAGAAGAGCCCCCTGAGTCAGCCCTTAACCCCAGTGTGCTGAAATTGTCAAAACGTGTTTTTCAGCAGAAATAAAGACGTTTAGGCAACTTTGGTCACCCCCATGTAAGTTATAGGGCAGGAACAGCACAGTTTTCAAAACGTGTTTTTCAGCCCGAAATAAACGCGTTTTCTCAGCCCTTAGAATCGCAGTGTAACTGCCTGGCTCAGAAGAGCCCCCTGAGTCAGCCCTTAACCCCAGTGTGCTGAAATTGTCAAAACGTGTTTTTCAGCAGAAAAAAAGACGTTTAGGCAACTTTGGTCACCCCCATGTAAGTTATAGGGCAGGAACAGCACAGTTTTCAAAACGTGTTTTTCAGCCCGAAATAAACGCGTTTTCTCAGCCCTTAGAATCGCAGTGTAACTGCCTGGCTCAGAAGAGCCCCCTGAGTCAGCCCTTAACCCCAGTGTGCTGAAATTGTCAAAACGTGTTTTTCAGCAGAAATAAAGACGTTTAGGCAACTTTGGTCACCCCCATGTAAGTTATAGGGCAGGAACAGCACAGTTTTCAAAACGTGTTTTTCAGCCCGAAATAAACGCGTTTTCTCAGCCCTTAGAATCGCAGTGTAACTGCCTGGCTCAGAAGAGCCCCCTCAGTCAGCCCTTAACCCCAGTGTGCTGAAATTGTCAAAACGTGTTTTTCAGCAGAAATAAAGACGTTTAGGCAACTTTGGTCACCCCCATGTAAGTTATAGGGCAGGAACAGCACAGTTTTCAAAACGTGTTTTTCAGCCCGAAATAAACGCGTTTTCTCAGCCCTTAGAATCGCAGTGTAACTGCCTGGCTCAGAAGAGCCCCCTGAGTCAGCCCTTAACCCCAGTGTGCTGAAATTGTCAAAACGTGTTTTTCAGCAGAAATAAACACGTTTAGGCAACTTTGGTCACCCCCATGTAAGTTATAGGGCAGGAACAGCACAGTTTTCAAAACGTGTTTTTCAGCCCGAAATAAACGCGTTTTCTCAGCCCTTAGAATCGCAGTGTAACTGCCTGGCTCAAAAGAGCCCCCTGTGTCAGCCCTTAACCCCAGTGTGCTGAAATTGTCAAAACGTGTTTTTCAGCAGAAATAAACACGTTTAGGCAACTTTGGTCACCCCCATGTAAGTTATAGGGCAGGAACAGCACAGTTTTCAAAACGTGTTTTTCAGCCCGAAATAAACGCGTTTTCTCAGCCCTTAGAATCGCAGTGTAACTGCCTGGCTCAGAAGAGCCCCCTGAGTCAGCCCTTAACCCCAGTGTGCTGAAATTGTCAAAACGTGTTTTTCAGCAGAAATAAACACGTTTAGGCAACTTTGGTCACCCCCATGTAAGTTATAGGGCAGGAACAGCACAGTTTTCAAAACGTGTTTTTCAGCCCGAAATAAACGCGTTTTCTCAGCCCTTAGAATCGCAGTGTAACTGCTTGGCTCAAAAGAGCCCCCTGAGTCAGCCCTTAACCCCAGTGTGCTGAAATTGTCAAAACGTGTTTTTCAGCAGAAATAAAGACGTTTAGGCAACTTTGGTCACCCCCATGTAAGTTATAGGGCAGGAACAGCACAGTTTTCAAAACGTGTTTTTCAGCCCGAAATAAACGCGTTTTCCCAGCCCTTAGAATCGCAGTGTAACTGCCTGGCTCAGAAGAGCCCCCTGAGTCAGCCCTTAACCCCAGTGTACTAAAAATGTCAAAACGTGTTTTTCAGCAGAAATAAAGACGTTTAGGCAACTTTGGTCACCCCCATGTAAGTTAGAGGGCAGGAACAGCACAGTTTTCAAAACGTGTTTTTCAGCCCGAAATAAACGCGTTTTCTCAGCCCTTAGAATCGCAGTGTAACTGCCTGGCTCAGAAGAGCCCCCTGAGTCAGCCCTTAACCCCAGTGTGCTGAAATTGTCAAAACGTGTTTATCAGCAGAAATAAAGACGTTTAGGCAACTTTGGTCACCACCATGTAAGTTATAGGGCAGGAACAGCACAGTTTTCAAAACGTGTTTTTCAGCCCGAAATAAACGCGTTTTCTCAGCCCTTAGAATTGCAGTGTAACTGCCTGGCTCAAAAGATCCCCCTGTGTCAGCCCTTAACCCCAGTGTGCTGAAATTGTCAAAACGTGTTTTTCAGCAGAAATAAACATGTTTAGGCAACTTTGGTCACCCCCATGTAAGTTATAGGGCAGGAACAGCACAGTTTTCAAAACGTGTTTTTCAGCCCGAAATAAACGCGTTTTCTCAGCCCTTAGAATCACAGTGTAACTGCCTGGCTCAAAAGAGCCCCCTGTGTCAGCCCTTAACCCCAGTGTGCTGAAATTGTCAAAACGTGTTTTTCAGCAGAAATAAACACGTTTAGGCAACTTTGGTCACCCCCATGTAAGTTATAGGGCAGGAACAGCACAGTTTTCAAAACGTGTTTTTCAGCCCGAAATAAACGCGTTTTCTCAGCCCTTAGAATCGCAGTGTAACTGCCTGGCTCAGAAGAGCCCCCTGAGTCAGCCCTTAACCCCAGTGTGCTGAAATTGTCAAAACGTGTTTTTCAGCAGAAATAAACACGTTTAGGCAACTTTGGTCACCCCCATGTAAGTTATAGGGCAGGAACAGCACAGTTTTCAAAACGTGTTTTTCAGCCCGAAATAAACGCGTTTTCTCAGCCCTTAGAATCGCAGTGTAACTGCCTGGCTCAGAAGAGCCCCCTGAGTCAGCCCTTAACCCCAGTGTGCTGAAATTGTCAAAACGTGTTTTTCAGCAGAAATAAAGACGTTTAGGCAACTTTGGTCACCCCCATGTAAGATATAGGGCAGGAACAGCACAGTTTTCAAAACGTGTTTTTCAGCCCGAAATAAACGCGTTTTCCCAGCCCTTAGAATCGCAGTGTAACTGCCTGGCTCAGAAGAGCCCCCTGAGTCAGCCCTTAACCCCAGTGTACTAAAAATGTCAAAACGTGTTTTTCAGCAGAAATAAAGACGTTTAGGCAACTTTGGTCACCCCCATGTAAGTTAGAGGGCAGGAACAGCACAGTTTTCAAAACGTGTTTTTCAGCCCGAAATAAACGCGTTTTCTCAGCCCTTAGAATCGCAGTGTAACTGCCTGGCTCAGAAGAGCCCCCTGAGTCAGCCCTTAACCCCAGTGTGCTGAAATTGTCAAAACGTGTTTATCAGCAGAAATAAAGACGTTTAGGCAACTTTGGTCACCACCATGTAAGTTATAGGGCAGGAACAGCACAGTTTTCAAAACGTGTTTTTCAGCCCGAAATAAACGCGTTTTCTCAGCCCTTAGAATTGCAGTGTAACTGCCTGGCTCAAAAGATCCCCCTGTGTCAGCCCTTAACCCCAGTGTGCTGAAATTGTCAAAACGTGTTTTTCAGCAGAAATAAACATGTTTAGGCAACTTTGGTCACCCCCATGTAAGTTATAGGGCAGGAACAGCACAGTTTTCAAAACGTGTTTTTCAGCCCGAAATAAACGCGTTTTCTCAGCCCTTAGAATCGCAGTGTAACTGCCTGGCTCAAAAGAGCCCCCTGTGTCAGCCCTTAACCCCAGTGTGCTGAAATTGTCAAAACGTGTTTTTCAGCAGAAATAAACACGTTTAGGCAACTTTGGTCAGCCCCATGTAAGTTATAGGGCAGGAACAGCACAGTTTTCAAAACGTGTTTTTCAGCCCGAAATAAACGCGTTTTCTCAGCCCTTAGAATCGCAGTGTAACTGCCTGGCTCAGAAGAGCCCCCTGAGTCAGCCCTTAACCCCAGTGTGCTGAAATTGTCAAAACGTGTTTTTCAGCAGAAATAAACACGTTTAGGCAACTTTGGTCACCCCCATGTAAGTTATAGGGCAGGAACAGCACAGTTTTCAAAACGTGTTTTTCAGCCCGAAATAAACGCGTTTTCTCAGCCCTTAGAATCGCAGTGTAACTGCTTGGCTCAAAAGAGCCCCCTGAGTCAGCCCTTAACCCCAGTGTGCTGAAATTGTCAAAACGTGTTTTTCAGCAGAAATAAAGACGTTTAGGCAACTTTGGTCACCCCCATGTAAGTTATAGGGCAGGAACAGCACAGTTTTCAAAACGTGTTTTTCAGCCCGAAATAAACGCGTTTTCTCAGCCCTTAGAATCGCAGTGTAACTGCCTGGCTCAGTAGAGCCCCCTGAGTCAGCCCTTTACCCCAGTGTGCTGAAATTGTCAAAACGTGTTTTTCAGCAGAAATAAAGACGTTTAGGCAACTTTGGTCACCCCCATGTAAGTTATAGGGCAGGAACAGCATAGTTTTCAAAACGTGTTTTTCAGCCCGAAATAAACGCGTTTTCTCAGCCCTTAGAATCGCAGTGTAACTGCCTGGCTCAGAAGAGCCCCCTGAGTCAGCCCTTAACCCCAGTGTGCTGAAATTGTCAAAACGTGTTTTTCAGCAGAAATAAAGACGTTTAGGCAACTTTGGTCACCCCCATGTAAGTTATAGGGCAGGAACAGCACAGTTCTCAAAACGTGTTTTTCAGCCCGAAATAAACGCGTTTTCTCAGCCCTTAGAATCGCAGTGTAACTGCCTGGCTCAGAAGAGCCCCCTGAGTCAGCCCTTAACCCCAGTGTGCTGAAATTGTCAAAACGTGTTTTTCAGCAGAAATAAAGACGTTTAGGCAACTTTGGTCACCCCCATGTAAGTTATAGGGCAGGAACAGCACAGTTTTCAAAACGTGTTTTTCAGCCCGAAATAAACGCGTTTTCTCAGCCCTTAGAATCGCAGTGTAACTGCCTGGCTCAGAAGAGCCCCCTCAGTCAGCCCTTATCCCCAGTGTGCTGAAATTGTCAAAACGTGTTTTTTAGCAGAAATAAAGACGTTTAGGCAACTTTGGTCACCCCCATGTAAGTTATAGGGCAGGAACAGCATAGTTTTCAAAACGTGTTTTTCAGCCCGAAATAAACGCGTTTTCTCAGCCCTTAGAATCGCAGTGTAACTGCCTGGCTCAGAAGAGCCCCCTGAGTCAGCCCTTAACCCCAGTGTGCTGAAATTGTCAAAACGTGTTTTTCAGCAGAAATAAAGACGTTTAGGCAACTTTGGTCACCCCCATGTAAGTTATAGGGCAGGAACAGCACAGTTTTCAAAACGTGTTTTTCAGCCCGAAAAAACGCGTTTTCTCAGCCCTTAGAATCGCAGTGTAACTGCCTGGCTCAGAAGAGCCCCCTGAGTCAGCCCTTAACCCCAGTGTGCTGAAATTGTCAAAACGTGTTTTTCAGCAGAAATAAACACGTTTAGGCAACTTTGGTCACCCCCATGTAAGTTATAGGGCAGGAACAGCATAGTTTTCAAAACGTGTTTTTCAGCCCGAAATAAACGCGTTTTCTCAGCCCTTAGAATCGCAGTGTAACTGCCTGGCTCAGAAGAGCCCCCGGAGTGAGCCCTTAACCCCAGTGTGCTGAAATTGTCAAAACGTGTTTTTCAGCAGAAATAAAGACGTTTAGGCAACTTTGGTCACCCCCATGTAAGTTATAGGGCAGGAACAGCACAGTTTTCAAAACGTGTTTTTCAGCCCGAAATAAACGCGTTTTCTCAGCCCTTAGAATCGCAGTGTAACTGCCTGGCTCAGAAGAGCCCCCTGAGTCAGCCCTTAACCCCAGTGTGCTGAAATTGTCAAAACGTGTTTTTCAGCAGAAATAAAGACGTTTAGGCAACTTTGGTCACCCCCATGTAAGTTATAGGGCAGGAACAGCACAGTTTTCAAAACGTGTTTTTCAGCCCGAAATAAACGCGTTTTCTCAGCCCTTAGAATCGCAGTGTAACTGCTTGGCTCAGAAGAGCCCCCTGAGTCAGCCCTTAACCCCAGTGTGCTGAAATTGTCAAAACGTGTTTTTCAGCAGAAATAAAGACGTTTAGGCAACTTTGGTCACCCCCATGTAAGTTATAGGGTAGGAACAGCACAGTTTTCAAAACGTGTTTTTCAGCCCGAAATAAACGCGTTTTTTCAGCCCTTAGAATCGCAGTGTAACTGCCTGGCTCAGAAGAGCCCCCTGAGTCAGCCCTTAACCCCAGTGTGCTGAAATTGTCAAAACGTGTTTTTCAGCAGAAATAAACACGTTTAGGCAACTTTGGTCACCCCCATGTAAGTTATAGGGCAGGAACAGCACAGTTTTCAAAACGTGTTTTTCAGCCCGAAATAAACGCGTTTTCTCAGCCCTTAGAATCGCAGTGTAACTGCCTGGCTCAGATGAGCCCCCTGAGTCAGCCCTTAACCCCAGTGTGCTGAAATTGTCAAAACGTGTTTTTCAGCAGAAATAAAGACGTTTAGGCAACTTTGGTCACCCCCATGTAAGTTATAGGGCAGGAACAGCACAGTTTTCAAAACGTGTTTTTCAGCACGAAATAAACGCGTTTTCTCAGCCCTTAGAATCGCAGTGTAACTGCCTGGCTCAGAAGAGCCCCCTGAGTCAGCCCTTAACCCCAGTGTGCTGAAATTGTCAAAACGTGTTTTTCAGCAGAAATAAACACGTTTAGGCAACTTTGGTCACCCCCATGTAAGTTATAGGGCAGGAACAGCACAGTTTTCAAAACGTGTTTTTCAGCCCGAAATAAACGCGTTTTCTCAGCCCTTAGAATCGCAGTGTAACTGCCTGGCTCAGAAGAGCCCCCTGAGTCAGCCCTTAACCCCAGTGTGCTGAAATTGTCAAAACGTGTTTTTCAGCAGAAATAAAGACGTTTAGGCAACTTTGGTCACCCCCATGTAAGTTATAGGGCAGGAACAGCACAGTTCTCAAAACGTGTTTTTCAGCCCGAAATAAACGCGTTTTCTCAGCCCTTAGAATCGCAGTGTAACTGCCTGGCTCAGAAGAGCCCCCTGAGTCAGCCCTTAACCCCAGTGTGCTGAAATTGTCAAAACGTGTTTTTCAGCAGAAATAAAGACGTTTAGGCAACTTTGGTCACCCCCATGTAAGTTATAGGGCAGGAACAGCACAGTTTTCAAAACGTGTTTTTCAGCCCGAAATAAACGCGTTTTCTCAGCCCTTAGAATCGCAGTGTAACTGCCTGGCTCAGAAGAGCCCCCTCAGTCAGCCTTATCCCCAGTGTGCTGAAATTGTCAAATCGTGTTTTTTAGCAGAAATAAAGACGTTTAGGCAACTTTGGTCACCCCCATGTAAGTTATAGGGCAGGAACAGCACAGTTTTCAAAACGTGTTTTTCAGCCCGAAATAAACGCGTTTTCTCAGCCCTTAGAATCGCAGTGTAACTGCCTGGCTCAGAAGAGCCCCCTGAGTCAGCCCTTAACCCCAGTGTGCTGAAATTGTCAAAACGTGTTTTTCAGCAGAAATAAAGACGTTTAGGCAACTTTGGTCACCCCCATGTAAGTTATAGGGCAGGAACAGCACAGTTTTCAAAACGTGTTTTTCAGCCCGAAAAAACGCGTTTTCTCAGCCCTTGGAATCGCAGTGTAACTGCCTGGCTCAGAAGAGCCCCCTGAGTCAGCCCTTAACCCCAGTGTGCTGAAATTGTCAAAACGTGTTTTTCAGCAGAAATAAACACGTTTAGGCAACTTTGGTCACCCCCATGTAAGTTATAGGGCAGGAACAGCACAGTTTTCAAAACGTGTTTTTCAGCCCGAAATAAACGCGTTTTCTCAGCCCTTAGAATCGCAGTGTAACTGCCTGGCTCAGAAGAGCCCCCTGAGTCAGCCCTTAACCCCAGTGTGCTGAAATTGTCAAAACGTGTTTTTCAGCAGAAATAAAGACGTTTAGGCAACTTTGGTCACCCCCATGTAAGTTATAGGGCAGGAACAGCACAGTTTTCAAAACGTGTTTTTCAGCCCGAAATAAACGCGTTTTCTCAGCCCTTAGAATCGCAGTGTAACTGCTTGGCTCAGAAGAGCCCCCTGAGTCAGCCCTTAACCCCAGTGTGCTGAAATTGTCAAAACGTGTTTTTCAGCAGAAATAAAGACGTTTAGGCAACTTTGGTCACCCCCATGTAAGTTATAGGGTAGGAACAGCACAGTTTTCAAAACGTGTTTTTCAGCCCGAAATAAACGCGTTTTATCAGCCCTTAGAATCGCAGTGTAACTGCCTGGCTCAGAAGAGCCCCCTGAGTCAGCCCTTAACCCCAGTGTGCTGAAATTGTCAAAACGTGTTTTTCAGCAGAAATAAACACGTTTAGGCAACTTTGGTCACCCCCATGTAAGTTATAGGGCAGGAACAGCACAGTTTTCAAAACGTGTTTTTCAGCCCGAAATAAACGCGTTTTCTCAGCCCTTAGAATCGCAGTGTAACTGCCTGGCTCAGAAGAGCCCCCTGAGTCAGCCCTTAACCCCAGTGTGCTGAAATTGTCAAAACGTGTTTTTCAGCAGAAATAAACACGTTTAGGCAACTTTGGTCACCCCCATGTAAGTTATAGGGTAGGAACAGCACAGTTTTCAAAACGTGTTTTTCAGCCCGAAATAAACGCGTTTTCTCAGCCCTTAGAATCGCAGTGTAACTGCCTGGCTCAAAAGAGCCCCCTGTGTCAGCCCTTAACCCCAGTGTGCTGAAATTGTCAAAACGTGTTTTTCAGCAGAAATAAAGACGTTTAGGCAACTTTGGTCACCCCCATGTAAGTTATAGGGCAGGAACAGCACAGTTTTCAAAACGTGTTTTTCAGCCCGAAATAAACGCGTTTTCTCAGCCCTTAGAATCGCAGTGTAACTGCCTGGCTCAGAAGAGCCCCCTGAGTCAGCCCTTAACCCCAGTGTGCTGAAATTGTCAAAACGTGTTTTTCAGCAGAAATAAAGACGTTTAGGCAACTTTGGTCACCCCCATGTAAGTTATAGGGCAGGAACAGCACAGTTTTCAAAACGTGTTTTTCAGCCCGAAATAAACGCGTTTTCTCAGCCCTTAGAATCCCAGTGTAACTGCTTGGCTCAGAAGAGCCCCCTGAGTCAGCCCCTAACCCCAGTGTGCTGAAATTGTCAAAACGTGTTTTTCAGCAGAAATAAAGACGTTTAGGCAACTTTGGTCACCCCCATATAAGTTATAGGGCAGGAACAGCACAGTTTTCAAAACGAGTTTTTCAGCCCGAAATAAACGCGTTTTCTCAGCCCTTAGAATCGCAGTGTAACTGCCTGGCTCAGAAGAGCCCCCTGAGTCAGCCCTTAACCCCAGTGTGCTGAAATTGTCAAAACGTGTTTTTCAGCAGAAATAAAGACGTTTAGGCAACTTTGGTCACCCCCATGTAAGTTATAGGGCAGGAACAGCACAGTTTTCAAAACGTGTTTTTCAGCCCGAAATAAACGCGTTTACTCAGCCCTTAGAATCGCAGTGTAACTGCCTGGCTCAGAAGAGCCCCCTGAGTCAGCCCTTAACCCCAGTGTGCTGAAATTGTCAAAACATGTTTTTCAGCAGAAATAAAGACGTTTAGGCAACTTTGGTCACCCCCATGTAAGTTATAACGCAGGAACAGCACAGTTTTCAAAACGTGTTTTTCAGCCCGAAATAAACGCGTTTTTTCAGCCCTTAGAATCGCAGTGTAACTGCCTGGCTCAGAAGAGCCCCCTGAGTCAGCCCTTAACCCCAGTGTGCTGAAATTGTCAAAACGTGTTTTTCAGCAGAAATAAACACGTTTAGGCAACTTTGGTCACCCCCATGTAAGTTATAGGGCAGGAACAGCACAGTTTTCAAAACGTGTTTTTCAGCCCGAAATAAACGCGTTTTGTCAGCCCTTAGAATCGCAGTGTAACTACCTGGCTCAGAAGAGCCCCCTGAATCAGCCCTTAACCCCAGTGTGCTGAAATTGTCAAAACGTGTTTTTCAGCAGAAATAAAGACGTTTAGGCAACTTTGGTCACCCCCATGTAAGTTATAGGGCAGGAACAGCATAGTTTTCAAAACGTGTTTTTCAGCCCGAAATAAACGCGTTTTCTCAGCCCTTAGAATCGCAGTGTAACTGCCTGGCTCAGAAGAGCCCCCTGAGTCAGCCCTTAACCCCAGTGTGCTGAAATTGTCAAAACGTGTTTTTCAGCAGAAATAAAGACGTTTAGGCAACTTTGGTCACCCCCATGTAAGTTATAGGGCAGGAACAGCACAGTTCTCAAAACGTGATTTTCAGCCCGAAATAAACGCGTTTTCTCAGCCCTTAGAATCGCAGTGTAACTGCCTGGCTCAGAAGAGCCCCCTGAGTCAGCCCTTAACCCCAGTGTGCTGAAATTGTCAAAACGTGTTTTTCAGCAGAAATAAACACGTTTAGGCAACTTTGGTCACCCCCATGTAAGTTATAGGGCAGGAACAGCACAGTTTTCAAAACGTGTTTTTCAGCCCGAAATAAACGCGTTTTCTCAGCCCTTAGAATCGCAGTGTAACTGCCTGGCTCAGATGAGCACCCTGAGTCAGCCCTTAACCCCAGTGTGCTGAAATTGTCAAAACGTGTTTTTCAGCAGAAATAAAGACGTTTAGGCAACTTTGGTCACCCCCATGTAAGTTATAGGGCAGGAACAGCACAGTTTTCAAAACGTGTTTTTCAGCCCGAAATAAACGCGTTTTCTCAGCCCTTAGAATCGCAGTGTAACTGCCTGGCTCAGAAGAGCCCCCTGAGTCAGCCCTTAACCCCAGTGTGCTGAAATTGTCAAAACGTGTTTTTCAGCAGAAATAAAGACGTTTAGGCAACTTTGGTCACCCCCATGTAAGTTATAGGGCAGGAACAGCACAGTTTTCAAAACGTGTTTTTCAGCCCGAAATAAACGCGTTTTCTCAGCCCTTAGAATCGCAGTGTAACTGCCTGGCTCAGAAGAGCCCCCTGAGTCAGCCCTTAACCCCAGTGTGCTGAAATTGTCAAAACGTGTTTTTCAGCAGAAATAAAGACGTTTAGGCAACTTTGGTCACCCCCATGTAAGTTATAGGGCAGGAACAGCACAGTTCTCAAAACGTGTTTTTCAGCCCGAAATAAACGCGTTTTCTCAGCCCTTAGAATCGCAGTGTAACTGCCTGGCTCAGAAGAGCCCCCTGAGTCAGCCCTTAACCCCAGTGTGCTGAAATTGTCAAAACGTGTTTTTCAGCAGAAATAAAGACGTTTAGGCAACTTTGGTCACCCCCATGTAAGTTATAGGGCAGGAACAGCACAGTTTTCAAAACGTGTTTTTCAGCCCGAAAAAACGCGTTTTCTCAGCCCTTAGAATCGCAGTGTAACTGCCTGGCTCAGAAGAGCCCCCTGAGTCAGCCCTTAACCCCAGTGTGCTGAAATTGTCAAAACGTGTTTTTCAGCAGAAATAAACACGTTTAGGCAACTTTGGTCACCCCCATGTAAGTTATAGGGCAGGAACAGCATAGTTTTCAAAACGTGTTTTTCAGCCCGAAATAAACGCGTTTTCTCAGCCCTTAGAATCGCAGTGTAACTGCCTGGCTCAGAAGAGCCCCCTGAGTCAGCCCTTAACCCCAGTGTGCTGAAATTGTCAAAACGTGTTTTTCAGCAGAAATAAAGACGTTTAGGCAACTTTGGTCACCCCCATGTAAGTTATAGGGCAGGAACAGCACAGTTTTCAAAACGTGTTTTTCAGCCCGAAATAAACGCGTTTTCTCAGCCCTTAGAATCGCAGTGTAACTGCCTGGCTCAGAAGAGCCCCCTGAGTCAGCCCTTAACCCCAGTGTGCTGAAATTGTCAAAACGTGTTTTTCAGCAGAAATAAAGACGTTTAGGCAACTTTGGTCACCCCCATGTAAGTTATAGGGCAGGAACAGCACAGTTTTCAAAACGTGTTTTTCAGCCCGAAATAAACGCGTTTTCTCAGCCCTTAGAATCGCAGTGTAACTGCTTGGCTCAGAAGAGCCCCCTGAGTCAGCCCTTAACCCCAGTGTGCTGAAATTGTCAAAACGTGTTTTTCAGCAGAAATAAAGACGTTTAGGCAACTTTGGTCACCCCCATGTAAGTTATAGGGTAGGAACAGCACAGTTTTCAAAACGTGTTTTTCAGCCCGAAATAAACGCGTTTTCTCAGCCCTTAGAATCGCAGTGTAACTGCCTGGCTCAGAAGAGCCCCCTGAGTCAGCCCTTAACCCCAGTGTACTAAAAATGTCAAAACGTGTTTTTCAGCAGAAATAAAGACGTTTAGGCAACTTTGGTCACCCCCATGTAAGTTAGAGGGCAGGAACAGCACAGTTTTCAAAACGTGTTTTTCAGCCCGAAATAAACGCGTTTTCTCAGCCCTTAGAATCGCAGTGTAACTGCCTGGCTCAGAAGAGCCCCCTGAGTCAGCCCTTAACCCCAGTGTGCTGAAATGTCAAAACGTGTTTTTCAGCAGAAGTAAAGACGTTTAGGCAACTTTGGTCACCCACATGAAAGTTATAGGTTAGGAACAGCACAGTTTTCAAAACGTGTTTTTCAGCCCGAAATAAACGCGTTTTCTCAGCCCTTAGAATCGCAGTGTAACTGCCTGGCTCAGAAGAGCCCCCTGAGTCAGCCCTTAACCCCAGTGTGCTGAAATTGTCAAAACATGTTTTTCAGCAGAAATAAAGACGTTTAGGCAACTTTGGTCACCCCCATGTAAGTTATAGGGCAGGAACAGCACAGTTTTCAAAACGTGTTTTTCAGCCCGAAATAAACGCGTTTTCTCAGCCCTTAGAATCGCAGTGTAACTGCCTGGCTCAGAAGAGCCCCCTGAGTCAGCCCTTAACCCCAGTGTGCTGAAATTGTCAAAACGTGTTTTTCAGCAGAAATAAACACGTTTAGGCAACTTTGGTCACCCCCATGTAAGTTATAGGGTAGGAACAGCACAGTTTTCAAAACGTGTTTTTCAGCCCGAAATAAACGCGTTTTGTCAGCCCTTAGAATCGCAGTGTAACTGCCTGGCTCAAAAGAGCCCCCTGTGTCAGCCCTTAACCCCAGTGTGCTGAAATTGTCAAAACATGTTTTTCAGCAGAAAAAAAGACGTTTAGGCAACTTTGGTCACCCCCATGTAAGTTATAGGGCAGGAACAGCACAGTTTTCAAAACGTGTTTTTCAGCCCGAAATAAACGCGTTTTCTCAGCCCTTAGAATCGCAGTGTAACTGCCTGGCTCAGAAGAGCCCCCTGAGTCAGCCCTTAACCCCAGTGTGCTGAAATTGTCAAAACGTGTTTTTCAGCAGAAATAAAGACGTTTAGGCAACTTTGGTCACCCCCATGTAAGTTATATGGCAGGAACAGCACAGTTTTCAAAACGTGTTTTTCAGCCCGAAATAAACGCGTTTTCTCAGCCCTTAGAATCGCAGTGTAACTGCCTGGCTCAGAAGAGCCCCCTGAGTCAGCCCTTAACCCCAGTGTGCTGAAATTGTCAAAACGTGTTTTTCAGCAGAAATAAAGACGTTTAGGCAACTTTGGTCACCCCCATGTAAGTTATAGGGCAGGAACAGCACAGTTTTCAAAACGTGTTTTTCAGCCCGAAATAAACGCGTTTTCTCAGCCCTTAGAATCGCAGTGTAACTGCCTGGCTCAGAAGAGCCCCCTGAGTCAGCCCTTAACCCCAGTGTGCTGAAATTGTCAAAACGTGTTTTTCAGCAGAAATAAAGACGTTTAGGCAACTTTGGTCACCCCCATGTAAGTTATAGGGCAGGAACAGCACAGTTTTCAAAACGTGTTTTTCAGCCCGAAATAAACGCGTTTTCTCAGCCCTTAGAATCGCAGTGTAACTGCCTGGCTCAGAAGAGCCCCCTGAGTCAGCCCTTAACCCCAGTGTGCTGAAATTGTCAAAACGTGTTTTTCAGCAGAAATAAAGACGTTTAGGCAACTTTGGTCACCCCCATGTAAGTTATAGGGTAGGAACAGCACAGTTTTCAAAACGTGTTTTTCAGCCCGAAATAAACGCGCTCAGTAGAGCCCCCTGAGTCAGCCCTTAACCCCAGTGTGCTGAAATTGTCAAAACGTGTTTTTCAGCAGAAATAAACACGTTTAGGCAACTTTGGTCACCCCCATGTAAGTTATAGGGCAGGAACAGCATAGTTTTCAAAACGTGTTTTTCAGCCCGAAATAAACGCGTTTTCTCAGCCCTTAGATTCGCAGTGTAACTGCCTGGCTCAAAAGAGCCCCCTGTGTCAGCCCTTAACCCCAGTGTGCTGAAATTGTCAAAACGTGTTTTTCAGCAGAAATAAAGACGTTTAGGCAACTTTGGTCACCCCCATGTAAGTTATAGGGCAGGAACAGCACAGTTTTCAAAACGTGTTTTTCAGCCCGAAATAAACGCGTTTTCTCAGCCCTTAGAATCGCAGTGTAACTGCCTGGCTCAGAAGAGCCCCCTGAGTCAGCCCTTAACCCCAGTGTGCTGAAATTGTCAAAACGTGTTTTTCAGCAGAAAGAAAGACGTTTAGGCAACTTTGGTCACCCCCATGTAAGTTATAGGGCAGGAACAGCACAGTTTTCAAAACGTGTTTTTCAGCCCGAAATAAACGCGTTTTCTCAGCCCTTAGAATCGCAGTGTAACTGCCTGGCTCAGAAGAGCCCCCTGAGTCAGCCCTTAACCCCAGTGTGCTGAAATTGTCAAAACGTGTTTTTCAGCAGAAAAAAAGACGTTTAGGCAACTTTGGTCACCCCCATGTAAGTTATAGGGCAGGAACAGCACAGTTTTCAAAACGTGTTTTTCAGCCCGAAATAAACGCGTTTTCTCAGCCCTTAGAATCGCAGTGTAACTGCCTGGCTCAGAAGAGCCCCCTGAGTCAGCCCTTAACCCCAGTGTGCTGAAATTGTCAAAACGTGTTTTTCAGCAGAAATAAAGACGTTTAGGCAACTTTGGTCACCCCCATGTAAGTTATAGGGCAGGAACAGCACAGTTTTCAAAACGTGTTTTTCAGCCCGAAATAAACGCGTTTTCTCAGCCCTTAGAATCGCAGTGTAACTGCCTGGCTCAGAAGAGCCCCCTCAGTCAGCCCTTAACCCCAGTGTGCTGAAATTGTCAAAACGTGTTTTTCAGCAGAAATAAAGACGTTTAGGCAACTTTGGTCACCCCCATGTAAGTTATAGGGCAGGAACAGCACAGTTTTCAAAACGTGTTTTTCAGCCCGAAATAAACGCGTTTTCTCAGCCCTTAGAATCGCAGTGTAACTGCCTGGCTCAGAAGAGCCCCCTGAGTCAGCCCTTAACCCCAGTGTGCTGAAATTGTCAAAACGTGTTTTTCAGCAGAAATAAAGACGTTTAGGCAACTTTGGTCACCCCCATGTAAGTTATAGGGCAGGAACAGCACAGTTTTCAAAACGTGTTTTTCAGCCCGAAATAAACGCGTTTTCTCAGCCCTTAGAATCGCAGTGTAACTGCTTGGCTCAGAAGAGCCCCCTGAGTCAGCCCTTAACCCCAGTGTGCTGAAATTGTCAAAACGTGTTTTTCAGCAGAAATAAAGACGTTTAGGCAACTTTGGTCACCCCCATGTAAGTTATAGAGTAGGAACAGCACAGTTTTCAAAACGTGTTTTTCAGCCCGAAATAAACGCGTTTTCTCAGCCCTTAGAATCGCAGTGTAACTGCCTGGCTCAGAAGAGCCCCCTGAGTCAGCCCTTAACCCCAGTGTACTAAAAATGTCAAAACGTGTTTTTCAGCAGAAATAAAGACGTTTAGGCAACTTTGGTCACCCCCATGTAAGTTAGAGGGCAGGAACAGCACAGTTTTCAAAACGTGTTTTTCAGCCCGAAATAAACGCGTTTTCTCAGCCCTTAGAATCGCAGTGTAACTGCCTGGCTCAGAAGAGCCCCCTGAGTCAGCCCTTAACCCCAGTGTGCTGAAATGTCAAAACGTGTTTTTCAGCAGAAGTAAAGACGTTTAGGCAACTTTGGTCACCCACATGAAAGTTATAGGTTAGGAACAGCACAGTTTTCAAAACGTGTTTTTCAGCCCGAAATAAACGCGTTTTCTCAGCCCTTAGAATCGCAGTGTAACTGCCTGGCTCAGAAGAGCCCCCTGAGTCAGCCCTTAACCCCAGTGTGCTGAAATTGTCAAAACATGTTTTTCAGCAGAAATAAAGACGTTTAGGCAACTTTGGTCACCCCCATGTAAGTTATAGGGCAGGAACAGCACAGTTTTCAAAACGTGTTTTTCAGCCCGAAATAAACGCGTTTTCTCAGCCCTTAGAATCGCAGTGTAACTGCCTGGCTCAGAAGAGCCCCCTGAGTCAGCCCTTAACCCCAGTGTGCTGAAATTGTCAAAACGTGTTTTTCAGCAGAAATAAACACGTTTAGGCAACTTTGGTCACCCCCATGTAAGTTATAGGGTAGGAACAGCACAGTTTTCAAAACGTGTTTTTCAGCCCGAAATAAACGCGTTTTGTCAGCCCTTAGAATCGCAGTGTAACTGCCTGGCTCAAAAGAGCCCCCTGTGTCAGCCCTTAACCCCAGTGTGCTGAAATTGTCAAAACATGTTTTTCAGCAGAAAAAAAGACGTTTAGGCAACTTTGGTCACCCCCATGTAAGTTATAGGGCAGGAACAGCACAGTTTTCAAAACGTGTTTTTCAGCCCGAAATAAACGCGTTTTCTCAGCCCTTAGAATCGCAGTGTAACTGCCTGGCTCAGAAGAGCCCCCTGAGTCAGCCCTTAACCCCAGTGTGCTGAAATTGTCAAAACGTGTTTTTCAGCAGAAATAAAGACGTTTAGGCAACTTTGGTCACCCCCATGTAAGTTATATGGCAGGAACAGCACAGTTTTCAAAACGTGTTTTTCAGCCCGAAATAAACGCGTTTTCTCAGCCCTTAGAATCGCAGTGTAACTGCCTGGCTCAGAAGAGCCCCCTGAGTCAGCCCTTAACCCCAGTGTGCTGAAATTGTCAAAACGTGTTTTTCAGCAGAAATAAAGACGTTTAGGCAACTTTGGTCACCCCCATGTAAGTTATAGGGCAGGAACAGCACAGTTTTCAAAACGTGTTTTTCAGCCCGAAATAAACGCGTTTTCTCAGCCCTTAGAATCGCAGTGTAACTGCCTGGCTCAGAAGAGCCCCCTGAGTCAGCCCTTAACCCCAGTGTGCTGAAATTGTCAAAACGTGTTTTTCAGTAGAAATAAAGACGTTTAGGCAACTTTGGTCACCCCCATGTAAGTTATAGGGCAGGAACAGCACAGTTTTCAAAACGTGTTTTTCAGCCCGAAATAAACGCGTTTTCTCAGCCCTTAGAATCGCAGTGTAACTGCCTGGCTCAGAAGAGCCCCCTGAGTCAGCCCTTAACCCCAGTGTGCTGAAATTGTCAAAACGTGTTTTTCAGCAGAAATAAAGACGTTTAGGCAACTTTGGTCACCCCCATGTAAGTTATAGGGTAGGAACAGCACAGTTTTCAAAACGTGTTTTTCAGCCCGAAATAAACGCGCTCAGTAGAGCCCCCTGAGTCAGCCCTTAACCCCAGTGTGCTGAAATTGTCAAAACGTGTTTTTCAGCAGAAATAAACACGTTTAGGCAACTTTGGTCACCCCCATGTAAGTTATAGGGCAGGAACAGCATAGTTTTCAAAACGTGTTTTTCAGCCCGAAATAAACGCGTTTTCTCAGCCCTTAGATTCGCAGTGTAACTGCCTGGCTCAAAAGAGCCCCCTGTGTCAGCCCTTAACCCCAGTGTGCTGAAATTGTCAAAACGTGTTTTTCAGCAGAAATAAAGACGTTTAGGCAACTTTGGTCACCCCCATGTAAGTTATAGGGCAGGAACAGCACAGTTTTCAAAACGTGTTTTTCAGCCCGAAATAAACGCGTTTTCTCAGCCCTTAGAATCGCAGTGTAACTGCCTGGCTCAGAAGAGCCCCCTGAGTCAGCCCTTAACCCCAGTGTGCTGAAATTGTCAAAACGTGTTTTTCAGCAGAAATAAAGACGTTTAGGCAACTTTGGTCACCCCCATGTAAGTTATAGGGCAGGAACAGCACAGTTTTCAAAACGTGTTTTTCAGCCCGAAATAAACGCGTTTTCTCAGCCCTTAGAATCGCAGTGTAACTGCCTGGCTCAGAAGAGCCCCCTGAGTCAGCCCTTAACCCCAGTGTGCTGAAATTGTCAAAACGTGTTTTTCAGCAGAAAAAAAGACGTTTAGGCAACTTTGGTCACCCCCATGTAAGTTATAGGGCAGGAACAGCACAGTTTTCAAAACGTGTTTTTCAGCCCGAAATAAACGCGTTTTCTCAGCCCTTAGAATCGCAGTGTAACTGCCTGGCTCAGAAGAGCCCCCTGAGTCAGCCCTTAACCCCAGTGTGCTGAAATTGTCAAAACGTGTTTTTCAGCAGAAATAAAGACGTTTAGGCAACTTTGGTCACCCCCATGTAAGTTATAGGGCAGGAACAGCACAGTTTTCAAAACGTGTTTTTCAGCCCGAAATAAACGCGTTTTCTCAGCCCTTAGAATCGCAGTGTAACTGCCTGGCTCAGAAGAGCCCCCTCAGTCAGCCCTTAACCCCAGTGTGCTGAAATTGTCAAAACGTGTTTTTCAGCAGAAATAAAGACGTTTAGGCAACTTTGGTCACCCCCATGTAAGTTATAGGGCAGGAACAGCACAGTTTTCAAAACGTGTTTTTCAGCCCGAAATAAACGCGTTTTCTCAGCCCTTAGAATCGCAGTGTAACTGCCTGGCTCAGAAGAGCCCCCTGAGTCAGCCCTTAACCCCAGTGTGCTGAAATTGTCAAAACGTGTTTTTCAGCAGAAATAAACACGTTTAGGCAACTTTGGTCACCCCCATGTAAGTTATAGGGCAGGAACAGCACAGTTTTCAAAACGTGTTTTTCAGCCCGAAATAAACGCGTTTTCTCAGCCCTTAGAATCGCAGTGTAACTGCCTGGCTCAAAAGAGCCCCCTGTGTCAGCCCTTAACCCCAGTGTGCTGAAATTGTCAAAACGTGTTTTTCAGCAGAAATAAAGACGTTTAGGCAACTTTGGTCACCCCCATGTAAGTTATAGGGCAGGAACAGCACAGTTTTCAAAACGTGTTTTTCAGCCCGAAATAAACGCGTTTTCCCAGCCCTTAGAATCGCAGTGTAACTGCCTGGCTCAGAAGAGCCCCCTGAGTCAGCCCTTAACCCCAGTGTACTAAAAATGTCAAAACGTGTTTTTCAGCAGAAATAAAGACGTTTAGGCAACTTTGGTCACCCCCATGTAAGTTAGAGGGCAGGAACAGCACAGTTTTCAAAACGTGTTTTTCAGCCCGAAATAAACGCGTTTTCTCAGCCCTTAGAATCGCAGTGTAACTGCCTGGCTCAGAAGAGCCCCCTGAGTCAGCCCTTAACCCCAGTGTGCTGAAATTGTCAAAACGTGTTTATCAGCAGAAATAAAGACGTTTAGGCAACTTTGGTCACCACCATGTAAGTTATAGGGCAGGAACAGCACAGTTTTCAAAACGTGTTTTTCAGCCCGAAATAAACGCGTTTTCTCAGCCCTTAGAATTGCAGTGTAACTGCCTGGCTCAAAAGATCCCCCTGTGTCAGCCCTTAACCCCAGTGTGCTGAAATTGTCAAAACGTGTTTTTCAGCAGAAATAAACATGTTTAGGCAACTTTGGTCACCCCCATGTAAGTTATAGGGCAGGAACAGCACAGTTTTCAAAACGTGTTTTTCAGCCCGAAATAAACGCGTTTTCTCAGCCCTTAGAATCACAGTGTAACTGCCTGGCTCAAAAGAGCCCCCTGTGTCAGCCCTTAACCCCAGTGTGCTGAAATTGTCAAAACGTGTTTTTCAGCAGAAATAAACACGTTTAGGCAACTTTGGTCACCCCCATGTAAGTTATAGGGCAGGAACAGCACAGTTTTCAAAACGTGTTTTTCAGCCCGAAATAAACGCGTTTTCTCAGCCCTTAGAATCGCAGTGTAACTGCCTGGCTCAGAAGAGCCCCCTGAGTCAGCCCTTAACCCCAGTGTGCTGAAATTGTCAAAACGTGTTTTTCAGCAGAAATAAACACGTTTAGGCAACTTTGGTCACCCCCATGTAAGTTATAGGGCAGGAACAGCACAGTTTTCAAAACGTGTTTTTCAGCCCGAAATAAACGCGTTTTCTCAGCCCTTAGAATCGCAGTGTAACTGCCTGGCTCAGAAGAGCCCCCTGAGTCAGCCCTTAACCCCAGTGTGCTGAAATTGTCAAAACGTGTTTTTCAGCAGAAATAAAGACGTTTAGGCAACTTTGGTCACCCCCATGTAAGATATAGGGCAGGAACAGCACAGTTTTCAAAACGTGTTTTTCAGCCCGAAATAAACGCGTTTTCCCAGCCCTTAGAATCGCAGTGTAACTGCCTGGCTCAGAAGAGCCCCCTGAGTCAGCCCTTAACCCCAGTGTACTAAAAATGTCAAAACGTGTTTTTCAGCAGAAATAAAGACGTTTAGGCAACTTTGGTCACCCCCATGTAAGTTAGAGGGCAGGAACAGCACAGTTTTCAAAACGTGTTTTTCAGCCCGAAATAAACGCGTTTTCTCAGCCCTTAGAATCGCAGTGTAACTGCCTGGCTCAGAAGAGCCCCCTGAGTCAGCCCTTAACCCCAGTGTGCTGAAATTGTCAAAACGTGTTTATCAGCAGAAATAAAGACGTTTAGGCAACTTTGGTCACCACCATGTAAGTTATAGGGCAGGAACAGCACAGTTTTCAAAACGTGTTTTTCAGCCCGAAATAAACGCGTTTTCTCAGCCCTTAGAATTGCAGTGTAACTGCCTGGCTCAAAAGATCCCCCTGTGTCAGCCCTTAACCCCAGTGTGCTGAAATTGTCAAAACGTGTTTTTCAGCAGAAATAAACATGTTTAGGCAACTTTGGTCACCCCCATGTAAGTTATAGGGCAGGAACAGCACAGTTTTCAAAACGTGTTTTTCAGCCCGAAATAAACGCGTTTTCTCAGCCCTTAGAATCGCAGTGTAACTGCCTGGCTCAAAAGAGCCCCCTGTGTCAGCCCTTAACCCCAGTGTGCTGAAATTGTCAAAACGTGTTTTTCAGCAGAAATAAACACGTTTAGGCAACTTTGGTCAGCCCCATGTAAGTTATAGGGCAGGAACAGCACAGTTTTCAAAACGTGTTTTTCAGCCCGAAATAAACGCGTTTTCTCAGCCCTTAGAATCGCAGTGTAACTGCCTGGCTCAGAAGAGCCCCCTGAGTCAGCCCTTAACCCCAGTGTGCTGAAATTGTCAAAACGTGTTTTTCAGCAGAAATAAACACGTTTAGGCAACTTTGGTCACCCCCATGTAAGTTATAGGGCAGGAACAGCACAGTTTTCAAAACGTGTTTTTCAGCCCGAAATAAACGCGTTTTCTCAGCCCTTAGAATCGCAGTGTAACTGCTTGGCTCAAAAGAGCCCCCTGAGTCAGCCCTTAACCCCAGTGTGCTGAAATTGTCAAAACGTGTTTTTCAGCAGAAATAAAGACGTTTAGGCAACTTTGGTCACCCCCATGTAAGTTATAGGGCAGGAACAGCACAGTTTTCAAAACGTGTTTTTCAGCCCGAAATAAACGCGTTTTCTCAGCCCTTAGAATCGCAGTGTAACTGCCTGGCTCAGTAGAGCCCCCTGAGTCAGCCCTTTACCCCAGTGTGCTGAAATTGTCAAAACGTGTTTTTCAGCAGAAATAAAGACGTTTAGGCAACTTTGGTCACCCCCATGTAAGTTATAGGGCAGGAACAGCATAGTTTTCAAAACGTGTTTTTCAGCCCGAAATAAACGCGTTTTCTCAGCCCTTAGAATCGCAGTGTAACTGCCTGGCTCAGGAGAGCCCCCTGAGTCAGCCCTTAACCCCAGT
Organism: Atractosteus spatula; assembly: GCF_055471065.1. Lineage (NCBI taxonomy): Eukaryota > Metazoa > Chordata > Actinopteri > Semionotiformes > Lepisosteidae > Atractosteus > Atractosteus spatula. Next base: position 121,574 of record NW_028296645.1, on the reverse strand, counting down.
GTGCTGAAATTGTCAAAACGTGTTTTTCAGCAGAAATAAAGACGTTTAGGCAACTTTGGTCACCCCCATGTAAGTTATAGGGCAGGAACAGCACAGTTTTCAAAACGTGTTTTTCAGCCCGAAATAAACGCGTTTTCTCAGCCCTTAGAATCGCAGTGTAACTGCCTGGCTCAGAAGAGCCCCCTGAGTCAGCCCTTAACCCCAGTGTGCTGAAATTGTCAAAACGTGTTTTTCAGCAGAAATAAAGACGTTTAGGCAACTTTGGTCACCCCCATGTAAGTTATAGGGCAGGAACAGCACAGTTTTCAAAACGTGTTTTTCAGCCCGAAATAAACGCGTTTTCTCAGCCCTTAGAATCGCAGTGTAACTGCTTGGCTCAGAAGAGCCCCCTGAGTCAGCCCTTAACCCCAGTGTGCTGAAATTGTCAAAACGTGTTTTTCAGCAGAAATAAAGACGTTTAGGCAACTTTGGTCACCCCCATATAAGTTATAGGGCAGGAACAGCACAGTTTTCAAAACGAGTTTTTCAGCCCGAAATAAACGCGTTTTCTCAGCCCTTAGAATCGCAGTGTAACTGCCTGGCTCAGAAGAGCCCCCTGAGTCAGCCCTTAACCCCAGTGTGCTGAAATTGTCAAAACGTGTTTTTCAGCAGAAATAAAGACGTTTAGGCAACTTTGGTCACCCCCATGTAAGTTATAGGGCAGGAACAGCACAGTTTTCAAAACGTGTTTTTCAGCCCGAAATAAACGCGTTTACTCAGCCCTTAGAATCGCAGTGTAACTGCCTGGCTCAGAAGAGCCCCCTGAGTCAGCCCTTAACCCCAGTGTGCTGAAATTGTCAAAACGTGTTTTTCAGCAGAAATAAACACGTTTAGGCAACTTTGGTCACCCCCATGTAAGTTATAGGGTAGGAACAGCACAGTTTTCAAAACGTGTTTTTCAGCCCGAAATAAACGCGTTTTGTCAGCCCTTAGAATCGCAGTGTAACTGCCTGGCTCAAAAGAGCCCCCTGTGTCAGCCCTTAACCCCAGTGTGCTGAAATTGTCAAAACATGTTTTTCAGCAGAAAAAAAGACGTTTAGGCAACTTTGGTCACCCCCATGTAAGTTATAGGGCAGGAACAGCACAGTTTTCAAAACGTGTTTTTCAGCCCGAAATAAACGCGTTTTCTCAGCCCTTAGAATCGCAGTGTAACTGCCTGGCTCAGAAGAGCCCCCTGAGTCAGCCCTTAACCCCAGTGTGCTGAAATTGTCAAAACGTGTTTTTCAGCAGAAATAAAGACGTTTAGGCAACTTTGGTCACCCCCATGTAAGTTATAGGGCAGGAACAGCACAGTTTTTTTAAACGTGTTTTTCAGCCCGAAATAAACGCGTTTTCTCAGCCCTTAGAATCGCAGTGTAACTGCTTGGCTCAGAAGAGCCCCCTGAGTCAGCCATTAACCCCAGTGTGCTGAAATTGTCAAAACGTGTTTTTCAGCAGAAATAAAGACGTTTAGGCAACTTTGGTCACCCCCATGTAAGTTATAGGGTAGGAACAACACAGTTTTAAAAACGTGTTTTTCAGCCCGAAATAAACGCGTTTTCTCAGCCCTTAGAATCGCAGTGTAACTGCCTGGCTCAGAAGACCCCCTGAGTCAGCCCTTAACCCCAGTGTGCTGAAATTGTCAAAACGTGTTTTTCAGCAGAAATGAAGACGTTTAGGCAACTTTGGTCACCCCCATGTAAGTTATAGGGCAGGAACAGCACAGTTTTCAAAACGTGTTTTTCAGCCCGAAATAAACGCGTTTTCTCAGCCCTTAATTATCGCAGTGTAACTGCCTGGCTCAGAAGAGCCCCCTGAGTCAGCCCTTAACCCCAGTGTGCTGAAATTGTCAAAACGTGTTTTTCAGCAGAAATAAAGACGTTTAGGCAACTTTGGTCACCCCCATGTAAGTTATAGGGCAGGAACAGCACAGTTTTCAAAACGTGTTTTTCAGCCCGAAATAAACGCGTTTTCTCAGCCCTTAGAATCGCAGTGTAACTGCCTGGCTCAGAAGAGCCCCCTGAGTCAGCCCTTAACCCCAGTGTGCTGAAATTGTCAAAACGTGTTTTTCAGCAGAAATAAACACGTTTAGGCAACTTTGGTCACCACCATGTAAGTTATTGGGCAGGAACAGCACAGTTTTCAAAACGTGTTTTTCAGCCCGAAATAAACGCGTTTTCTCAGCCCTTAGAATCGCAGTGTAACTGCCTGGCTCAGAAGAGCCCCCTGAGTCAGCCCTTAACCCCAGTGTGCTGAAATTGTCAAAACGTGTTTTTCAGCAGAAATAAAGACGTTTAGGCAACTTTGGTCACCCCCATGTAAGATATAGGGCAGGAACAGCACAGTTTTCAAAACGTGTTTTTCAGCCCGAAATAAACGCGTTTTCCCAGCCCTTAGAATCGCAGTGTAACTGCCTGGCTCAGAAGAGCCCCCTGAGTCAGCCCTTAACCCCAGTGTACTAAAAATGTCAAAACGTGTTTTTCAGCAGAAATAAAGACGTTTAGGCAACTTTGGTCACCCCCATGTAAGTTAGAGGGCAGGAACAGCACAGTTTTCAAAACGTGTTTTTCAGCCCGAAATAAACGCGTTTTCTCAGCCCTTAGAATCGCAGTGTAACTGCCTGGCTCAGAAGAGCCCCCTGAGTCAGCCCTTAACCCCAGTGTGCTGAAATTGTCAAAACGTGTTTATCAGCAGAAATAAAGACGTTTAGGCAACTTTGGTCACCACCATGTAAGTTATAGGGCAGGAACAGCACAGTTTTCAAAACGTGTTTTTCAGCCCGAAATAAACGCGTTTTCTCAGCCCTTAGAATTGCAGTGTAACTGCCTGGCTCAAAAGATCCCCCTGTGTCAGCCCTTAACCCCAGTGTGCTGAAATTGTCAAAACGTGTTTTTCAGCAGAAATAAACATGTTTAGGCAACTTTGGTCACCCCCATGTAAGTTATAGGGCAGGAACAGCACAGTTTTCAAAACGTGTTTTTCAGCCCGAAATAAACGCGTTTTCTCAGCCCTTAGAATCGCAGTGTAACTGCCTGGCTCAAAAGAGCCCCCTGTGTCAGCCCTTAACCCCAGTGTGCTGAAATTGTCAAAACGTGTTTTTCAGCAGAAATAAACACGTTTAGGCAACTTTGGTCAGCCCCATGTAAGTTATAGGGCAGGAACAGCACAGTTTTCAAAACGTGTTTTTCAGCCCGAAATAAACGCGTTTTCTCAGCCCTTAGAATCGCAGTGTAACTGCCTGGCTCAGAAGAGCCCCCTGAGTCAGCCCTTAACCCCAGTGTGCTGAAATTGTCAAAACGTGTTTTTCAGCAGAAATAAACACGTTTAGGCAACTTTGGTCACCCCCATGTAAGTTATAGGGCAGGAACAGCACAGTTTTCAAAACGTGTTTTTCAGCCCGAAATAAACGCGTTTTCTCAGCCCTTAGAATCGCAGTGTAACTGCTTGGCTCAAAAGAGCCCCCTGAGTCAGCCCTTAACCCCAGTGTGCTGAAATTGTCAAAACGTGTTTTTCAGCAGAAATAAAGACGTTTAGGCAACTTTGGTCACCCCCATGTAAGTTATAGGGCAGGAACAGCACAGTTTTCAAAACGTGTTTTTCAGCTCGAAATAAACGCGTTTTCTCAGCCCTTAGAATCGCAGTGTAACTGCCTGGCTCAGTAGAGCCCCCTGAGTCAGCCCTTTACCCCAGTGTGCTGAAATTGTCAAAACGTGTTTTTCAGCAGAAATAAAGACGTTTAGGCAACTTTGGTCACCCCCATGTAAGTTATAGGGCAGGAACAGCATAGTTTTCAAAACGTGTTTTTCAGCCCGAAATAAACGCGTTTTCTCAGCCCTTAGAATCGCAGTGTAACTGCCTGGCTCAGGAGAGCCCCCTGAGTCAGCCCTTAACCCCAGTGTGCTGAAATTGTCAAAACGTGTTTTTCAGCAGAAATAAAGACGTTTAGGCAACTTTGGTCACCCCCATGTAAGTTATAGGGCAGGAACAGCACAGTTTTCAAAACGTGTTTTTCAGCCCGAAATAAACGCGTTTTCTCAGCCCTTAGAATCGCAGTGTAACTGCCTGGCTCAGAAGAGCCCCCTGAGTCAGCCCTTAACCCCAGTGTGCTGAAATTGTCAAAACGTGTTTTTCAGCAGAAATAAAGACGTTTAGGCAACTTTGGTCACCCCCATGTAAGTTATAGGGCAGGAACAGCACAGTTTTCAAAACGTGTTTTTCAGCCCGAAATAAACGCGTTTTCTCAGCCCTTAGAATCGCAGTGTAACTGCCTGGCTCAGAAGAGCCCCCTCAGTCAGCCCTTAACCCCAGTGTGCTGAAATTGTCAAAACGTGTTTTTCAGCAGAAATAAACACGTTTAGGCAACTTTGGTCACCCCCATGTAAGTTATAGGGCAGGAACAGCACAGTTTTCAAAACGTGTTTTTCAGCCCGAAATAAACGCGTTTTCTCAGCCCTTAGAATCGCAGTGTAACTGCCTGGCTCAGAAGAGCCCCCTGAGTCAGCCCTTAACCCCAGTGTGCTGAAATTGTCAAAACGTGTTTTTCAGCAGAAATAAAGACGTTTAGGCAACTTTGGTCACCCCCATGTAAGTTATAGGGCAGGAACAGCATAGTTTTCAAAACGTGTTTTTCAGCCCGAAATAAACGCGTTTTCTCAGCCCTTAGAATCGCAGTGTAACTGCCTGGCTCAGAAGAGCCCCCTGAGTCAGCCCTTAACCCCAGTGTGCTGAAATTGTCAAAACGTATTTTTCAGCAGAAATAAAGACGTTTAGGCAACTTTGGTCACCCCCATGTAAGTTATAGGGCAGGAACAGCACAGTTTTCAAAACGTGTTTTTCAGCCCGAAATAAACGCGTTTTCTCAGCCCTTAGAATCGCAGTGTAACTGCCTGGCTCAGAAGAGCCCCCTGAGTCAGCCCTTAACCCCAGTGTGCTGAAATTGTCAAAACGTGTTTTTCAGCAGAAATAAAGACGTTTAGGCAACTTTGGTCACCCCCATGTAAGTTATAGGGCAGGAACAGCACAGTTTTCAAAACGTGTTTTTCAGCCCGAAATAAACGCGTTTTCTCAGCCCTTAGAATCGCAGTGTAACTGCCTGGCTCAGAAGAGCCCCCTGAGTCAGCCCTTAACCCCAGTGTGCTGAAATTGTCAAAACGTGTTTTTCAGCAGAAATAAAGACGTTTAGGCAACTTTGGTCACCCCCATGTAAGTTATAGGGCAGGAACAGCACAGTTTTCAAAACGTGTTTTTCAGCCCGAAATAAACGCGTTTTCTCAGCCCTTAGAATCGCAGTGTAACTGCTTGGCTCAGAAGAGCCCCCTGAGTCAGCCCTTAACCCCAGTGTGCTGAAATTGTCAAAACGTGTTTTTCAGCAGAAATAAAGACGTTTAGGCAACTTTGGTCACCCCCATATAAGTTATAGGGCAGGAACAGCACAGTTTTCAAAACGAGTTTTTCAGCCCGAAATAAACGCGTTTTCTCAGCCCTTAGAATCGCAGTGTAACTGCCTGGCTCAGAAGAGCCCCCTGAGTCAGCCCTTAACCCCAGTGTGCTGAAATTGTCAAAACGTGTTTTTCAGCAGAAATAAAGACGTTTAGGCAACTTTGGTCACCCCCATGTAAGTTATAGGGCAGGAACAGCACAGTTTTCAAAACGTGTTTTTCAGCCCGAAATAAACGCGTTTACTCAGCCCTTAGAATCGCAGTGTAACTGCCTGGCTCAGAAGAGCCCCCTGAGTCAGCCCTTAACCCCAGTGTGCTGAAATTGTCAAAACGTGTTTTTCAGCAGAAATAAACACGTTTAGGCAACTTTGGTCACCCCCATGTAAGTTATAGGGTAGGAACAGCACAGTTTTCAAAACGTGTTTTTCAGCCCGAAATAAACGCGTTTTGTCAGCCCTTAGAATCGCAGTGTAACTGCCTGGCTCAAAAGAGCCCCCTGTGTCAGCCCTTAACCCCAGTGTGCTGAAATTGTCAAAACATGTTTTTCAGCAGAAAAAAAGACGTTTAGGCAACTTTGGTCACCCCCATGTAAGTTATAGGGCAGGAACAGCACAGTTTTCAAAACGTGTTTTTCAGCCCGAAATAAACGCGTTTTCTCAGCCCTTAGAATCGCAGTGTAACTGCCTGGCTCAGAAGAGCCCCCTGAGTCAGCCCTTAACCCCAGTGTGCTGAAATTGTCAAAACGTGTTTTTCAGCAGAAATAAAGACGTTTAGGCAACTTTGGTCACCCCCATGTAAGTTATAGGGCAGGAACAGCACAGTTTTTTTAAACGTGTTTTTCAGCCCGAAATAAACGCGTTTTCTCAGCCCTTAGAATCGCAGTGTAACTGCTTGGCTCAGAAGAGCCCCCTGAGTCAGCCCTTAACCCCAGTGTGCTGAAATTGTCAAAACGTGTTTTTCAGCAGAAATAAAGACGTTTAGGCAACTTTGGTCACCCCCATGTAAGTTATAGGGTAGGAACAACACAGTTTTAAAAACGTGTTTTTCAGCCCGAAATAAACGCGTTTTCTCAGCCCTTAGAATCGCAGTGTAACTGCCTGGCTCAGAAGACCCCCTGAGTCAGCCCTTAACCCCAGTGTGCTGAAATTGTCAAAACGTGTTTTTCAGCAGAAATGAAGACGTTTAGGCAACTTTGGTCACCCCCATGTAAGTTATAGGGCAGGAACAGCACAGTTTTCAAAACGTGTTTTTCAGCCCGAAATAAACGCGTTTTCTCAGCCCTTAATTATCGCAGTGTAACTGCCTGGCTCAGAAGAGCCCCCTGAGTCAGCCCTTAACCCCAGTGTGCTGAAATTGTCAAAACGTGTTTTTCAGCAGAAATAAAGACGTTTAGGCAACTTTGGTCACCCCCATGTAAGTTATAGGGCAGGAACAGCACAGTTTTCAAAACGTGTTTTTCAGCCCGAAATAAACGCGTTTTCTCAGCCCTTAGAATCGCAGTGTAACTGCCTGGCTCAGAAGAGCACCCTGAGTCAGCCCTTAACCCCAGTGTGCTGAAATTGTCAAAACGTGTTTTTCAGCAGAAATAAACACGTTTAGGCAACTTTGGTCACCACCATGTAAGTTATTGGGCAGGAACAGCACAGTTTTCAAAACGTGTTTTTCAGCCCGAAATAAACGCGTTTTCTCAGCCCTTAGAATCGCAGTGTAACTGCCTGGCTCAGAAGAGCCCCCTGAGTCAGCCCTTAACCCCAGTGTGCTGAAATTGTCAAAACGTGTTTTTCAGCAGAAATAAAGACGTTTAGGCAACTTTGGTCACCCCCATGTAAGTTATATGGCATCAACAGCACAGTTTTCAAAACGTGTTTTTCAGCCCGAAATAAACGCGTTTTCTCAGCCCTAAGAATCGCAGTGTAACTGCCTGGCTCAGAAGAGCCCCCTGAGTCAGCCCTTAACCCCAGTGTGCTGAAATTGTCAAAACGTGTTTTTCAGCAGAAATAAAGACGTTTAGGCAACTTTGGTCACCCCCATGTAAGTTATAGGGCAGGAACAGCACAGTTTTCAAAACGTGTTTTTCAGCCCGAAATAAACGCGTTTTCTCAGCCCTTAGAATCGCAGTGTAACTGCCTGGCTCAGAAGAGCCCCCTGAGTCAGCCCTTAACCCCAGTGTGCTGAAATTGTCAAAACGTGTTTTTCAGCAGAAATAAAGACGTTTAGGCAACTTTGGTCACCCCCATGTAAGTTATAGGGCAGGAACAGCACAGTTTTCAAAACGTGTTTTTCAGCCCGAAATAAACGCGTTTTCTCAGCCCTTAGAATCGCAGTGTAACTGCCTGGCTCAGAAGAGCCCCCTGAGTCAGCCCTTAACCCCAGTGTACTAAAAATGTCAAAACGTGTTTTTCAGCAGAAATAAAGACGTTTAGGCAACTTTGGTCACCCCCATGTAAGTTAGAGGGCAGGAACAGCACAGTTTTCAAAACGTGTTTTTCAGCCCGAAATAAACGCGTTTTCTCAGCCCTTAGAATCGCAGTGTAACTGCCTGGCTCAGAAGAGCCCCCTGAGTCAGCCCTTAACCCCAGTGTGCTGAAAATGTCAAAACGTGTTTTTCAGCAGAAGTAAAGACGTTTAGGCAACTTTGGTCACCCACATGAAAGTTATAGGTTAGGAACAGCACAGTTTTCAAAACGTGTTTTTCAGCCCGAAATAAACACGTTTTCTCAGCCCTTAGAATCGCAGTGTAACTGCCTGGCTCAGAAGAGCCCCCTGAGTCAGCCCTTAACCCCAGTGTGCTGAAATTGTCAAAACATGTTTTTCAGCAGAAATAAAGACGTTTAGGCAACTTTGGTCACCCCCATGTAAGTTATAGGGCAGGAACAGCACAGTTTTTTTAAACGTGTTTTTCAGCCCGAAATAAACGCGTTTTCTCAGCCCTTAGAATCGCAGTGTAACTGCTTGGCTCAGAAGAGCCCCCTGAGTCAGCCCTTAACCCCAGTGTGCTGAAATTGTCAAAACGTGTTTTTCAGCAGAAATAAAGACGTTTAGGCAACTTTGGTCACCCCCATGTAAGTTATAGGGTAGGAACAGCACAGTTTTCAAAACGTGTTTTTCAGCCCGAAATAAACGCGCTCAGTAGAGCCCCCTGAGTCAGCCCTTAACCCCAGTGTGCTGAAATTGTCAAAACGTGTTTTTCAGCAGAAATAAACACGTTTAGGCAACTTTGGTCACCCCCATGTAAGTTATAGGGCAGGAACAGCATAGTTTTCAAAACGTGTTTTTCAGCCCGAAATAAACGCGTTTTCTCAGCCCTTAGATTCGCAGTGTAACTGCCTGGCTCAAAAGAGCCCCCTGTGTCAGCCCTTAACCCCAGTGTGCTGAAATTGTCAAAACGTGTTTTTCAGCAGAAATAAAGACGTTTAGGCAACTTTGGTCACCCCCATGTAAGTTATAGGGCAGGAACAGCACAGTTTTCAAAACGTGTTTTTCAGCCCGAAATAAACGCGTTTTCTCAGCCCTTAGAATCGCAGTGTAACTGCCTGGCTCAGAAGAGCCCCCTGAGTCAGCCCTTAACCCCAGTGTGCTGAAATTGTCAAAACGTGTTTTTCAGCAGAAATAAAGACGTTTAGGCAACTTTGGTCACCCCCATGTAAGTTATAGGGCAGGAACAGCACAGTTTTCAAAACGTGTTTTTCAGCCCGAAATAAACGCGTTTTCTCAGCCCTTAGAATCGCAGTGTAACTGCCTGGCTCAGAAGAGCCCCCTGAGTCAGCCCTTAACCCCAGTGTGCTGAAATTGTCAAAACGTGTTTTTCAGCAGAAATAAACACGTTTAGGCAACTTTGGTCACCCCCATGTAAGTTATAGGGCAGGAACAGCACAGTTTTCAAAACGTGTTTTTCAGCCCGAAATAAACGCGTTTTCTCAGCCCTTAGAATCGCAGTGTAACTGCCTGGCTCAGAAGAGCCCCCTGAGTCAGCCCTTAACCCCAGTGTGCTGAAATTGTCAAAACGTGTTTTTCAGCAGAAATAAACACGTTTAGGCAACTTTGGTCACCCCCATGTAAGTTATAGGGCAGGAACAGCACAGTTTTCAAAACGTGTTTTTCAGCCCGAAATAAACGCGTTTTCTCAGCCCTTAGAATCGCAGTGTAACTGCTTGGCTCAAAAGAGCCCCCTGAGTCAGCCCTTAACCCCAGTGTGCTGAAATTGTCAAAACGTGTTTTTCAGCAGAAATAAAGACGTTTAGGCAACTTTGGTCACCCCCATGTAAGTTATAGGGCAGGAACAGCACAGTTTTCAAAACGTGTTTTTCAGCCCGAAATAAACGCGTTTTCCCAGCCCTTAGAATCGCAGTGTAACTGCCTGGCTCAGAAGAGCCCCCTGAGTCAGCCCTTAACCCCAGTGTACTAAAAATGTCAAAACGTGTTTTTCAGCAGAAATAAAGACGTTTAGGCAACTTTGGTCACCCCCATGTAAGTTAGAGGGCAGGAACAGCACAGTTTTCAAAACGTGTTTTTCAGCCCGAAATAAACGCGTTTTCTCAGCCCTTAGAATCGCAGTGTAACTGCCTGGCTCAGAAGAGCCCCCTGAGTCAGCCCTTAACCCCAGTGTGCTGAAATTGTCAAAACGTGTTTATCAGCAGAAATAAAGACGTTTAGGCAACTTTGGTCACCACCATGTAAGTTATAGGGCAGGAACAGCACAGTTTTCAAAACGTGTTTTTCAGCCCGAAATAAACGCGTTTTCTCAGCCCTTAGAATTGCAGTGTAACTGCCTGGCTCAAAAGATCCCCCTGTGTCAGCCCTTAACCCCAGTGTGCTGAAATTGTCAAAACGTGTTTTTCAGCAGAAATAAACATGTTTAGGCAACTTTGGTCACCCCCATGTAAGTTATAGGGCAGGAACAGCACAGTTTTCAAAACGTGTTTTTCAGCCCGAAATAAACGCGTTTTCTCAGCCCTTAGAATCACAGTGTAACTGCCTGGCTCAAAAGAGCCCCCTGTGTCAGCCCTTAACCCCAGTGTGCTGAAATTGTCAAAACGTGTTTTTCAGCAGAAATAAACACGTTTAGGCAACTTTGGTCACCCCCATGTAAGTTATAGGGCAGGAACAGCACAGTTTTCAAAACGTGTTTTTCAGCCCGAAATAAACGCGTTTTCTCAGCCCTTAGAATCGCAGTGTAACTGCCTGGCTCAGAAGAGCCCCCTGAGTCAGCCCTTAACCCCAGTGTGCTGAAATTGTCAAAACGTGTTTTTCAGCAGAAATAAAGACGTTTAGGCAACTTTGGTCACCCCCATGTAAGATATAGGGCAGGAACAGCACAGTTTTCAAAACGTGTTTTTCAGCCCGAAATAAACGCGTTTTCCCAGCCCTTAGAATCGCAGTGTAACTGCCTGGCTCAGAAGAGCCCCCTGAGTCAGCCCTTAACCCCAGTGTACTAAAAATGTCAAAACGTGTTTTTCAGCAGAAATAAAGACGTTTAGGCAACTTTGGTCACCCCCATGTAAGTTAGAGGGCAGGAACAGCACAGTTTTCAAAACGTGTTTTTCAGCCCGAAATAAACGCGTTTTCTCAGCCCTTAGAATCGCAGTGTAACTGCCTGGCTCAGAAGAGCCCCCTGAGTCAGCCCTTAACCCCAGTGTGCTGAAATTGTCAAAACGTGTTTATCAGCAGAAATAAAGACGTTTAGGCAACTTTGGTCACCACCATGTAAGTTATAGGGCAGGAACAGCACAGTTTTCAAAACGTGTTTTTCAGCCCGAAATAAACGCGTTTTCTCAGCCCTTAGAATTGCAGTGTAACTGCCTGGCTCAAAAGATCCCCCTGTGTCAGCCCTTAACCCCAGTGTGCTGAAATTGTCAAAACGTGTTTTTCAGCAGAAATAAACATGTTTAGGCAACTTTGGTCACCCCCATGTAAGTTATAGGGCAGGAACAGCACAGTTTTCAAAACGTGTTTTTCAGCCCGAAATAAACGCGTTTTCTCAGCCCTTAGAATCGCAGTGTAACTGCCTGGCTCAAAAGAGCCCCCTGTGTCAGCCCTTAACCCCAGTGTGCTGAAATTGTCAAAACGTGTTTTTCAGCAGAAATAAACACGTTTAGGCAACTTTGGTCAGCCCCATGTAAGTTATAGGGCAGGAACAGCACAGTTTTCAAAACGTGTTTTTCAGCCCGAAATAAACGCGTTTTCTCAGCCCTTAGAATCGCAGTGTAACTGCCTGGCTCAGAAGAGCCCCCTGAGTCAGCCCTTAACCCCAGTGTGCTGAAATTGTCAAAACGTGTTTTTCAGCAGAAATAAACACGTTTAGGCAACTTTGGTCACCCCCATGTAAGTTATAGGGCAGGAACAGCACAGTTTTCAAAACGTGTTTTTCAGCCCGAAATAAACGCGTTTTCTCAGCCCTTAGAATCGCAGTGTAACTGCTTGGCTCAAAAGAGCCCCCTGAGTCAGCCCTTAACACCAGTGTGCTGAAATTGTCAAAACGTGTTTTTCAGCAGAAATAAAGACGTTTAGGCAACTTTGGTCACCCCCATGTAAGTTATAGGGCAGGAACAGCACAGTTTTCAAAACGTGTTTTTCAGCCCGAAATAAACGCGTTTTCTCAGCCCTTAGAATCGCAGTGTAACTGCCTGGCTCAGAAGAGCCCCCTGAGTCAGCCCTTAACCCCAGTGTGCTGAAATTGTCAAAACGTGTTTTTCAGCAGAAATAAAGACGTTTAGGCAACTTTGGTCACCCCCATGTAAGTTATAGGGCAGGAACAGCACAGTTTTCAAAACGTGTTTTTCAGCCCGAAATAAACGCGTTTTCTCAGCCCTTAGAATCGCAGTGTAACTGCCTGGCTCAGAAGAGCCCCCTCAGTCAGCCCTTAACCCCAGTGTGCTGAAATTGTCAAAACGTGTTTTTCAGCAGAAATAAACACGTTTAGGCAACTTTGGTCACCCCCATGTAAGTTATAGGGCAGGAACAGCACAGTTTTCAAAACGTGTTTTTCAGCCCGAAATAAACGCGTTTTCTCAGCCCTTAGAATCGCAGTGTAACTGCCTGGCTCAGAAGAGCCCCCTGAGTCAGCCCTTAACCCCAGTGTGCTGAAATTGTCAAAACGTGTTTTTCAGCAGAAATAAAGACGTTTAGGCAACTTTGGTCACCCCCATGTAAGTTATAGGGCAGGAACAGCATAGTTTTCAAAACGTGTTTTTCAGCCCGAAATAAACGCGTTTTCTCAGCCCTTAGAATCGCAGTGTAACTGCCTGGCTCAGAAGAGCCCCCTGAGTCAGCCCTTAACCCCAGTGTGCTGAAATTGTCAAAACGTATTTTTCAGCAGAAATAAAGACGTTTAGGCAACTTTGGTCACCCCCATGTAAGTTATAGGGCAGGAACAGCACAGTTTTCAAAACGTGTTTTTCAGCCCGAAATAAACGCGTTTTCTCAGCCCTTAGAATCGCAGTGTAACTGCCTGGCTCAGAAGAGCCCCCTGAGTCAGCCCTTAACCCCAGTGTGCTGAAATTGTCAAAACGTGTTTTTCAGCAGAAATAAAGACGTTTAGGCAACTTTGGTCACCCCCATGTAAGTTATAGGGCAGGAACAGCACAGTTTTCAAAACGTGTTTTTCAGCCCGAAATAAACGCGTTTTCTCAGCCCTTAGAATCGCAGTGTAACTGCCTGGCTCAGAAGAGCCCCCTGAGTCAGCCCTTAACCCCAGTGTGCTGAAATTGTCAAAACGTGTTTTTCAGCAGAAATAAAGACGTTTAGGCAACTTTGGTCACCCCCATGTAAGTTATAGGGCAGGAACAGCACAGTTTTCAAAACGTGTTTTTCAGCCCGAAATAAACGCGTTTTCTCAGCCCTTAGAATCGCAGTGTAACTGCTTGGCTCAGAAGAGCCCCCTGAGTCAGCCCTTAACCCCAGTGTGCTGAAATTGTCAAAACGTGTTTTTCAGCAGAAATAAAGACGTTTAGGCAACTTTGGTCACCCCCATATAAGTTATAGGGCAGGAACAGCACAGTTTTCAAAACGAGTTTTTCAGCCCGAAATAAACGCGTTTTCTCAGCCCTTAGAATCGCAGTGTAACTGCCTGGCTCAGAAGAGCCCCCTGAGTCAGCCCTTAACCCCAGTGTGCTGAAATTGTCAAAACGTGTTTTTCAGCAGAAATAAAGACGTTTAGGCAACTTTGGTCACCCCCATGTAAGTTATAGGGCAGGAACAGCACAGTTTTCAAAACGTGTTTTTCAGCCCGAAATAAACGCGTTTACTCAGCCCTTAGAATCGCAGTGTAACTGCCTGGCTCAGAAGAGCCCCCTGAGTCAGCCCTTAACCCCAGTGTGCTGAAATTGTCAAAACGTGTTTTTCAGCAGAAATAAACACGTTTAGGCAACTTTGGTCACCCCCATGTAAGTTATAGGGTAGGAACAGCACAGTTTTCAAAACGTGTTTTTCAGCCCGAAATAAACGCGTTTTGTCAGCCCTTAGAATCGCAGTGTAACTGCCTGGCTCAAAAGAGCCCCCTGTGTCAGCCCTTAACCCCAGTGTGCTGAAATTGTCAAAACATGTTTTTCAGCAGAAAAAAAGACGTTTAGGCAACTTTGGTCACCCCCATGTAAGTTATAGGGCAGGAACAGCACAGTTTTCAAAACGTGTTTTTCAGCCCGAAATAAACGCGTTTTCTCAGCCCTTAGAATCGCAGTGTAACTGCCTGGCTCAGAAGAGCCCCCTGAGTCAGCCCTTAACCCCAGTGTGCTGAAATTGTCAAAACGTGTTTTTCAGCAGAAATAAAGACGTTTAGGCAACTTTGGTCACCCCCATGTAAGTTATAGGGCAGGAACAGCACAGTTTTTTTAAACGTGTTTTTCAGCCCGAAATAAACGCGTTTTCTCAGCCCTTAGAATCGCAGTGTAACTGCTTGGCTCAGAAGAGCCCCCTGAGTCAGCCCTTAACCCCAGTGTGCTGAAATTGTCAAAACGTGTTTTTCAGCAGAAATAAAGACGTTTAGGCAACTTTGGTCACCCCCATGTAAGTTATAGGGTAGGAACAACACAGTTTTAAAAACGTGTTTTTCAGCCCGAAATAAACGCGTTTTCTCAGCCCTTAGAATCGCAGTGTAACTGCCTGGCTCAGAAGACCCCCTGAGTCAGCCCTTAACCCCAGTGTGCTGAAATTGTCAAAACGTGTTTTTCAGCAGAAATGAAGACGTTTAGGCAACTTTGGTCACCCCCATGTAAGTTATAGGGCAGGAACAGCACAGTTTTCAAAACGTGTTTTTCAGCCCGAAATAAACGCGTTTTCTCAGCCCTTAATTATCGCAGTGTAACTGCCTGGCTCAGAAGAGCCCCCTGAGTCAGCCCTTAACCCCAGTGTGCTGAAATTGTCAAAACGTGTTTTTCAGCAGAAATAAAGACGTTTAGGCAACTTTGGTCACCCCCATGTAAGTTATAGGGCAGGAACAGCACAGTTTTCAAAACGTGTTTTTCAGCCCGAAATAAACGCGTTTTCTCAGCCCTTAGAATCGCAGTGTAACTGCCTGGCTCAGAAGAGCCCCCTGAGTCAGCCCTTAACCCCAGTGTGCTGAAATTGTCAAAACGTGTTTTTCAGCAGAAATAAACACGTTTAGGCAACTTTGGTCACCACCATGTAAGTTATTGGGCAGGAACAGCACAGTTTTCAAAACGTGTTTTTCAGCCCGAAATAAACGCGTTTTCTCAGCCCTTAGAATCGCAGTGTAACTGCCTGGCTCAGAAGAGCCCCCTGAGTCAGCCCTTAACCCCAGTGTGCTGAAATTGTCAAAACGTGTTTTTCAGCAGAAATAAAGACGTTTAGGCAACTTTGGTCACCCCCATGTAAGTTATATGGCATCAACAGCACAGTTTTCAAAACGTGTTTTTCAGCCCGAAATAAACGCGTTTTCTCAGCCCTAAGAATCGCAGTGTAACTGCCTGGCTCAGAAGAGCCCCCTGAGTCAGCCCTTAACCCCAGTGTGCTGAAATTGTCAAAACGTGTTTTTCAGCAGAAATAAAGACGTTTAGGCAACTTTGGTCACCCCCATGTAAGTTATAGGGCAGGAACAGCACAGTTTTCAAAACGTGTTTTTCAGCCCGAAATAAACGCGTTTTCTCAGCCCTTAGAATCGCAGTGTAACTGCCTGGCTCAGAAGAGCCCCCTGAGTCAGCCCTTAACCCCAGTGTGCTGAAATTGTCAAAACGTGTTTTTCAGCAGAAATAAAGACGTTTAGGCAACTTTGGTCACCCCCATGTAAGTTATAGGGCAGGAACAGCACAGTTTTCAAAACGTGTTTTTCAGCCCGAAATAAACGCGTTTTCTCAGCCCTTAGAATCGCAGTGTAACTGCCTGGCTCAGAAGAGCCCCCTGAGTCAGCCCTTAACCCCAGTGTACTAAAAATGTCAAAACGTGTTTTTCAGCAGAAATAAAGACGTTTAGGCAACTTTGGTCACCCCCATGTAAGTTAGAGGGCAGGAACAGCACAGTTTTCAAAACGTGTTTTTCAGCCCGAAATAAACGCGTTTTCTCAGCCCTTAGAATCGCAGTGTAACTGCCTGGCTCAGAAGAGCCCCCTGAGTCAGCCCTTAACCCCAGTGTGCTGAAAATGTCAAAACGTGTTTTTCAGCAGAAGTAAAGACGTTTAGGCAACTTTGGTCACCCACATGAAAGTTATAGGTTAGGAACAGCACAGTTTTCAAAACGTGTTTTTCAGCCCGAAATAAACACGTTTTCTCAGCCCTTAGAATCGCAGTGTAACTGCCTGGCTCAGAAGAGCCACCTGAGTCAGCCCTTAACCCCAGTGTGCTGAAATTGTCAAAACATGTTTTTCAGCAGAAATAAAGACGTTTAGGCAACTTTGGTCACCCCCATGTAAGTTATAGGGCAGGAACAGCACAGTTTTCAAAACGTGTTTTTCAGCCCGAAATAAACGCGTTTTCTCAGCCCTTAGAATCGCAGTGTAACTGCCTGGCTCAGAAGAGCCCCCTGAGTCAGCCCTTAACCCCAGTGTGCTGAAATTGTCAAAACGTGTTTTTCAGCAGAAATAAACACGTTTAGGCAACTTTGGTCACCCCCATGTAAGTTATAGGGTAGGAACAGCACAGTTTTCAAAACGTGTTTTTCAGCCCGAAATAAACGCGTTTTGTCAGCCCTTAGAATCGCAGTGTAACTGCCTGGCTCAAAAGAGCCCCCTGTGTCAGCCCTTAACCCCAGTGTGCTGAAATTGTCAAAACATGTTTTTCAGCAGAAAAAAAGACGTTTAGGCAACTTTGGTCACCCCCATGTAAGTTATAGGGCAGGAACAGCACAGTTTTCAAAACGTGTTTTTCAGCCCGAAATAAACGCGTTTTCTCAGCCCTTAGAATCGCAGTGTAACTGCCTGGCTCAGAAGAGCCCCCTGAGTCAGCCCTTAACCCCAGTGTGCTGAAATTGTCAAAACGTGTTTTTCAGCAGAAATAAAGACGTTTAGGCAACTTTGGTCACCCCCATGTAAGTTATAGGGCAGGAACAGCACAGTTTTTTTAAACGTGTTTTTCAGCCCGAAATAAACGCGTTTTCTCAGCCCTTAGAATCGCAGTGTAACTGCTTGGCTCAGAAGAGCCCCCTGAGTCAGCCCTTAACCCCAGTGTGCTGAAATTGTCAAAACGTGTTTTTCAGCAGAAATAAAGACGTTTAGGCAACTTTGGTCACCCCCATGTAAGTTATAGGGTAGGAACAACACAGTTTTAAAAACGTGTTTTTCAGCCCGAAATAAACGCGTTTTCTCAGCCCTTAATTATCGCAGTGTAACTGCCTGGCTCAGAAGAGCCCCCTGAGTCAGCCCTTAACCCCAGTGTGCTGAAATTGTCAAAACGTGTTTTTCAGCAGAAATAAAGACGTTTAGGCAACTTTGGTCACCCCCATGTAAGTTATAGGGCAGGAACAGCACAGTTTTCAAAACGTGTTTTTCAGCCCGAAATAAACGCGTTTTCTCAGCCCTTAGAATCGCAGTGTAACTGCCTGGCTCAGAAGAGCCCCCTGAGTCAGCCCTTAACCCCAGTGTGCTGAAATTGTCAAAACGTGTTTTTCAGCAGAAATAAACACGTTTAGGCAACTTTGGTCACCCCCATGTAAGTTATAGGGCAGGAACAGCACAGTTTTCAAAACGTGTTTTTCAGCCCGAAATAAACGCGTTTTCTCAGCCCTTAGAATCGCAGTGTAACTGCCTGGCTCAGAAGAGCCCCCTGAGTCAGCCCTTAACCCCAGTGTGCTGAAATTGTCAAAACGTGTTTTTCAGCAGAAAAAAAGACGTTTAGGCAACTTTGGTCACCCCCATGTAAGTTATAGGGCAGGAACAGCACAGTTTTCAAAACGTGTTTTTCAGCCCGAAATAAACGCGTTTTCTCAGCCCTTAGAATCGCAGTGTAACTGCCTGGCTCAGAAGAGCCCCCTGAGTCAGCCCTTAACCCCAGTGTGCTGAAATTGTCAAAACGTGTTTTTCAGCAGAAATAAAGACGTTTAGGCAACTTTGGTCACCCCCATGTAAGTTATAGGGCAGGAACAGCACAGTTTTCAAAACGTGTTTTTCAGCCCGAAATAAACGCGTTTTCTCAGCCCTTAGAATCGCAGTGTAACTGCCTGGCTCAGAAGAGCCCCCTGAGTCAGCCCTTAACCCCAGTGTGCTGAAATTGTCAAAACGTGTTTTTCAGCAGAAATAAAGACGTTTAGGCAACTTTGGTCACCCCCATGTAAGTTATAGGGCAGGAACAGCACAGTTTTCAAAACGTGTTTTTCAGCCCGAAATAAACGCGTTTTCTCAGCCCTTAGAATCGCAGTGTAACTGCCTGGCTCAGAAGAGCCCCCTGAGTCAGCCCTTAACCCCAGTGTGCTGAAATTGTCAAAACGTGTTTTTCAGCAGAAATAAACACGTTTAGGCAACTTTGGTCACCCCCATGTAAGTTATAGGGCAGGAACAGCACAGTTTTCAAAACGTGTTTTTCAGCCCGAAATAAACGCGTTTTCTCAGCCCTTAGAATCGCAGTGTAACTGCCTGGCTCAGAAGAGCCCCCTGAGTCAGCCCTTAACCCCAGTGTGCTGAAATTGTCAAAACGTGTTTTTCAGCAGAAATAAAGACGTTTAGGCAACTTTGGTCACCCCCATGTAAGTTATAGGGCAGGAACAGCATAGTTTTCAAAACGTGTTTTTCAGCCCGAAATAAACGCGTTTTCTCAGCCCTTAGAATCGCAGTGTAACTGCCTGGCTCAGAAGAGCCCCCTGAGTCAGCCCTTAACCCCAGTGTGCTGAAATTGTCAAAACGTATTTTTCAGCAGAAATAAAGACGTTTAGGCAACTTTGGTCACCCCCATGTAAGTTATAGGGCAGGAACAGCACAGTTTTCAAAACGTGTTTTTCAGCCCGAAATAAACGCGTTTTCTCAGCCCTTAGAATCGCAGTGTAACTGCCTGGCTCAGAAGAGCCCCCTGAGTCAGCCCTTAACCCCAGTGTGCTGAAATTGTCAAAACGTGTTTTTCAGCAGAAATAAAGACGTTTAGGCAACTTTGGTCACCCCCATGTAAGTTATAGGGCAGGAACAGCACAGTTTTCAAAACGTGTTTTTCAGCCCGAAATAAACGCGTTTTCTCAGCCCTTAGAATCGCAGTGTAACTGCCTGGCTCAGAAGAGCCCCCTGAGTCAGCCCTTAACCCCAGTGTGCTGAAATTGTCAAAACGTGTTTTTCAGCAGAAATAAAGACGTTTAGGCAACTTTGGTCACCCCCATGTAAGTTATAGGGCAGGAACAGCACAGTTTTCAAAACGTGTTTTTCAGCCCGAAATAAACGCGTTTTCTCAGCCCTTAGAATCGCAGTGTAACTGCTTGGCTCAGAAGAGCCCCCTGAGTCAGCCCTTAACCCCAGTGTGCTGAAATTGTCAAAACGTGTTTTTCAGCAGAAATAAAGACGTTTAGGCAACTTTGGTCACCCCCATATAAGTTATAGGGCAGGAACAGCACAGTTTTCAAAACGAGTTTTTCAGCCCGAAATAAACGCGTTTTCTCAGCCCTTAGAATCGCAGTGTAACTGCCTGGCTCAGAAGAGCCCCCTGAGTCAGCCCTTAACCCCAGTGTGCTGAAATTGTCAAAACGTGTTTTTCAGCAGAAATAAAGACGTTTAGGCAACTTTGGTCACCCCCATGTAAGTTATAGGGCAGGAACAGCACAGTTTTCAAAACGTGTTTTTCAGCCCGAAATAAACGCGTTTACTCAGCCCTTAGAATCGCAGTGTAACTGCCTGGCTCAGAAGAGCCCCCTGAGTCAGCCCTTAACCCCAGTGTGCTGAAATTGTCAAAACGTGTTTTTCAGCAGAAATAAACACGTTTAGGCAACTTTGGTCACCCCCATGTAAGTTATAGGGTAGGAACAGCACAGTTTTCAAAACGTGTTTTTCAGCCCGAAATAAACGCGTTTTGTCAGCCCTTAGAATCGCAGTGTAACTGCCTGGCTCAAAAGAGCCCCCTGTGTCAGCCCTTAACCCCAGTGTGCTGAAATTGTCAAAACATGTTTTTCAGCAGAAAAAAAGACGTTTAGGCAACTTTGGTCACCCCCATGTAAGTTATAGGGCAGGAACAGCACAGTTTTCAAAACGTGTTTTTCAGCCCGAAATAAACGCGTTTTCTCAGCCCTTAGAATCGCAGTGTAACTGCCTGGCTCAGAAGAGCCCCCTGAGTCAGCCCTTAACCCCAGTGTGCTGAAATTGTCAAAACGTGTTTTTCAGCAGAAATAAAGACGTTTAGGCAACTTTGGTCACCCCCATGTAAGTTATAGGGCAGGAACAGCACAGTTTTTTTAAACGTGTTTTTCAGCCCGAAATAAACGCGTTTTCTCAGCCCTTAGAATCGCAGTGTAACTGCTTGGCTCAGAAGAGCCCCCTGAGTCAGCCCTTAACCCCAGTGTGCTGAAATTGTCAAAACGTGTTTTTCAGCAGAAATAAAGACGTTTAGGCAACTTTGGTCACCCCCATGTAAGTTATAGGGTAGGAACAACACAGTTTTAAAAACGTGTTTTTCAGCCCGAAATAAACGCGTTTTCTCAGCCCTTAGAATCGCAGTGTAACTGCCTGGCTCAGAAGACCCCCTGAGTCAGCCCTTAACCCCAGTGTGCTGAAATTGTCAAAACGTGTTTTTCAGCAGAAATGAAGACGTTTAGGCAACTTTGGTCACCCCCATGTAAGTTATAGGGCAGGAACAGCACAGTTTTCAAAACGTGTTTTTCAGCCCGAAATAAACGCGTTTTCTCAGCCCTTAATTATCGCAGTGTAACTGCCTGGCTCAGAAGAGCCCCCTGAGTCAGCCCTTAACCCCAGTGTGCTGAAATTGTCAAAACGTGTTTTTCAGCAGAAATAAAGACGTTTAGGCAACTTTGGTCACCCCCATGTAAGTTATAGGGCAGGAACAGCACAGTTTTCAAAACGTGTTTTTCAGCCCGAAATAAACGCGTTTTCTCAGCCCTTAGAATCGCAGTGTAACTGCCTGGCTCAGAAGAGCCCCCTGAGTCAGCCCTTAACCCCAGTGTGCTGAAATTGTCAAAACGTGTTTTTCAGCAGAAATAAACACGTTTAGGCAACTTTGGTCACCACCATGTAAGTTATTGGGCAGGAACAGCACAGTTTTCAAAACGTGTTTTTCAGCCCGAAATAAACGCGTTTTCTCAGCCCTTAGAATCGCAGTGTAACTGCCTGGCTCAGAAGAGCCCCCTGAGTCAGCCCTTAACCCCAGTGTGCTGAAATTGTCAAAACGTGTTTTTCAGCAGAAATAAAGACGTTTAGGCAACTTTGGTCACCCCCATGTAAGTTATATGGCATCAACAGCACAGTTTTCAAAACGTGTTTTTCAGCCCGAAATAAACGCGTTTTCTCAGCCCTAAGAATCGCAGTGTAACTGCCTGGCTCAGAAGAGCCCCCTGAGTCAGCCCTTAACCCCAGTGTGCTGAAATTGTCAAAACGTGTTTTTCAGCAGAAATAAAGACGTTTAGGCAACTTTGGTCACCCCCATGTAAGTTATAGGGCAGGAACAGCACAGTTTTCAAAACGTGTTTTTCAGCCCGAAATAAACGCGTTTTCTCAGCCCTTAGAAT
Organism: Atractosteus spatula; assembly: GCF_055471065.1. Lineage (NCBI taxonomy): Eukaryota > Metazoa > Chordata > Actinopteri > Semionotiformes > Lepisosteidae > Atractosteus > Atractosteus spatula. The sequence continues at coordinate 100,029 of NW_028296645.1, read as the reverse complement.
CGCAGTGTAACTGCCTGGCTCAGAAGAGCCCCCTGAGTCAGCCCTTAACCCCAGTGTGCTGAAATTGTCAAAACGTGTTTTTCAGCAGAAATAAAGACGTTTAGGCAACTTTGGTCACCCCCATGTAAGTTATAGGGCAGGAACAGCACAGTTTTCAAAACGTGTTTTTCAGCCCGAAATAAACGCGTTTTCTCAGCCCTTAGAATCGCAGTGTAACTGCCTGGCTCAGAAGAGCCCCCTGAGTCAGCCCTTAACCCCAGTGTACTAAAAATGTCAAAACGTGTTTTTCAGCAGAAATAAAGACGTTTAGGCAACTTTGGTCACCCCCATGTAAGTTAGAGGGCAGGAACAGCACAGTTTTCAAAACGTGTTTTTCAGCCCGAAATAAACGCGTTTTCTCAGCCCTTAGAATCGCAGTGTAACTGCCTGGCTCAGAAGAGCCCCCTGAGTCAGCCCTTAACCCCAGTGTGCTGAAAATGTCAAAACGTGTTTTTCAGCAGAAGTAAAGACGTTTAGGCAACTTTGGTCACCCACATGAAAGTTATAGGTTAGGAACAGCACAGTTTTCAAAACGTGTTTTTCAGCCCGAAATAAACACGTTTTCTCAGCCCTTAGAATCGCAGTGTAACTGCCTGGCTCAGAAGAGCCCCCTGAGTCAGCCCTTAACCCCAGTGTGCTGAAATTGTCAAAACATGTTTTTCAGCAGAAATAAAGACGTTTAGGCAACTTTGGTCACCCCCATGTAAGTTATAGGGCAGGAACAGCACAGTTTTCAAAACGTGTTTTTCAGCCCGAAATAAACGCGTTTTCTCAGCCCTTAGAATCGCAGTGTAACTGCCTGGCTCAGAAGAGCCCCCTGAGTCAGCCCTTAACCCCAGTGTGCTGAAATTGTCAAAACGTGTTTTTCAGCAGAAATAAACACGTTTAGGCAACTTTGGTCACCCCCATGTAAGTTATAGGGTAGGAACAGCACAGTTTTCAAAACGTGTTTTTCAGCCCGAAATAAACGCGTTTTGACAGCCCTTAGAATCGCAGTGTAACTGCCTGGCTCAAAAGAGCCCCCTGTGTCAGCCCTTAACCCCAGTGTGCTGAAATTGTCAAAACATGTTTTTCAGCAGAAAAAAAGACGTTTAGGCAACTTTGGTCACCCCCATGTAACTTATAGGGCAGGAACAGCACAGTTTTCAAAACGTGTTTTTCAGCCCGAAATAAACGCGTTTTCTCAGCCCTTAGAATCGCAGTGTAACTGCCTGGCTCAGAAGAGCCCCCTGAGTCAGCCCTTAACCCCAGTGTGCTGAAATTGTCAAAACGTGTTTTTCAGCAGAAATAAAGACGTTTAGGCAACTTTGGTCACCCCCATGTAAGTTATAGGGCAGGAACAGCACAGTTTTTTTAAACGTGTTTTTCAGCCCGAAATAAACGCGTTTTCTCAGCCCTTAGAATCGCAGTGTAACTGCTTGGCTCAGAAGAGCCCCCTGAGTCAGCCCTTAACCCCAGTGTGCTGAAATTGTCAAAACGTGTTTTTCAGCAGAAATAAAGACGTTTAGGCAACTTTGGTCACCCCCATGTAAGTTATAGGGTAGGAACAACACAGTTTTAAAAACGTGTTTTTCAGCCCGAAATAAACGCGTTTTCTCAGCCCTTAATTATCGCAGTGTAACTGCCTGGCTCAGAAGAGCCCCCTGAGTCAGCCCTTAACCCCAGTGTGCTGAAATTGTCAAAACGTGTTTTTCAGCAGAAATAAAGACGTTTAGGCAACTTTGGTCACCCCCATGTAAGTTATAGGGCAGGAACAGCACAGTTTTCAAAACGTGTTTTTCAGCCCGAAATAAACGCGTTTTCTCAGCCCTTAGAATCGCAGTGTAACTGCCTGGCTCAGAAGAGCCCCCTGAGTCAGCCCTTAACCCCAGTGTGCTGAAATTGTCAAAACGTGTTTTTCAGCAGAAATAAACACGTTTAGGCAACTTTGGTCACCCCCATGTAAGTTATAGGGCAGGAACAGCACAGTTTTCAAAACGTGTTTTTCAGCCCGAAATAAACGCGTTTTCTCAGCCCTTAGAATCGCAGTGTAACTGCCTGGCTCAGAAGAGCCCCCTGAGTCAGCCCTTAACCCCAGTGTGCTGAAATTGTCAAAACGTGTTTTTCAGCAGAAAAAAAGACGTTTAGGCAACTTTGGTCACCCCCATGTAAGTTATAGGGCAGGAACAGCACAGTTTTCAAAACGTGTTTTTCAGCCCGAAATAAACGCGTTTTCTCAACCCTTAGAATCGCAGTGTAACTGCCTGGCTCAGAAGAGCCCCCTGAGTCAGCCCTTAACCCCAGTGTGCTGAAATTGTCAAAACGTGTTTTTCAGCAGAAATAAAGACGTTTAGGCAACTTTGGTCACCCCCATGTAAGTTATAGGGCAGGAACAGCACAGTTTTCAAAACGTGTTTTTCAGCCCGAAATAAACGCGTTTTCTCAGCCCTTAGAATCGCAGTGTAACTGCCTGGCTCAGAAGAGCCCCCTGAGTCAGCCCTTAACCCCAGTGTGCTGAAATTGTCAAAACGTGTTTTTCAGCAGAAATAAAGACGTTTAGGCAACTTTGGTCACCCCCATGTAAGTTATAGGGCAGGAACAGCACAGTTTTCAAAACGTGTTTTTCAGCCCGAAATAAACGCGTTTTCTCAGCCCTTAGAATCGCAGTGTAACTGCCTGGCTCAGAAGAGCCCCCTGAGTCAGCCCTTAACCCCAGTGTGCTGAAATTGTCAAAACGTGTTTTTCAGCAGAAATAAACACGTTTAGGCAACTTTGGTCACCCCCATGTAAGTTATAGGGCAGGAACAGCACAGTTTTCAAAACGTGTTTTTCAGCCCGAAATAAACGCGTTTTCTCAGCCCTTAGAATCGCAGTGTAACTGCCTGGCTCAGAAGAGCCCCCTGTGTCAGCCCTTAACCCCAGTGTGCTGAAATTGTCAAAACGTGTTTTTCAGCAGAAATAAACACGTTTAGGCAACTTTGGTCACCCCCATGTAAGTTATAGGGCAGGAACAGCACAGTTTTCAAAACGTGTTTTTCAGCCCGAAATAAACGCGTTTTCTCAGCCCTTAGAATCGCAGTGTAACTGCCTGGCTCAGAAGAGCCCCCTGAGTCAGCCCTTAACCCCAGTGTGCTGAAATTGTCAAAACGTGTTTTTCAGCAGAAATAAACACGTTTAGGCAACTTTGGTCACCCCCATGTAAGTTATAGGGCAGGAACAGCACAGTTTTCAAAACGTGTTTTTCAGCCCGAAATAAACGCGTTTTCTCAGCCCTTAGAATCGCAGTGTAACTGCTTGGCTCAAAAGAGCCCCCTGAGTCAGCCCTTAACCCCAGTGTGCTGAAATTGTCAAAACGTGTTTTTCAGCAGAAATAAAGACGTTTAGGCAACTTTGGTCACCCCCATGTAAGTTATAGGGCAGGAACAGCACAGTTTTCAAAACGTGTTTTTCAGCCCGAAATAAACGCGTTTTCCCAGCCCTTAGAATCGCAGTGTAACTGCCTGGCTCAGAAGAGCCCCCTGAGTCAGCCCTTAACCCCAGTGTACTAAAAATGTCAAAACGTGTTTTTCAGCAGAAATAAAGACGTTTAGGCAACTTTGGTCACCCCCATGTAAGTTAGAGGGCAGGAACAGCACAGTTTTCAAAACGTGTTTTTCAGCCCGAAATAAACGCGTTTTCTCAGCCCTTAGAATCGCAGTGTAACTGCCTGGCTCAGAAGAGCCCCCTGAGTCAGCCCTTAACCCCAGTGTGCTGAAATTGTCAAAACGTGTTTATCAGCAGAAATAAAGACGTTTAGGCAACTTTGGTCACCACCATGTAAGTTATAGGGCAGGAACAGCACAGTTTTCAAAACGTGTTTTTCAGCCCGAAATAAACGCGTTTTCTCAGCCCTTAGAATTGCAGTGTAACTGCCTGGCTCAAAAGATCCCCCTGTGTCAGCCCTTAACCCCAGTGTGCTGAAATTGTCAAAACGTGTTTTTCAGCAGAAATAAACATGTTTAGGCAACTTTGGTCACCCCCATGTAAGTTATAGGGCAGGAACAGCACAGTTTTCAAAACGTGTTTTTCAGCCCGAAATAAACGCGTTTTCTCAGCCCTTAGAATCACAGTGTAACTGCCTGGCTCAAAAGAGCCCCCTGTGTCAGCCCTTAACCCCAGTGTGCTGAAATTGTCAAAACGTGTTTTTCAGCAGAAATAAACACGTTTAGGCAACTTTGGTCACCCCCATGTAAGTTATAGGGCAGGAACAGCACAGTTTTCAAAACGTGTTTTTCAGCCCGAAATAAACGCGTTTTCTCAGCCCTTAGAATCGCAGTGTAACTGCCTGGCTCAGAAGAGCCCCCTGAGTCAGCCCTTAACCCCAGTGTGCTGAAATTGTCAAAACGTGTTTTTCAGCAGAAATAAACACGTTTAGGCAACTTTGGTCACCCCCATGTAAGTTATAGGGCAGGAACAGCACAGTTTTCAAAACGTGTTTTTCAGCCCGAAATAAACGCGTTTTCTCAGCCCTTAGAATCGCAGTGTAACTGCCTGGCTCAGAAGAGCCCCCTGAGTCAGCCCTTAACCCCAGTGTGCTGAAATTGTCAAAACGTGTTTTTCAGCAGAAATAAAGACGTTTAGGCAACTTTGGTCACCCCCATGTAAGATATAGGGCAGGAACAGCACAGTTTTCAAAACGTGTTTTTCAGCCCGAAATAAACGCGTTTTCCCAGCCCTTAGAATCGCAGTGTAACTGCCTGGCTCAGAAGAGCCCCCTGAGTCAGCCCTTAACCCCAGTGTACTAAAAATGTCAAAACGTGTTTTTCAGCAGAAATAAAGACGTTTAGGCAACTTTGGTCACCCCCATGTAAGTTAGAGGGCAGGAACAGCACAGTTTTCAAAACGTGTTTTTCAGCCCGAAATAAACGCGTTTTCTCAGCCCTTAGAATCGCAGTGTAACTGCCTGGCTCAGAAGAGCCCCCTGAGTCAGCCCTTAACCCCAGTGTGCTGAAATTGTCAAAACGTGTTTATCAGCAGAAATAAAGACGTTTAGGCAACTTTGGTCACCACCATGTAAGTTATAGGGCAGGAACAGCACAGTTTTCAAAACGTGTTTTTCAGCCCGAAATAAACGCGTTTTCTCAGCCCTTAGAATTGCAGTGTAACTGCCTGGCTCAAAAGATCCCCCTGTGTCAGCCCTTAACCCCAGTGTGCTGAAATTGTCAAAACGTGTTTTTCAGCAGAAATAAACATGTTTAGGCAACTTTGGTCACCCCCATGTAAGTTATAGGGCAGGAACAGCACAGTTTTCAAAACGTGTTTTTCAGCCCGAAATAAACGCGTTTTCTCAGCCCTTAGAATCGCAGTGTAACTGCCTGGCTCAAAAGAGCCCCCTGTGTCAGCCCTTAACCTCAGTGTGCTGAAATTGTCAAAACGTGTTTTTCAGCAGAAATAAACACGTTTAGGCAACTTTGGTCAGCCCCATGTAAGTTATAGGGCAGGAACAGCACAGTTTTCAAAACGTGTTTTTCAGCCCGAAATAAACGCGTTTTCTCAGCCCTTAGAATCGCAGTGTAACTGCCTGGCTCAGAAGAGCCCCCTGAGTCAGCCCTTAACCCCAGTGTGCTGAAATTGTCAAAACGTGTTTTTCAGCAGAAATAAACACGTTTAGGCAACTTTGGTCACCCCCATGTAAGTTATAGGGCAGGAACAGCACAGTTTTCAAAACGTGTTTTTCAGCCCGAAATAAACGCGTTTTCTCAGCCCTTAGAATCGCAGTGTAACTGCTTGGCTCAAAAGAGCCCCCTGAGTCAGCCCTTAACCCCAGTGTGCTGAAATTGTCAAAACGTGTTTTTCAGCAGAAATAAAGACGTTTAGGCAACTTTGGTCACCCCCATGTAAGTTATAGGGCAGGAACAGCACAGTTTTCAAAACGTGTTTTTCAGCCCGAAATAAACGCGTTTTCTCAGCCCTTAGAATCGCAGTGTAACTGCCTGGCTCAGTAGAGCCCCCTGAGTCAGCCCTTTACCCCAGTGTGCTGAAATTGTCAAAACGTGTTTTTCAGCAGAAATAAAGACGTTTAGGCAACTTTGGTCACCCCCATGTAAGTTATAGGGCAGGAACAGCATAGTTTTCAAAACGTGTTTTTCAGCCCGAAATAAACGCGTTTTCTCAGCCCTTAGAATCGCAGTGTAACTGCCTGGCTCAGGAGAGCCCCCTGAGTCAGCCCTTAACCCCAGTGTGCTGAAATTGTCAAAACGTGTTTTTCAGCAGAAATAAAGACGTTTAGGCAACTTTGGTCACCCCCATGTAAGTTATAAGGCAGGAACAGCACAGTTTTCAAAACGTGTTTTTCAGCCCGAAATAAACGCGTTTTCTCAGCCCTTAGAATCGCAGTGTAACTGCCTGGCTCAGAAGAGCCCCCTCAGTCAGCCCTTAACCCCAGTGTGCTGAAATTGTCAAAACGTGTTTTTCAGCAGAAATAAACACGTTTAGGCAACTTTGGTCACCCCCATGTAAGTTATAGGGCAGGAACAGCACAGTTTTCAAAACGTGTTTTTCAGCCCGAAATAAACGCGTTTTCTCAGCCCTTAGAATCGCAGTGTAACTGCCTGGCTCAGAAGAGCCCCCTGAGTCAGCCCTTAACCCCAGTGTGCTGAAATTGTCAAAACGTGTTTTTCAGCAGAAATAAAGACGTTTAGGCAACTTTGGTCACCCCCATGTAAGTTATAGGGCAGGAACAGCATAGTTTTCAAAACGTGTTTTTCAGCCCGAAATAAACGCGTTTTCTCAGCCCTTAGAATCGCAGTGTAACTGCCTGGCTCAGAAGAGCCCCCTGAGTCAGCCCTTAACCCCAGTGTGCTGAAATTGTCAAAACGTATTTTTCAGCAGAAATAAAGACGTTTAGGCAACTTTGGTCACCCCCATGTAAGTTATAGGGCAGGAACAGCACAGTTTTCAAAACGTGTTTTTCAGCCCGAAATAAACGCGTTTTCTCAGCCCTTAGAATCGCAGTGTAACTGCCTGGCTCAGAAGAGCCCCCTGAGTCAGCCCTTAACCCCAGTGTGCTGAAATTGTCAAAACGTGTTTTTCAGCAGAAATAAAGACGTTTAGGCAACTTTGGTCACCCCCATGTAAGTTATAGGGCAGGAACAGCACAGTTTTCAAAACGTGTTTTTCAGCCCGAAATAAACGCGTTTTCTCAGCCCTTAGAATCGCAGTGTAACTGCCTGGCTCAGAAGAGCCCCCTGAGTCAGCCCTTAACCCCAGTGTGCTGAAATTGTCAAAACGTGTTTTTCAGCAGAAATAAAGACGTTTAGGCAACTTTGGTCACCCCCATGTAAGTTATAGGGCAGGAACAGCACAGTTTTCAAAACGTGTTTTTCAGCCCGAAATAAACGCGTTTACTCAGCCCTTAGAATCGCAGTGTAACTGCCTGGCTCAGAAGAGCCCCCTGAGTCAGCCCTTAACCCCAGTGTGCTGAAATTGTCAAAACGTGTTTTTCAGCAGAAATAAAGACGTTTAGGCAACTTTGGTCACCCCCATGTAAGTTATAACGCAGGAACAGCACAGTTTTCAAAACGTGTTTTTCAGCCCGAAATAAACGCGTTTTTTCAGCCCTTAGAATCGCAGTGTAACTGCCTGGCTCAGAAGAGCCCCCTGAGTCAGCCCTTAACCCCAGTGTGCTGAAATTGTCAAAACGTGTTTTTCAGCAGAAATAAACACGTTTAGGCAACTTTGGTCACCCCCATGTAAGTTATAGGGCAGGAACAGCACAGTTTTCAAAACGTGTTTTTCAGCCCAAAATAAACGCGTTTTCTCATCCCTTAGAATGGCAGTGTAACTGCCTGGCTCAGAAGAGCCCCCTGAGTCAGCCCTTAACCCCAGTGTGCTGAAATTGTCAAAACGTGTTTTTCAGCAGAAATAAACACGTTTAGGCAACTTTGGTCACCACCATGTAAGTTATTGGGCAGGAACAGCACAGTTTTCAAAACGTGTTTTTCAGCCCGAAATAAACGCGTTTTCTCAGCCCTTAGAATCGCAGTGTAACTGCCTAGCTCAGAAGAGCCCCCTGAGTCAGCCCTTAACCCCAGTGTGCTGAAATTGTCAAAACGTGTTTTTCAGCAGAAATAAAGACATTTAGGCAACTTTGGTCACCCCCATGTAAGTTATAGGGCAGGAACAGCACAGTTTTCAAAACGTGTTTTTCAGCCCGAAATAAACGCGTTTTCTCAGCCCTTAGAATCGCAGTGTAACTGCCTGGCTCAGAAGAGCCCCCTGAGTCAGCCCTTAACCCCAGTGTGCTGAAATTGTCAAAACGTGTTTTTCAGCAGAAATAAAGACGTTTAGGCAACTTTGGTCACCCCCATGTAAGTTATAGGGCAGGAACAGCACAGTTTTCAAAACGTGTTTTTCAGCCCGAAATAAACGCGTTTTCTCAGCCCTTAGAATCGCAGTGTAACTGCCTGGCTCAGAAGAGCCCCCTGAGTCAGCCCTTAACCCCAGTGTACTAAAAATGTCAAAACGTGTTTTTCAGCAGAAATAAAGACGTTTAGGCAACTTTGGTCACCCCCATGTAAGTTAGAGGGCAGGAACAGCACAGTTTTCAAAACGTGTTTTTCAGCCCGAAATAAACGCGTTTTCTCAGCCCTTAGAATCGCAGTGTAACTGCCTGGCTCAGAAGAGCCCCCTGAGTCAGCCCTTAACCCCAGTGTGCTGAAAATGTCAAAACGTGTTTTTCAGCAGAAGTAAAGACGTTTAGGCAACTTTGGTCACCCACATGAAAGTTATAGGTTAGGAACAGCACAGTTTTCAAAACGTGTTTTTCAGCCCGAAATAAACACGTTTTCTCAGCCCTTAGAATCGCAGTGTAACTGCCTGGCTCAGAAGAGCCCCCTGAGTCAGCCCTTAACCCCAGTGTGCTGAAATTGTCAAAACATGTTTTTCAGCAGAAATAAAGACGTTTAGGCAACTTTGGTCACCCCCATGTAAGTTATAGGGCAGGAACAGCACAGTTTTCAAAACGTGTTTTTCAGCCCGAAATAAACGCGTTTTCTCAGCCCTTAGAATCGCAGTGTAACTGCCTGGCTCAGAAGAGCCCCCTGAGTCAGCCCTTAACCCCAGTGTGCTGAAATTGTCAAAACGTGTTTTTCAGCAGAAATAAACACGTTTAGGCAACTTTGGTCACCCCCATGTAAGTTATAGGGTAGGAACAGCACAGTTTTCAAAACGTGTTTTTCAGCCCGAAATAAACGCGTTTTGTCAGCCCTTAGAATCGCAGTGTAACTGCCTGGCTCAAAAGAGCCCCCTGTGTCAGCCCTTAACCCCAGTGTGCTGAAATTGTCAAAACATGTTTTTCAGCAGAAAAAAAGACGTTTAGGCAACTTTGGTCACCCCCATGTAAGTTATAGGGCAGGAACAGCACAGTTTTCAAAACGTGTTTTTCAGCCCGAAATAAACGCGTTTTCTCAGCCCTTAGAATCGCAGTGTAACTGCCTGGCTCAGAAGAGCCCCCTGAGTCAGCCCTTAACCCCAGTGTGCTGAAATTGTCAAAACGTGTTTTTCAGCAGAAATAAAGACGTTTAGGCAACTTTGGTCACCCCCATGTAAGTTATAGGGCAGGAACAGCACAGTTTTTTTAAACGTGTTTTTCAGCCCGAAATAATCGCGTTTTCTCAGCCCTTAGAATCGCAGTGTAACTGCTTGGCTCAGAAGAGCCCCCTGAGTCAGCCCTTAACCCCAGTGTGCTGAAATTGTCAAAACGTGTTTTTCAGCAGAAATAAAGACGTTTAGGCAACTTTGGTCACCCCCATGTAAGTTATAGGGTAGGAACAACACAGTTTTAAAAACGTGTTTTTCAGCCCGAAATAAACGCGTTTTCTCAGCCCTTAGAATCGCAGTGTAACTGCCTGGCTCAGAAGACCCCCTGAGTCAGCCCTTAACCCCAGTGTGCTGAAATTGTCAAAACGTGTTTTTCAGCAGAAATGAAGACGTTTAGGCAACTTTGGTCACCCCCATGTAAGTTATAGGGCAGGAACAGCACAGTTTTCAAAACGTGTTTTTCAGCCCGAAATAAACGCGTTTTCTCAGCCCTTAATTATCGCAGTGTAACTGCCTGGCTCAGAAGAGCCCCCTGAGTCAGCCCTTAACCCCAGTGTGCTGAAATTGTCAAAACGTGTTTTTCAGCAGAAATAAAGACGTTTAGGCAACTTTGGTCACCCCCATGTAAGTTATAGGGCAGGAACAGCACAGTTTTCAAAACGTGTTTTTCAGCCCGAAATAAACGCGTTTTCTCAGCCCTTAGAATCGCAGTGTAACTGCCTGGCTCAGAAGAGCCCCCTGAGTCAGCCCTTAACCCCAGTGTGCTGAAATTGTCAAAACGTGTTTTTCAGCAGAAATAAACACGTTTAGGCAACTTTGGTCACCACCATGTAAGTTATTGGGCAGGAACAGCACAGTTTTCAAAACGTGTTTTTCAGCCCGAAATAAACGCGTTTTCTCAGCCCTTAGAATCGCAGTGTAACTGCCTGGCTCAGAAGAGCCCCCTGAGTCAGCCCTTAACCCCAGTGTGCTGAAATTGTCAAAACGTGTTTTTCAGCAGAAATAAAGACGTTTAGGCAACTTTGGTCACCCCCATGTAAGTTATAGGGCAGGAACAGCACAGTTTTTTTAAACGTGTTTTTCGCCCGAAATAAACGCGTTTTCTCAGCCCTTAGAATCGCAGTGTAACTGCCTGGCTCAGAAGAGCCCCCTGAGTCAGCCCTTAACCCCAGTGTGCTGAAATTGTCAAAACGTGTTTTTCAGCAGAAATAAACACGTTTAGGCAACTTTGGTCACCCCCATGTAAGTTATAGGGCAGGAACAGCACAGTTTTCAAAACGTGTTTTTCAGCCCGAAATAAACGCGTTTTCTCAGCCCTTAGAATCGCAGTGTAACTGCCTGGCTCAGAAGAGCCCCCTGAGTCAGCCCTTAACCCCAGTGTGCTGAAATTGTCAAAACGTGTTTTTCAGCAGAAATAAACACGTTTAGGCAACTTTGGTCACCCCCATGTAAGTTATAGGGCAGGAACAGCACAGTTTTCAAAACGTGTTTTTCAGCCCGAAATAAACGCGTTTTCTCAGCCCTTAGAATCGCAGTGTAACTGCCTGGCTCAGAAGAGCCCCCTGAGTCAGCCCTTAACCCCAGTGTGCTGAAATTGTCAAAACGTGTTTTTCAGCAGAAATAAACACGTTTAGGCAACTTTGGTCACCCCCATGTAAGTTATAGGGCAGGAACAGCACAGTTTTCAAAACGTGTTTTTCAGCCCGAAATAAACGCGTTTTCTCAGCCCTTAGAATCGCAGTGTAACTGCCTGGCTCAGAAGAGCCCCCTGAGTCAGCCCTTAACCCCAGTGTGCTGAAATTGTCAAAACGTGTTTTTCAGCAGAAATAAAGACGTTTAGGCAACTTTGGTCACCCCCATGTAAGATATAGGGCAGGAACAGCACAGTTTTCAAAACGTGTTTTTCAGCCCGTAATAAACGCATTTTCCCAGCCCTTAGAATCGCAGTGTAACTGCCTGGCTCAGAAGAGCCCCCTGAGTAAGCCCTTAACCCCAGTGTACTAAAAATGTCAAAACGTGTTTTTCAGCAGAAATAAAGACGTTTAGGCAACTTTGGTCACCCCCATGTAAGTTAGAGGGCAGGAACAGCACAGTTTTCAAAACGTGTTTTTCAGCCCGAAATAAACGCGTTTTCTCAGCCCTTAGAATCGCAGTGTAACTGCCTGGCTCAGAAGAGCCCCCTGAGTCAGCCCTTAACCCCAGTGTGCTGAAATTGTCAAAACGTGTTTATCAGCAGAAATAAAGACGTTTAGGCAACTTTGGTCACCACCATGTAAGTTATAGGGCAGGAACAGCACAGTTTTCAAAACGTGTTTTTCAGCCCGAAATAAACGCGTTTTCTCAGCCCTTAGAATTGCAGTGTAACTGCCTGGCTCAAAAGATCCCCCTGTGTCAGCCCTTAACCCCAGTGTGCTGAAATTGTCAAAACGTGTTTTTCAGCAGAAATAAACATGTTTAGGCAACTTTGGTCACCCCCATGTAAGTTATAGGGCAGGAACAGCACAGTTTTCAAAACGTGTTTTTCAGCCCGAAATAAACGCGTTTTCTCAGCCCTTAGAATCGCAGTGTAACTGCCTGGCTCAGAAGAGCCCCCTGAGTCAGCCCTTAACCCCAGTGTGCTGAAATTGTCAAAACATGTTTTTCAGCAGAAATAAAGACGTTTAGGCAACTTTGGTCACCCCCATGTAAGTTATAGGGCAGGAACAGCACAGTTTTCAAAACGTGTTTTTCAGCCCGAAATAAACGCGTTTTCTCAGCCCTTAGAATCGCAGTGTAACTGCCTGGCTCAGTAGAGCCCCCTGAGTCAGCCCTTTACCCCAGTGTGCTGAAATTGTCAAAACGTGTTTTTCAGCAGAAATAAAGACGTTTAGGCAACTTTGGTCACCCCCATGTAAGTTATAGGGCAGGAACAGCACAGTTTTCAAAACGTGTTTTTCAGCCCGAAATAAACGCGTTTTCTCAGCCCTTAGAATCGCAGTGTAACTGCCTGGCTCAGAAGAGCCCCCTGAGTCAGCCCTTAACCCCAGTGTACTAAAAATGTCAAAACGTGTTTTTCAGCAGAAATAAAGACGTTTAGGCAACTTTGGTCACCCCCATGTAAGTTAGAGGGCAGGAACAGCACAGTTTTCAAAACGTGTTTTTCAGCCCGAAATAAACGCGTTTTCTCAGCCCTTAGAATCGCAGTTTAACTGCCTGGCTCAGAAGAGCCCCCTGAGTCAGCCCTTAACCCCAGTGTGCTGAAATTGTCAAAACGTGTTTTTCAGCAGAAATAAACACGTTTAGGCAACTTTGGTCACCCCCATGTAAGTTATAGGGTAGGAACAGCACAGTTTTCAAAACGTGTTTTTCAGCCCGAAATAAACGCGTTTTGTCAGCCCTTAGAATCGCAGTGTAACTGCCTGGCTCAAAAGAGCCCCCTGTGTCAGCCCTTAACCCCAGTGTGCTGAAATTGTCAAAACGTGTTTTTCAGCAGAAAAAAAGACGTTTAGGCAACTTTGGTCACCCCCATGTAAGTTATAGGGCAGGAACAGCACAGTTTTCAAAACGTGTTTTTCAGCCCGAAATAAACGCGTTTTCTCAGCCCTTAGAATCGCAGTGTAACTGCCTGGCTCAGAAGAGCCCCCTGAGTCAGCCCTTAACCCCAGTGTGCTGAAATTGTCAAAACGTGTTTTTCAGCAGAAATAAACACGTTTAGGCAACTTTGGTCACCCCCATGTAAGTTATAGGGCAGGAACAGCACAGTTTTCAAAACGTGTTTTTCAGCCCGAAATAAACGCGTTTTCTCAGCCCTTAGAATCGCAGTGTAACTGCCTGGCTCAGAAGAGCCCCCTGAGTCAGCCCTTAACCCCAGTGTGCTGAAATTGTCAAAACGTGTTTTTCAGCAGAAATAAAGACGTTTAGGCAACTTTGGTCACCCCCATGTAAGATATAGGGCAGGAACAGCACAGTTTTCAAAACGTGTTTTTCAGCCCGAAATAAACGCATTTTCCCAGCCCTTAGAATCGCAGTGTAACTGCCTGGCTCAGAAGAGCCCCCTGAGTCAGCCCTTAACCCCAGTGTACTAAAAATGTCAAAACGTGTTTTTCAGCAGAAATAAAGACGTTTAGGCAACTTTGGTCACCCCCATGTAAGTTAGAGGGCAGGAACAGCACAGTTTTCAAAACGTGTTTTTCAGCCCGAAATAAACGCGTTTTCTCAGCCCTTAGAATCGCAGTGTAACTGCCTGGCTCAGAAGAGCCCCCTGAGTCAGCCCTTAACCCCAGTGTGCTGAAATTGTCAAAACGTGTTTATCAGCAGAAATAAAGACGTTTAGGCAACTTTGGTCACCACCATGTAAGTTATAGGGCAGGAACAGCACAGTTTTCAAAACGTGTTTTTCAGCCCGAAATAAACGCGTTTTCTCAGCCCTTAGAATTGCAGTGTAACTGCCTGGCTCAAAAGATCCCCCTGTGTCAGCCCTTAACCCCAGTGTGCTGAAATTGTCAAAACGTGTTTTTCAGCAGAAATAAACATGTTTAGGCAACTTTGGTCACCCCCATGTAAGTTATAGGGCAGGAACAGCACAGTTTTCAAAACGTGTTTTTCAGCCCGAAATAAACGCGTTTTCTCAGCCCTTAGAATCGCAGTGTAACTGCCTGGCTCAAAAGAGCCCCCTGTGTCAGCCCTTAACCCCAGTGTGCTGAAATTGTCAAAACGTGTTTTTCAGCAGAAATAAACACGTTTAGGCAACTTTGGTCACCCCCATGTAAGTTATAGGGCAGGAACAGCACAGTTTTCAAAACGTGTTTTTCAGCCCGAAATAAACGCGTTTTCTCAGCCCTTAGAATCGCAGTGTAACTGCCTGGCTCAGAAGAGCCCCCTGAGTCAGCCCTTAACCCCAGTGTGCTGAAAATGTCAAAACGTGTTTTTCAGCAGAAGTAAAGACGTTTAGGCAACTTTGGTCACCCACATGAAAGTTATAGGTTAGGAACAGCACAGTTTTCAAAACGTGTTTTTCAGCCCGAAATAAACACGTTTTCTCAGCCCTTAGAATCGCAGTGTAACTGCCTGGCTCAGAAGAGCCCCCTGAGTCAGCCCTTAACCCCAGTGTACTAAAAATGTCAAAACGTGTTTTTCAGCAGAAATAAAGACGTTTAGGCAACTTTGGTCACCCCCATGTAAGTTAGAGGGCAGGAACAGCACAGTTTTCAAAACGTGTTTTTCAGCCCGAAATAAACGCGTTTTCTCAGCCCTTAGAATCGCAGTGTAACTGCCTGGCTCAGAAGAGCCCCCTGAGTCAGCCCTTAACCCCAGTGTGCTGAAATTGTCAAAACGTGTTTTTCAGCAGAAATAAACACGTTTAGGCAACTTTGGTCACCCCCATGTAAGTTATAGGGTAGGAACAGCACAGTTTTCAAAACGTGTTTTTCAGCCCGAAATAAACGCGTTTTGTCAGCCCTTAGAATCGCAGTGTAACTGCCTGGCTCAAAAGAGCCCCCTGTGTCAGCCCTTAACCCCAGTGTGCTGAAATTGTCAAAACGTGTTTTTCAGCAGAAAAAAAGACGTTTAGGCAACTTTGGTCACCCCCATGTAAGTTATAGGGCAGGAACAGCACAGTTTTCAAAACGTGTTTTTCAGCCCGAAATAAACGCGTTTTCTCAGCCCTTAGAATCGCAGTGTAACTGCCTGGCTCAGAAGACCCCCTGAGTCAGCCCTTAACCCGAGTGTGCTGAAATTGTCAAAACGTGTTTTTCAGCAGAAATGAAGACGTTTAGGCAACTTTGGTCACCCCCATGTAAGTTATAGGGCAGGAACAGCACAGTTTTCAAAACGTGTTTTTCAGCCCGAAATAAACGCGTTTTCTCAGCCCTTAATTATCGCAGTGTAACTGCCTGGCTCAGAAGAGCCCCCTGAGTCAGCCCTTAACCCCAGTGTGCTGAAATTGTCAAAACGTGTTTTTCAGCAGAAATAAAGACGTTTAGGCAACTTTGGTCACCCCCATGTAAGTTATAGGGCAGGAACAGCACAGTTTTCAAAACGTGTTTTTCAGCCCGAAATAAACGCGTTTTCTCAGCCCTTAGAATCGCAGTGTAACTGCCTGGCTCAGAAGAGCCCCCTGAGTCAGCCCTTAACCCCAGTGTGCTGAAATTGTCAAAACGTGTTTTTCAGCAGAAATAAAGACGTTTAGGCAACTTTGGTCACCCCCATGTAAGATATAGGGCAGGAACAGCACAGTTTTCAAAACGTGTTTTTCAGCCCGAAATAAACGCGTTTTCCCAGCCCTTAGAATCGCAGTGTAACTGCCTGGCTCAGAAGAGCCCCCTGAGTCAGCCCTTAACCCCAGTGTACTAAAAATGTCAAAACGTGTTTTTCAGCAGAAATAAAGACGTTTAGGCAACTTTGGTCACCCCCATGTAAGTTAGAGGGCAGGAACAGCACAGTTTTCAAAACGTGTTTTTCAGCCCGAAATAATTGCGTTTTCTCAGCCCTTAGAATCGCAGTGTAACTGCCTGGCTCAGAAGAGCCCCCTGAGTCAGCCCTTAACCCCAGTGTGCTGAAATTGTCAAAACGTGTTTTTCAGCAGAAATAAACACGTTTAGGCAACTTTGGTCACCCCCATGTAAGTTATAGGGTAGGAACAGCACAGTTTTCAAAACGTGTTTTTCAGCCCGAAATAAACGCGTTTTGTCAGCCCTTAGAATCGCAGTGTAACTGCCTGGCTCAAAAGAGCCCCCTGTGTCAGCCCTTAACCCCAGTGTGCTGAAATTGTCAAAACGTGTTTTTCAGCAGAAAAAAAGACGTTTAGGCAACTTTGGTCACCCCCATGTAAGATATAGGGCAGGAACAGCACAGTTTTCAAAACGTGTTTTTCAGCCCGAAATAAACGCGTTTTCCCAGCCCTTAGAATCGCAGTGTAACTGCCTGGCTCAGAAGAGCCCCCTGAGTCAGCCCTTAACCCCAGTGTACTAAAAATGTCAAAACGTGTTTTTCAGCAGAAATAAAGACGTTTAGGCAACTTTGGTCACCCCCATGTAAGTTATAGGGCAGGAACAGCACAGTTTTCAAAACGTGTTTTTCAGCCCGAAATAAACGCGTTTTCTCAGCCCTTAATTATCGCAGTGTAACTGCCTGGCTCAGAAGAGCCCCCTGAGTCAGCCCTTAACCCCAGTGTGCTGAAATTGTCAAAACGTGTTTTTCAGCAGAAATAAAGACGTTTAGGCAACTTTGGTCACCCCCATGTAAGTTATAGGGCAGGAACAGCACAGTTTTCAAAACGTGTTTTTCAGCCCGAAATAAACGCGTTTTCTCAGCCCTTAGAATCGCAGTGTAACTGCCTGGCTCAGAAGAGCCCCCTGAGTCAGCCCTTAACCCCAGTGTGCTGAAATTGTCAAAACGTGTTTTTCAGCAGAAATAAAGACGTTTAGGCAACTTTGGTCACCCCCATGTAAGATATAGGGCAGGAACAGCACAGTTTTCAAAACGTGTTTTTCAGCCCGAAATAAACGCGTTTTCCCAGCCCTTAGAATCGCAGTGTAACTGCCTGGCTCAGAAGAGCCCCCTGAGTCAGCCCTTAACCCCAGTGTACTAAAAATGTCAAAACGTGTTTTTCAGCAGAAATAAAGACGTTTAGGCAACTTTGGTCACCCCCATGTAAGTTAGAGGGCAGGAACAGCACAGTTTTCAAAACGTGTTTTTCAGCCCGAAATAATTGCGTTTTCTCAGCCCTTAGAATCGCAGTGTAACTGCCTGGCTCAGAAGAGCCCCCTGAGTCAGCCCTTAACCCCAGTGTGCTGAAATTGTCAAAACGTGTTTTTCAGCAGAAATAAACACGTTTAGGCAACTTTGGTCACCCCCATGTAAGTTATAGGGTAGGAACAGCACAGTTTTCAAAACGTGTTTTTCAGCCCGAAATAAACGCGTTTTGTCAGCCCTTAGAATCGCAGTGTAACTGCCTGGCTCAAAAGAGCCCCCTGTGTCAGCCCTTAACCCCAGTGTGCTGAAATTGTCAAAACGTGTTTTTCAGCAGAAAAAAAGACGTTTAGGCAACTTTGGTCACCCCCATGTAAGATATAGGGCAGGAACAGCACAGTTTTCAAAACGTGTTTTTCAGCCCGAAATAAACGCGTTTTCCCAGCCCTTAGAATCGCAGTGTAACTGCCTGGCTCAGAAGAGCCCCCTGAGTCAGCCCTTAACCCCAGTGTACTAAAAATGTCAAAACGTGTTTTTCAGCAGAAATAAAGACGTTTAGGCAACTTTGGTCACCCCCATGTAAGTTAGAGGGCAGGAACAGCACAGTTTTCAAAACGTGTTTTTCAGCCCGAAATAAACGCGTTTTCTCAGCCCTTAGAATCGCAGTGTAACTGCCTGGCTCAGAAGAGCCCCCTGAGTCAGCCCTTAACCCCAGTGTGCTGAAATTGTCAAAACGTGTTTTTCAGCAGAAATAAAGACGTTTAGGCAACTTTGGTCACCCCCATGTAAGTTATAGGGCAGGAACAGCACAGTTTTCAAAACGTGTTTTTCAGCCCGAAATAAACGCGTTTTCTCAGCCCTTAGAATCGCAGTGTAACTGCCTGGCTCAGTAGAGCCCCCTGAGTCAGCCCTTTACCCCAGTGTGCTGAAATTGTCAAAACGTGTTTTTCAGCAGAAATAAAGACGTTTAGGCAACTTTGGTCACCCCCATGTAAGTTATAGGGCAGGAACAGCACAGTTTTCAAAACGTGTTTTTCAGCCCGAAATAAACGCGTTTTCTCAGCCCTTAGAATCGCAGTGTAACTGCCTGGCTCAGAAGAGCCCCCTGAGTCAGCCCTTAACCCCAGTGTACTAAAAATGTCAAAACGTGTTTTTCAGCAGAAATAAAGACGTTTAGGCAACTTTGGTCACCCCCATGTAAGTTAGAGGGCAGGAACAGCACAGTTTTCAAAACGTGTTTTTCAGCCCGAAATAAACGCGTTTTCTCAGCCCTTAGAATCGCAGTGTAACTGCCTGGCTCAGAAGAGCCCCCTGAGTCAGCCCTTAACCCCAGTGTGCTGAAAATGTCAAAACGTGTTTTTCAGCAGAAGTAAAGACGTTTAGGCAACTTTGGTCACCCACATGAAAGTTATAGGTTAGGAACAGCACAGTTTTCAAAACGTGTTTTTCAGCCCGAAATAAACACGTTT
The DNA here is from genome assembly GCF_055471065.1 of Atractosteus spatula. Lineage (NCBI taxonomy): Eukaryota > Metazoa > Chordata > Actinopteri > Semionotiformes > Lepisosteidae > Atractosteus > Atractosteus spatula. Next base: position 81,295 of record NW_028296645.1, on the reverse strand, counting down.
TCTCAGCCCTTAGAATCGCAGTGTAACTGCCTGGCTCAGAAGAGCCCCCTGAGTCAGCCCTTAACCCCAGTGTACTAAAAATGTCAAAACGTGTTTTTCAGCAGAAATAAAGACGTTTAGGCAACTTTGGTCACCCCCATGTAAGTTAGAGGGCAGGAACAGCACAGTTTTCAAAACGTGTTTTTCAGCCCGAAATAAACGCGTTTTCTCAGCCCTTAGAATCGCAGTGTAACTGCCTGGCTCAGAAGACCCCCTGAGTCAGCCCTTAACCCGAGTGTGCTGAAATTGTCAAAACGTGTTTTTCAGCAGAAATGAAGACGTTTAGGCAACTTTGGTCACCCCCATGTAAGTTATAGGGCAGGAACAGCACAGTTTTCAAAACGTGTTTTTCAGCCCGAAATAAACGCGTTTTCTCAGCCCTTAATTATCGCAGTGTAACTGCCTGGCTCAGAAGAGCCCCCTGAGTCAGCCCTTAACCCCAGTGTGCTGAAATTGTCAAAACGTGTTTTTCAGCAGAAATAAAGACGTTTAGGCAACTTTGGTCACCCCCATGTAAGTTATAGGGCAGGAACAGCACAGTTTTCAAAACGTGTTTTTCAGCCCGAAATAAACGCGTTTTCTCAGCCCTTAGAATCGCAGTGTAACTGCCTGGCTCAGAAGAGCCCCCTGAGTCAGCCCTTAACCCCAGTGTGCTGAAATTGTCAAAACGTGTTTTTCAGCAGAAATAAAGACGTTTAGGCAACTTTGGTCACCCCCATTTAAGATATAGGGCAGGAACAGCACAGTTTTCAAAACGTGTTTTTCAGCCCGAAATAAACGCGTTTTCCCAGCCCTTAGAATCGCAGTGTAACTGCCTGGCTCAGAAGAGCCCCCTGAGTCAGCCCTTAACCCCAGTGTACTAAAAATGTCAAAACGTGTTTTTCAGCAGAAATAAAGACGTTTAGGCAACTTTGGTCACCCCCATGTAAGTTAGAGGGCAGGAACAGCACAGTTTTCAAAACGTGTTTTTCAGCCCGAAATAATTGCGTTTTCTCAGCCCTTAGAATCGCAGTGTAACTGCCTGGCTCAGAAGAGCCCCCTGAGTCAGCCCTTAACCCCAGTGTGCTGAAATTGTCAAAACGTGTTTTTCAGCAGAAATAAACACGTTTAGGCAACTTTGGTCACCCCCATGTAAGTTATAGGGTAGGAACAGCACAGTTTTCAAAACGTGTTTTTCAGCCCGAAATAAACGCGTTTTGTCAGCCCTTAGAATCGCAGTGTAACTGCCTGGCTCAAAAGAGCCCCCTGTGTCAGCCCTTAACCCCAGTGTGCTGAAATTGTCAAAACGTGTTTTTCAGCAGAAAAAAAGACGTTTAGGCAACTTTGGTCACCCCCATGTAAGATATAGGGCAGGAACAGCACAGTTTTCAAAACGTGTTTTTCAGCCCGAAATAAACGCGTTTTCCCAGCCCTTAGAATCGCAGTGTAACTGCCTGGCTCAGAAGAGCCCCCTGAGTCAGCCCTTAACCCCAGTGTACTAAAAATGTCAAAACGTGTTTTTCAGCAGAAATAAAGACGTTTAGGCAACTTTGGTCACCCCCATGTAAGTTAGAGGGCAGGAACAGCACAGTTTTCAAAACGTGTTTTTCAGCCCGAAATAAACGCGTTTTCTCAGCCCTTAGAATCGCAGTGTAACTGCCTGGCTCAGAAGAGCCCCCTGAGTCAGCCCTTAACCCCAGTGTGCTGAAATTGTCAAAACGTGTTTATCAGCAGAAATAAAGACGTTTAGGCAACTTTGGTCACCACCATGTAAGTTATAGGGCAGGAACAGCACAGTTTTCAAAACGTGTTTTTCAGCCCGAAATAAACGCGTTTTCTCAGCCCTTAGAATTGCAGTGTAACTGCCTGGCTCAAAAGATCCCCCTGTGTCAGCCCTTAACCCCAGTGTGCTGAAATTGTCAAAACGTGTTTTTCAGCAGAAATAAACATGTTTAGGCAACTTTGGTCACCCCCATGTAAGTTATAGGGCAGGAACAGCACAGTTTTCAAAACGTGTTTTTCAGCCCGAAATAAACGCGTTTTCTCAGCCCTTAGAATCGCAGTGTAACTGCCTGGCTCAAAAGAGCCCCCTGTGTCAGCCCTTAACCCCAGTGTGCTGAAATTGTCAAAACGTGTTTTTCAGCAGAAATAAACACGTTTAGGCAACTTTGGTCAGCCCCATGTAAGTTATAGGGCAGGAACAGCACAGTTTTCAAAACGTGTTTTTCAGCCCGAAATAAACGCGTTTTCTCAGCCCTTAGAATCGCAGTGTAACTGCCTGGCTCAGAAGAGCCCCCTGAGTCAGCCCTTAACCCCAGTGTGCTGAAATTGTCAAAACGTGTTTTTCAGCAGAAATAAACACGTTTAGGCAACTTTGGTCACCCCCATGTAAGTTATAGGGCAGGAACAGCACAGTTTTCAAAACGTGTTTTTCAGCCCGAAATAAACGCGTTTTCTCAGCCCTTAGAATCGCAGTGTAACTGCTTGGCTCAAAAGAGCCCCCTGAGTCAGCCCTTAACCCCAGTGTGCTGAAATTGTCAAAACGTGTTTTTCAGCAGAAATAAAGACGTTTAGGCAACTTTGGTCACCCCCATGTAAGTTATAGGGCAGGAACAGCACAGTTTTCAAAACGTGTTTTTCAGCCCGAAATAAACGCGTTTTCTCAGCCCTTAGAATCGCAGTGTAACTGCCTGGCTCAGTAGAGCCCCCTGAGTCAGCCCTTTACCCCAGTGTGCTGAAATTGTCAAAACGTGTTTTTCAGCAGAAATAAAGACGTTTAGGCAACTTTGGTCACCCCCATGTAAGTTATAGGGCAGGAACAGCATAGTTTTCAAAACGTGTTTTTCAGCCCGAAATAAACGCGTTTTCTCAGCCCTTAGAATCGCAGTGTAACTGCCTGGCTCAGGAGAGCCCCCTGAGTCAGCCCTTAACCCCAGTGTGCTGAAATTGTCAAAACGTGTTTTTCAGCAGAAATAAAGACGTTTAGGCAACTTTGGTCACCCCCATGTAAGTTATAGGGCAGGAACAGCACAGTTTTCAAAACGTGTTTTTCAGCCCGAAATAAACGCGTTTTCTCAGCCCTTAGAATCGCAGTGTAACTGCCTGGCTCAGAAGAGCCCCCTCAGTCAGCCCTTAACCCCAGTGTGCTGAAATTGTCAAAACGTGTTTTTCAGCAGAAATAAACACGTTTAGGCAACTTTGGTCACCCCCATGTAAGTTATAGGGCAGGAACAGCACAGTTTTCAAAACGTGTTTTTCAGCCCGAAATAAACGCGTTTTCTCAGCCCTTAGAATCGCAGTGTAACTGCCTGGCTCAGAAGAGCCCCCTGAGTCAGCCCTTAACCCCAGTGTGCTGAAATTGTCAAAACGTGTTTTTCAGCAGAAATAAAGACGTTTAGGCAACTTTGGTCACCCCCATGTAAGTTATAGGGCAGGAACAGCATAGTTTTCAAAACGTGTTTTTCAGCCCGAAATAAACGCGTTTTCTCAGCCCTTAGAATCGCAGTGTAACTGCCTGGCTCAGAAGAGCCCCCTGAGTCAGCCCTTAACCCCAGTGTGCTGAAATTGTCAAAACGTATTTTTCAGCAGAAATAAAGACGTTTAGGCAACTTTGGTCACCCCCATGTAAGTTATAGGGCAGGAACAGCACAGTTTTCAAAACGTGTTTTTCAGCCCGAAATAAACGCGTTTTCTCAGCCCTTAGAATCGCAGTGTAACTGCCTGGCTCAGAAGAGCCCCCTGAGTCAGCCCTTAACCCCAGTGTGCTGAAATTGTCAAAACGTGTTTTTCAGCAGAAATAAAGACGTTTAGGCAACTTTGGTCACCCCCATGTAAGTTATAGGGCAGGAACAGCACAGTTTTCAAAACGTGTTTTTCAGCCCGAAATAAACGCGTTTTCTCAGCCCTTAGAATCGCAGTGTAACTGCCTGGCTCAGAAGAGCCCCCTGAGTCAGCCCTTAACCCCAGTGTGCTGAAATTGTCAAAACGTGTTTTTCAGCAGAAATAAAGACGTTTAGGCAACTTTGGTCACCCCCATGTAAGTTATAGGGCAGGAACAGCACAGTTTTCAAAACGTGTTTTTCAGCCCGAAATAAACGCGTTTTCTCAGCCCTTAGAATCGCAGTGTAACTGCCTGGCTCAGAAGAGCCCCCTGAGTCAGCCCTTAACCCCAGTGTGCTGAAATTGTCAAAACGTGTTTTTCAGCAGAAATAAACACGTTTAGGCAACTTTGGTCACCACCATGTAAGTTATTGGGCAGGAACAGCACAGTTTTCAAAACGTGTTTTTCAGCCCGAAATAAACGCGTTTTCTCAGCCCTTAGAATCGCAGTGTAACTGCCTGGCTCAGAAGAGCCCCCTGAGTCAGCCCTTAACCCCAGTGTGCTGAAATTGTCAAAACGTGTTTTTCAGCAGAAATAAAGACGTTTAGGCAACTTTGGTCACCCCCATGTAAGTTATAGGGCAGGAACAGCACAGTTTTTTTAAACGTGTTTTTCGCCCGAAATAAACGCGTTTTCTCAGCCCTTAGAATCGCAGTGTAACTGCCTGGCTCAGAAGAGCCCCCTGAGTCAGCCCTTAACCCCAGTGTGCTGAAATTGTCAAAACGTGTTTTTCAGCAGAAATAAACACGTTTAGGCAACTTTGGTCACCCCCATGTAAGTTATAGGGCAGGAACAGCACAGTTTTCAAAACGTGTTTTTCAGCCCGAAATAAACGCGTTTTCTCAGCCCTTAGAATCGCAGTGTAACTGCCTGGCTCAGAAGAGCCCCCTGAGTCAGCCCTTAACCCCAGTGTGCTGAAATTGTCAAAACGTGTTTTTCAGCAGAAATAAACACGTTTAGGCAACTTTGGTCACCCCCATGTAAGTTATAGGGCAGGAACAGCACAGTTTTCAAAACGTGTTTTTCAGCCCGAAATAAACGCGTTTTCTCAGCCCTTAGTATCGCAGTGTAACTGCCTGGCTCAGAAGAGCCCCCTGAGTCAGCCCTTAACCCCAGTGTGCTGAAATTGTCAAAACGTGTTTTTCAGCAGAAATAAAGACGTTTAGGCAACTTTGGTCACCCCCATGTAAGTTATAGGGCAGGAACAGCACAGTTTTCAAAACGTGTTTTTCAGCCCGAAATAAACGCGTTTTCTCAGCCCTTAGAATCGCAGTGTAACTGCCTGGCTCAGAAGAGCCCCCTGAGTCAGCCCTTAACCCCAGTGTGCTGAAATTGTCAAAACGTGTTTTTCAGCAGAAATAAAGACGTTTAGGCAACTTTGGTCACCCCCATGTAAGATATAGGGCAGGAACAGCACAGTTTTCAAAACGTGTTTTTCAGCCCGAAATAAACGCATTTTCCCAGCCCTTAGAATCGCAGTGTAACTGCCTGGCTCAGAAGAGCCCCCTGAGTAAGCCCTTAACCCCAGTGTACTAAAAATGTCAAAACGTGTTTTTCAGCAGAAATAAAGACGTTTAGGCAACTTTGGTCACCCCCATGTAAGTTAGAGGGCAGGAACAGCACAGTTTTCAAAACGTGTTTTTCAGCCCGAAATAAACGCGTTTTCTCAGCCCTTAGAATCGCAGTGTAACTGCCTGGCTCAGAAGAGCCCCCTGAGTCAGCCCTTAACCCCAGTGTGCTGAAATTGTCAAAACGTGTTTATCAGCAGAAATAAAGACGTTTAGGCAACTTTGGTCACCACCATGTAAGTTATAGGGCAGGAACAGCACAGTTTTCAAAACGTGTTTTTCAGCCCGAAATAAACGCGTTGTCTCAGCCCTTAGAATTGCAGTGTAACTGCCTGGCTCAAAAGATCCCCCTGTGTCAGCCCTTAACCCCAGTGTGCTGAAATTGTCAAAACGTGTTTTTCAGCAGAAATAAACATGTTTAGGCAACTTTGGTCACCCCCATGTAAGTTATAGGGCAGGAACAGCACAGTTTTCAAAACGTGTTTTTCAGCCCGAAATAAACGCGTTTTCTCAGCCCTTAGAATCGCAGTGTAACTGCCTGGCTCAGAAGAGCCCCCTGAGTCAGCCCTTAACCCCAGTGTGCTGAAATTGTCAAAACATGTTTTTCAGCAGAAATAAACACGTTTAGGCAACTTTGGTCACCCCCATGTAAGTTATAGGGCAGGAACAGCACAGTTTTCAAAACGTGTTTTTCAGCCCGAAATAAACGCGTTTTCTCAGCCCTTAGAATCGCAGTGTAACTGCTTGGCTCAAAAGAGCCCCCTGAGTCAGCCCTTAACCCCAGTGTGCTGAAATTGTCAAAACGTGTTTTTCAGCAGAAATAAAGACGTTTAGGCAACTTTGGTCACCCCCATGTAAGTTATAGGGCAGGAACAGCACAGTTTTCAAAACGTGTTTTTCAGCCCGAAATAAACGCGTTTTCTCAGCCCTTAGAATCGCAGTGTAACTGCCTGGCTCAGTAGAGCCCCCTGAGTCAGCCCTTTACCCCAGTGTGCTGAAATTGTCAAAACGTGTTTTTCAGCAGAAATAAAGACGTTTAGGCAACTTTGGTCACCCCCATGTAAGTTATAGGGCAGGAACAGCACAGTTTTCAAAACGTGTTTTTCAGCCCGAAATAAACGCGTTTTCTCAGCCCTTAGAATCGCAGTGTAACTGCCTGGCTCAGAAGAGCCCCCTGAGTCAGCCCTTAACCCCAGTGTACTAAAAATGTCAAAACGTGTTTTTCAGCAGAAATAAAGACGTTTAGGCAACTTTGGTCACCCCCATGTAAGTTAGAGGGCAGGAACAGCACAGTTTTCAAAACGTGTTTTTCAGCCCGAAATAAACGCGTTTTCTCAGCCCTTAGAATCGCAGTGTAACTGCCTGGCTCAGAAGAGCCCCCTGAGTCAGCCCTTAACCCCAGTGTGCTGAAATTGTCAAAACGTGTTTTTCAGCAGAAATAAACACGTTTAGGCAACTTTGGTCACCCCCATGTAAGTTATAGGGTAGGAACAGCACAGTTTTCAAAACGTGTTTTTCAGCCCGAAATAAACGCGTTTTGTCAGCCCTTAGAATCGCAGTGTAACTGCCTGGCTCAAAAGAGCCCCCTGTGTCAGCCCTTAACCCCAGTGTGCTGAAATTGTCAAAACGTGTTTTTCAGCAGAAAAAAAGACGTTTAGGCAACTTTGGTCACCCCCATGTAAGTTATAGGGCAGGAACAGCACAGTTTTCAAAACGTGTTTTTCAGCCCGAAATAAACGCGTTTTCTCAGCCCTTAGAATCGCAGTGTAACTGCCTGGCTCAGAAGAGCCCCCTGAGTCAGCCCTTAACCCCAGTGTGCTGAAATTGTCAAAACGTGTTTTTCAGCAGAAATAAACACGTTTAGGCAACTTTGGTCACCCCCATGTAAGTTATAGGGCAGGAACAGCACAGTTTTCAAAACGTGTTTTTCAGCCCGAAATAAACGCGTTTTCTCAGCCCTTAGAATCGCAGTGTAACTGCCTGGCTCAGAAGAGCCCCCTGAGTCAGCCCTTAACCCCAGTGTGCTGAAATTGTCAAAACGTGTTTTTCAGCAGAAATAAAGACGTTTAGGCAACTTTGGTCACCCCCATGTAAGATATAGGGCAGGAACAGCACAGTTTTCAAAACGTGTTTTTCAGCCCGAAATAAACGCATTTTCCCAGCCCTTAGAATCGCAGTGTAACTGCCTGGCTCAGAAGAGCCCCCTGAGTCAGCCCTTAACCCCAGTGTACTACAAATGTCAAAACGTGTTTTTCAGCAGAAATAAAGACGTTTAGGCAACTTTGGTCACCCCCATGTAAGTTAGAGGGCAGGAACAGCACAGTTTTCAAAACGTGTTTTTCAGCCCGAAATAAACGCGTTTTCTCAGCCCTTAGAATCGCAGTGTAACTGCCTGGCTCAGAAGAGCCCCCTGAGTCAGCCCTTAACCCCAGTGTGCTGAAATTGTCAAAACGTGTTTATCAGCAGAAATAAAGACGTTTAGGCAACTTTGGTCACCACCATGTAAGTTATAGGGCAGGAACAGCACAGTTTTCAAAACGTGTTTTTCAGCCCGAAATAAACGCGTTTTCTCAGCCCTTAGAATTGCAGTGTAACTGCCTGGCTCAAAAGATCCCCCTGTGTCAGCCCTTAACCCCAGTGTGCTGAAATTGTCAAAACGTGTTTTTCAGCAGAAATAAACATGTTTAGGCAACTTTGGTCACCCCCATGTAAGTTATAGGGCAGGAACAGCACAGTTTTCAAAACGTGTTTTTCAGCCCGAAATAAACGCGTTTTCTCAGCCCTTAGAATCGCAGTGTAACTGCCTGGCTCAAAAGAGCCCCCTGTGTCAGCCCTTAACCCCAGTGTGCTGAAATTGTCAAAACGTGTTTTTCAGCAGAAATAAACACGTTTAGGCAACTTTGGTCACCCCCATGTAAGTTATAGGGCAGGAACAGCACAGTTTTCAAAACGTGTTTTTCAGCCCGAAATAAACGCGTTTTCTCAGCCCTTAGAATCGCAGTGTAACTGCCTGGCTCAGAAGAGCCCCCTGAGTCAGCCCTTAACCCCAGTGTGCTGAAAATGTCAAAACGTGTTTTTCAGCAGAAGTAAAGACGTTTAGGCAACTTTGGTCACCCACATGAAAGTTATAGGTTAGGAACAGCACAGTTTTCAAAACGTGTTTTTCAGCCCGAAATAAACACGTTTTCTCAGCCCTTAGAATCGCAGTGTAACTGCCTGGCTCAGAAGAGCCCCCTGAGTCAGCCCTTAACCCCAGTGTACTAAAAATGTCAAAACGTGTTTTTCAGCAGAAATAAAGACGTTTAGGCAACTTTGGTCACCCCCATGTAAGTTAGAGGGCAGGAACAGCACAGTTTTCAAAACGTGTTTTTCAGCCCGAAATAAACGCGTTTTCTCAGCCCTTAGAATCGCAGTGTAACTGCCTGGCTCAGAAGAGCCCCCTGAGTCAGCCCTTAACCCCAGTGTGCTGAAATTGTCAAAACGTGTTTTTCAGCAGAAATAAACACGTTTAGGCAACTTTGGTCACCCCCATGTAAGTTATAGGGTAGGAACAGCACAGTTTTCAAAACGTGTTTTTCAGCCCGAAATAAACGCGTTTTGTCAGCCCTTAGAATCGCAGTGTAACTGCCTGGCTCAAAAGAGCCCCCTGTGTCAGCCCTTAACCCCAGTGTGCTGAAATTGTCAAAACGTGTTTTTCAGCAGAAAAAAAGACGTTTAGGCAACTTTGGTCACCCCCATGTAAGTTATAGGGCAGGAACAGCACAGTTTTCAAAACGTGTTTTTCAGCCCGAAATAAACGCGTTTTCTCAGCCCTTAGAATCGCAGTGTAACTGCCTGGCTCAGAAGACCCCCTGAGTCAGCCCTTAACCCGAGTGTGCTGAAATTGTCAAAACGTGTTTTTCAGCAGAAATGAAGACGTTTAGGCAACTTTGGTCACCCCCATGTAAGTTATAGGGCAGGAACAGCACAGTTTTCAAAACGTGTTTTTCAGCCCGAAATAAACGCGTTTTCTCAGCCCTTAATTATCGCAGTGTAACTGCCTGGCTCAGAAGAGCCCCCTGAGTCAGCCCTTAACCCCAGTGTGCTGAAATTGTCAAAACGTGTTTTTCAGCAGAAATAAAGACGTTTAGGCAACTTTGGTCACCCCCATGTAAGTTATAGGGCAGGAACAGCACAGTTTTCAAAACGTGTTTTTCAGCCCGAAATAAACGCGTTTTCTCAGCCCTTAGAATCGCAGTGTAACTGCCTGGCTCAGAAGAGCCCCCTGAGTCAGCCCTTAACCCCAGTGTGCTGAAATTGTCAAAACGTGTTTTTCAGCAGAAATAAAGACGTTTAGGCAACTTTGGTCACCCCCATGTAAGATATAGGGCAGGAACAGCACAGTTTTCAAAACGTGTTTTTCAGCCCGAAATAAACGCGTTTTCCCAGCCCTTAGAATCGCAGTGTAACTGCCTGGCTCAGAAGAGCCCCCTGAGTCAGCCCTTAACCCCAGTGTACTAAAAATGTCAAAACGTGTTTTTCAGCAGAAATAAAGACGTTTAGGCAACTTTGGTCACCCCCATGTAAGTTAGAGGGCAGGAACAGCACAGTTTTCAAAACGTGTTTTTCAGCCCGAAATAAACGCGTTTTCTCAGCCCTTAATTATCGCAGTGTAACTGCCTGGCTCAGAAGAGCCCCCTGAGTCAGCCCTTAACCCCAGTGTGCTGAAATTGTCAAAACGTGTTTTTCAGCAGAAATAAAGACGTTTAGGCAACTTTGGTCACCCCCATGTAAGTTAGAGGGCAGGAACAGCACAGTTTTCAAAACGTGTTTTTCAGCCCGAAATAATTGCGTTTTCTCAGCCCTTAGAATCGCAGTGTAACTGCCTGGCTCAGAAGAGCCCCCTGAGTCAGCCCTTAACCCCAGTGTGCTGAAATTGTCAAAACGTGTTTTTCAGCAGAAATAAACACGTTTAGGCAACTTTGGTCACCCCCATGTAAGTTATAGGGTAGGAACAGCACAGTTTTCAAAACGTGTTTTCAGCCCGAAATAAACGCGTTTTGTCAGCCCTTAGAATCGCAGTGTAACTGCCTGGCTCAAAAGAGCCCCCTGTGTCAGCCCTTAACCCCAGTGTGCTGAAATTGTCAAAACGTGTTTTTCAGCAGAAAAAAAGACGTTTAGGCAACTTTGGTCACCCCCATGTAAGATATAGGGCAGGAACAGCACAGTTTTCAAAACGTGTTTTTCAGCCCGAAATAAACGCGTTTTCCCAGCCCTTAGAATCGCAGTGTAACTGCCTGGCTCAGAAGAGCCCCCTGAGTCAGCCCTTAACCCCAGTGTACTAAAAATGTCAAAACGTGTTTTTCAGCAGAAATAAAGACGTTTAGGCAACTTTGGTCACCCCCATGTAAGTTATAGGGCAGGAACAGCACAGTTTTCAAAACGTGTTTTTCAGCCCGAAATAAACGCGTTTTCTCAGCCCTTAATTATCGCAGTGTAACTGCCTGGCTCAGAAGAGCCCCCTGAGTCAGCCCTTAACCCCAGTGTGCTGAAATTGTCAAAACGTGTTTTTCAGCAGAAATAAAGACGTTTAGGCAACTTTGGTCACCCCCATGTAAGTTATAGGGCAGGAACAGCACAGTTTTCAAAACGTGTTTTTCAGCCCGAAATAAACGCGTTTTCTCAGCCCTTAGAATCGCAGTGTAACTGCCTGGCTCAGAAGAGCCCCCTGAGTCAGCCCTTAACCCCAGTGTGCTGAAATTGTCAAAACGTGTTTTTCAGCAGAAATAAAGACGTTTAGGCAACTTTGGTCACCCCCATGTAAGATATAGGGCAGGAACAGCACAGTTTTCAAAACGTGTTTTTCAGCCCGAAATAAACGCGTTTTCCCAGCCCTTAGAATCGCAGTGTAACTGCCTGGCTCAGAAGAGCCCCCTGAGTCAGCCCTTAACCCCAGTGTACTAAAAATGTCAAAACGTGTTTTTCAGCAGAAATAAAGACGTTTAGGCAACTTTGGTCACCCCCATGTAAGTTAGAGGGCAGGAACAGCACAGTTTTCAAAACGTGTTTTTCAGCCCGAAATAATTGCGTTTTCTCAGCCCTTAGAATCGCAGTGTAACTGCCTGGCTCAGAAGAGCCCCCTGAGTCAGCCCTTAACCCCAGTGTGCTGAAATTGTCAAAACGTGTTTTTCAGCAGAAATAAACACGTTTAGGCAACTTTGGTCACCCCCATGTAAGTTATAGGGTAGGAACAGCACAGTTTTCAAAACGTGTTTTTCAGCCCGAAATAAACGCGTTTTGTCAGCCCTTAGAATCGCAGTGTAACTGCCTGGCTCAAAAGAGCCCCCTGTGTCAGCCCTTAACCCCAGTGTGCTGAAATTGTCAAAACGTGTTTTTCAGCAGAAAAAAAGACGTTTAGGCAACTTTGGTCACCCCCATGTAAGATATAGGGCAGGAACAGCACAGTTTTCAAAACGTGTTTTTCAGCCCGAAATAAACGCGTTTTCCCAGCCCTTAGAATCGCAGTGTAACTGCCTGGCTCAGAAGAGCCCCCTGAGTCAGCCCTTAACCCCAGTGTACTAAAAATGTCAAAACGTGTTTTTCAGCAGAAATAAAGACGTTTAGGCAACTTTGGTCACCCCCATGTAAGTTAGAGGGCAGGAACAGCACAGTTTTCAAAACGTGTTTTTCAGCCCGAAATAAACGCGTTTTCTCAGCCCTTAGAATCGCAGTGTAACTGCCTGGCTCAGAAGAGCCCCCTGAGTCAGCCCTTAACCCCAGTGTGCTGAAATTGTCAAAACGTGTTTTTCAGCAGAAATAAAGACGTTTAGGCAACTTTGGTCACCCCCATGTAAGTTATAGGGCAGGAACAGCACAGTTTTCAAAACGTGTTTTTCAGCCCGAAATAAACGCGTTTTCTCAGCCCTTAGAATCGCAGTGTAACTGCCTGGCTCAGTAGAGCCCCCTGAGTCAGCCCTTTACCCCAGTGTGCTGAAATTGTCAAAACGTGTTTTTCAGCAGAAATAAAGACGTTTAGGCAACTTTGGTCACCCCCATGTAAGTTATAGGGCAGGAACAGCACAGTTTTCAAAACGTGTTTTTCAGCCCGAAATAAACGCGTTTTCTCAGCCCTTAGAATCGCAGTGTAACTGCCTGGCTCAGAAGAGCCCCCTGAGTCAGCCCTTAACCCCAGTGTACTAAAAATGTCAAAACGTGTTTTTCAGCAGAAATAAAGACGTTTAGGCAACTTTGGTCACCCCCATGTAAGTTAGAGGGCAGGAACAGCACAGTTTTCAAAACGTGTTTTTCAGCCCGAAATAAACGCGTTTTCTCAGCCCTTAGAATCGCAGTGTAACTGCCTGGCTCAGAAGAGCCCCCTGAGTCAGCCCTTAACCCCAGTGTGCTGAAAATGTCAAAACGTGTTTTTCAGCAGAAGTAAAGACGTTTAGGCAACTTTGGTCACCCACATGAAAGTTATAGGTTAGGAACAGCACAGTTTTCAAAACGTGTTTTTCAGCCCGAAATAAACACGTTTTCTCAGCCCTTAGAATCGCAGTGTAACTGCCTGGCTCAGAAGAGCCCCCTGAGTCAGCCCTTAACCCCAGTGTACTAAAAATGTCAAAACGTGTTTTTCAGCAGAAATAAAGACGTTTAGGCAACTTTGGTCACCCCCATGTAAGTTAGAGGGCAGGAACAGCACAGTTTTCAAAACGTGTTTTTCAGCCCGAAATAAACGCGTTTTCTCAGCCCTTAGAATCGCAGTGTAACTGCCTGGCTCAGAAGAGCCCCCTGAGTCAGCCCTTAACCCCAGTGTGCTGAAATTGTCAAAACGTGTTTTTCAGCAGAAATAAACACGTTTAGGCAACTTTGGTCACCCCCATGTAAGTTATAGGGTAGGAACAGCACAGTTTTCAAAACGTGTTTTTCAGCCCGAAATAAACGCGTTTTGTCAGCCCTTAGAATCGCAGTGTAACTGCCTGGCTCAAAAGAGCCCCCTGTGTCAGCCCTTAACCCCAGTGTGCTGAAATTGTCAAAACGTGTTTTTCAGCAGAAAAAAAGACGTTTAGGCAACTTTGGTCACCCCCATGTAAGTTATAGGGCAGGAACAGCACAGTTTTCAAAACGTGTTTTTCAGCCCGAAATAAACGCGTTTTCTCAGCCCTTAGAATCGCAGTGTAACTGCCTGGCTCAGAAGACCCCCTGAGTCAGCCCTTAACCCGAGTGTGCTGAAATTGTCAAAACGTGTTTTTCAGCAGAAATGAAGACGTTTAGGCAACTTTGGTCACCCCCATGTAAGTTATAGGGCAGGAACAGCACAGTTTTCAAAACGTGTTTTTCAGCCCGAAATAAACGCGTTTTCTCAGCCCTTAATTATCGCAGTGTAACTGCCTGGCTCAGAAGAGCCCCCTGAGTCAGCCCTTAACCCCAGTGTGCTGAAATTGTCAAAACGTGTTTTTCAGCAGAAATAAAGACGTTTAGGCAACTTTGGTCACCCCCATGTAAGTTATAGGGCAGGAACAGCACAGTTTTCAAAACGTGTTTTTCAGCCCGAAATAAACGCGTTTTCTCAGCCCTTAGAATCGCAGTGTAACTGCCTGGCTCAGAAGAGCCCCCTGAGTCAGCCCTTAACCCCAGTGTGCTGAAATTGTCAAAACGTGTTTTTCAGCAGAAATAAAGACGTTTAGGCAACTTTGGTCACCCCCATGTAAGATATAGGGCAGGAACAGCACAGTTTTCAAAACGTGTTTTTCAGCCCGAAATAAACGCGTTTTCCCAGCCCTTAGAATCGCAGTGTAACTGCCTGGCTCAGAAGAGCCCCCTGAGTCAGCCCTTAACCCCAGTGTACTAAAAATGTCAAAACGTGTTTTTCAGCAGAAATAAAGACGTTTAGGCAACTTTGGTCACCCCCATGTAAGTTAGAGGGCAGGAACAGCACAGTTTTCAAAACGTGTTTTTCAGCCCGAAATAATTGCGTTTTCTCAGCCCTTAGAATCGCAGTGTAACTGCCTGGCTCAGAAGAGCCCCCTGAGTCAGCCCTTAACCCCAGTGTGCTGAAATTGTCAAAACGTGTTTTTCAGCAGAAATAAACACGTTTAGGCAACTTTGGTCACCCCCATGTAAGTTATAGGGTAGGAACAGCACAGTTTTCAAAACGTGTTTTTCAGCCCGAAATAAACGCGTTTTGTCAGCCCTTAGAATCGCAGTGTAACTGCCTGGCTCAAAAGAGCCCCCTGTGTCAGCCCTTAACCCCAGTGTGCTGAAATTGTCAAAACGTGTTTTTCAGCAGAAAAAAAGACGTTTAGGCAACTTTGGTCACCCCCATGTAAGATATAGGGCAGGAACAGCACAGTTTTCAAAACGTGTTTTTCAGCCCGAAATAAACGCGTTTTCCCAGCCCTTAGAATCGCAGTGTAACTGCCTGGCTCAGAAGAGCCCCCTGAGTCAGCCCTTAACCCCAGTGTACTAAAAATGTCAAAACGTGTTTTTCAGCAGAAATAAAGACGTTTAGGCAACTTTGGTCACCCCCATGTAAGTTAGAGGGCAGGAACAGCACAGTTTTCAAAACGTGTTTTTCAGCCCGAAATAAACGCGTTTTCTCAGCCCTTAGAATCGCAGTGTAACTGCCTGGCTCAGAAGAGCCCCCTGAGTCAGCCCTTAACCCCAGTGTGCTGAAATTGTCAAAACGTGTTTATCAGCAGAAATAAAGACGTTTAGGCAACTTTGGTCACCCCCATGTAAGTTATAGGGCAGGAACAGCACAGTTTTCAAAACGTGTTTTTCAGCCCGAAATAAACGCGTTTTCTCAGCCCTTAGAATCGCAGTGTAACTGCCTGGCTCAAAAGAGCCCCCTGTGTCAGCCCTTAACCCCAGTGTGCTGAAATTGTCAAAACGTGTTTTTCAGCAGAAATAAACACGTTTAGGCAACTTTGGTCAGCCCCATGTAAGTTATAGGGCAGGAACAGCACAGTTTTCAAAACGTGTTTTTCAGCCCGAAATAAACGCGTTTTCTCAGCCCTTAGAATCGCAGTGTAACTGCCTGGCTCAGAAGAGCCCCCTGAGTCAGCCCTTAACCCCAGTGTGCTGAAATTGTCAAAACGTGTTTTTCAGCAGAAATAAACACGTTTAGGCAACTTTGGTCACCCCCATGTAAGTTATAGGGCAGGAACAGCACAGTTTTCAAAACGTGTTTTTCAGCCCGAAATAAACGCGTTTTCTCAGCCCTTAGAATCGCAGTGTAACTGCTTGGCTCAAAAGAGCCCCCTGAGTCAGCCCTTAACCCCAGTGTGCTGAAATTGTCAAAACGTGTTTTTCAGCAGAAATAAAGACGTTTAGGCAACTTTGGTCACCCCCATGTAAGTTATAGGGCAGGAACAGCACAGTTTTCAAAACGTGTTTTTCAGCCCGAAATAAACGCGTTTTCTCAGCCCTTAGAATCGCAGTGTAACTGCCTGGCTCAGTAGAGCCCCCTGAGTCAGCCCTTTACCCCAGTGTGCTGAAATTGTCAAAACATGTTTTTCAGCAGAAATAAAGACGTTTAGGCAACTTTGGTCACCCCCATGTAAGTTATAGGGCAGGAACAGCATAGTTTTCAAAACGTGTTTTTCAGCCCGAAATAAACGCGTTTTCTCAGCCCTTAGAATCGCAGTGTAACTGCCTGGCTCAGGAGAGCCCCCTGAGTCAGCCCTTAACCCCAGTGTGCTGAAATTGTCAAAACGTGTTTTTCAGCAGAAATAAAGACGTTTAGGCAACTTTGGTCACCCCCATGTAAGTTATAGGGCAGGAACAGCACAGTTTTCAAAACGTGTTTTTCAGCCCGAAATAAACGCGTTTTCTCAGCCCTTAGAATCGCAGTGTAACTGCCTGGCTCAGAAGAGCCCCCTCAGTCAGCCCTTAACCCCAGTGTGCTGAAATTGTCAAAACGTGTTTTTCAGCAGAAATAAACACGTTTAGGCAACTTTGGTCACCCCCATGTAAGTTATAGGGCAGGAACAGCACAGTTTTCAAAACGTGTTTTTCAGCCCGAAATAAACGCGTTTTCTCAGCCCTTAGAATCGCAGTGTAACTGCCTGGCTCAGAAGAGCCCCCTGAGTCAGCCCTTAACCCCAGTGTGCTGAAATTGTCAAAACGTGTTTTTCAGCAGAAATAAAGACGTTTAGGCAACTTTGGTCACCCCCATGTAAGTTATAGGGCAGGAACAGCATAGTTTTCAAAACGTGTTTTTCAGCCCGAAATAAACGCGTTTTCTCAGCCCTTAGAATCGCAGTGTAACTGCCTGGCTCAGAAGAGCCCCCTGAGTCAGCCCTTAACCCCAGTGTGCTGAAATTGTCAAAACGTATTTTTCAGCAGAAATAAAGACGTTTAGGCAACTTTGGTCACCCCCATGTAAGTTATAGGGCAGGAACAGCACAGTTTTCAAAACGTGTTTTTCAGCCCGAAATAAACGCGTTTTCTCAGCCCTTAGAATCGCAGTGTAACTGCCTGGCTCAGAAGAGCCCCCTGAGTCAGCCCTTAACCCCAGTGTGCTGAAATTGTCAAAACGTGTTTTTCAGCAGAAATAAAGACGTTTAGGCAACTTTGGTCACCCCCATGTAAGTTATAGGGCAGGAACAGCACAGTTTTCAAAACGTGTTTTTCAGCCCGAAATAAACGCGTTTTCTCAGCCCTTAGAATCGCAGTGTAACTGCCTGGCTCAGAAGAGCCCCCTGAGTCAGCCCTTAACCCCAGTGTGCTGAAATTGTCAAAACGTGTTTTTCAGCAGAAATAAAGACGTTTAGGCAACTTTGGTCACCCCCATGTAAGTTATAGGGCAGGAACAGCACAGTTTTCAAAACGTGTTTTTCAGCCCGAAATAAACGCGTTTTCTCAGCCCTTAGAATCGCAGTGTAACTGCTTGGCTCAGAAGAGCCCCCTGAGTCAGCCCTTAACCCCAGTGTGCTGAAATTGTCAAAACGTGTTTTTCAGCAGAAATAAAGACGTTTAGGCAACTTTGGTCACCCCCATATAAGTTATAGGGCAGGAACAGCACAGTTTTCAAAAAGAGTTTTTCAGCCCGAAATAAACGCGTTTTCTCAGCCCTTAGAATCGCAGTGTAACTGCCTGGCTCAGAAGAGCCCCCTGAGTCAGCCCTTAACCCCAGTGTGCTGAAATTGTCAAAACGTGTTTTTCAGCAGAAATAAAGACGTTTAGGCAACTTTGGTCACCCCCATGTAAGTTATAGGGCAGGAACAGCACAGTTTTCAAAACGTGTTTTTCAGCCCGAAATAAACGCGTTTACTCAGCCCTTAGAATCGCAGTGTAACTGCCTGGCTCAGAAGAGCCCCCTGAGTCAGCCCTTAACCCCAGTGTGCTGAAATTGTCAAAACGTGTTTTTCAGCAGAAATAAAGACGTTTAGGCAACTTTGGTCACCCCCATGTAAGTTATAACGCAGGAACAGCACAGTTTTCAAAACGTGTTTTTCAGCCCGAAATAAACGCGTTTTTTCAGCCCTTAGAATCGCAGTGTAACTGCCTGGCTCAGAAGAGCCCCCTGAGTCAGCCCTTAACCCCAGTGTGCTGAAATTGTCAAAACGTGTTTTTCAGCAGAAATAAACACGTTTAGGCAACTTTGGTCACCCCCATGTAAGTTATAGGGCAGGAACAGCACAGTTTTCAAAACGTGTTTTTCAGCCCAAAATAAACGCGTTTTCTCATCCCTTAGAATGGCAGTGTAACTGCCTGGCTCAGAAGAGCCCCCTGAGTCAGCCCTTAACCCCAGTGTGCTGAAATTGTCAAAACGTGTTTTTCAGCAGAAATAAACACGTTTAGGCAACTTTGGTCACCACCATGTAAGTTATTGGGCAGGA
The DNA here is from genome assembly GCF_055471065.1 of Atractosteus spatula. NCBI lineage: Eukaryota > Metazoa > Chordata > Actinopteri > Semionotiformes > Lepisosteidae > Atractosteus > Atractosteus spatula. The sequence continues at coordinate 63,008 of NW_028296645.1, read as the reverse complement.
ACAGCACAGTTTTCAAAACGTGTTTTTCAGCCCGAAATAAACGCGTTTTCTCAGCCCTTAGAATCGCAGTGTAACTGCCTGGCTCAGAAGAGCCCCCTGAGTCAGCCCTTAACCCCAGTGTGCTGAAATTGTCAAAACGTGTTTTTCAGCAGAAATAAAGACATTTAGGCAACTTTGGTCACCCCCATGTAAGTTATAGGGCAGGAACAGCACAGTTTTCAAAACGTGTTTTTCAGCCCGAAATAAACGCGTTTTCTCAGCCCTTAGAATCGCAGTGTAACTGCCTGGCTCAGAAGAGCCCCCTGAGTCAGCCCTTAACCCCAGTGTGCTGAAATTGTCAAAACGTGTTTTTCAGCAGAAATAAAGACGTTTAGGCAACTTTGGTCACCCCCATGTAAGTTATAGGGCAGGAACAGCACAGTTTTCAAAACGTGTTTTTCAGCCCGAAATAAACGCGTTTTCTCAGCCCTTAGAATCGCAGTGTAACTGCCTGGCTCAGAAGAGCCCCCTGAGTCAGCCCTTAACCCCAGTGTACTAAAAATGTCAAAACGTGTTTTTCAGCAGAAATAAAGACGTTTAGGCAACTTTGGTCACCCCCATGTAAGTTAGAGGGCAGGAACAGCACAGTTTTCAAAACGTGTTTTTCAGCCCGAAATAAACGCGTTTTCTCAGCCCTTAGAATCGCAGTGTAACTGCCTGGCTCAGAAGAGCCCCCTGAGTCAGCCCTTAACCCCAGTGTGCTGAAAATGTCAAAACGTGTTTTTCAGCAGAAGTAAAGACGTTTAGGCAACTTTGGTCACCCACATGAAAGTTATAGGTTAGGAACAGCACAGTTTTCAAAACGTGTTTTTCAGCCCGAAATAAACACGTTTTCTCAGCCCTTAGAATCGCAGTGTAACTGCCTGGCTCAGAAGAGCCCCCTGAGTCAGCCCTTAACCCCAGTGTGCTGAAATTGTCAAAACATGTTTTTCAGCAGAAATAAAGACGTTTAGGCAACTTTGGTCACCCCCATGTAAGTTATAGGGCAGGAACAGCACAGTTTTCAAAACGTGTTTTTCAGCCCGAAATAAACGCGTTTTCTCAGCCCTTAGAATCGCAGTGTAACTGCCTGGCTCAGAAGAGCCCCCTGAGTCAGCCCTTAACCCCAGTGTGCTGAAATTGTCAAAACGTGTTTTTCAGCAGAAATAAACACGTTTAGGCAACTTTGGTCACCCCCATGTAAGTTATAGGGTAGGAACAGCACAGTTTTCAAAACGTGTTTTTCAGCCCGAAATAAACGCGTTTTGTCAGCCCTTAGAATCGCAGTGTAACTGCCTGGCTCAAAAGAGCCCCCTGTGTCAGCCCTTAACCCCAGTGTGCTGAAATTGTCAAAACATGTTTTTCAGCAGAAAAAAAGACGTTTAGGCAACTTTGGTCACCCCCATGTAAGTTATAGGGCAGGAACAGCACAGTTTTCAAAACGTGTTTTTCAGCCCGAAATAAACGCGTTTTCTCAGCCCTTAGAATCGCAGTGTAACTGCCTGGCTCAGAAGAGCCCCCTGAGTCAGCCCTTAACCCCAGTGTGCTGAAATTGTCAAAACGTGTTTTTCAGCAGAAATAAAGACGTTTAGGCAACTTTGGTCACCCCCATGTAAGTTATAGGGCAGGAACAGCACAGTTTTTTTAAACGTGTTTTTCAGCCCGAAATAAACGCGTTTTCTCAGCCCTTAGAATCGCAGTGTAACTGCTTGGCTCAGAAGAGCCCCCTGAGTCAGCCCTTAACCCCAGTGTGCTGAAATTGTCAAAACGTGTTTTTCAGCAGAAATAAAGACGTTTAGGCAACTTTGGTCACCCCCATGTAAGTTATAGGGTAGGAACAACACAGTTTTAAAAACGTGTTTTTCAGCCCGAAATAAACGCGTTTTCTCAGCCCTTAGAATCGCAGTGTAACTGCCTGGCTCAGAAGACCCCCTGAGTCAGCCCTTAACCCCAGTGTGCTGAAATTGTCAAAACGTGTTTTTCAGCAGAAATGAAGACGTTTAGGCAACTTTGGTCACCCCCATGTAAGTTATAGGGCAGGAACAGCACAGTTTTCAAAACGTGTTTTTCAGCCCGAAATAAACGCGTTTTCTCAGCCCTTAATTATCGCAGTGTAACTGCCTGGCTCAGAAGAGCCCCCTGAGTCAGCCCTTAACCCCAGTGTGCTGAAATTGTCAAAACGTGTTTTTCAGCAGAAATAAAGACGTTTAGGCAACTTTGGTCACCCCCATGTAAGTTATAGGGCAGGAACAGCACAGTTTTCAAAACGTGTTTTTCAGCCCGAAATAAACGCGTTTTCTCAGCCCTTAGAATCGCAGTGTAACTGCCTGGCTCAGAAGAGCCCCCTGAGTCAGCCCTTAACCCCAGTGTGCTGAAATTGTCAAAACGTGTTTTTCAGCAGAAATAAACACGTTTAGGCAACTTTGGTCACCACCATGTAAGTTATTGGGCAGGAACAGCACAGTTTTCAAAACGTGTTTTTCAGCCCGAAATAAACGCGTTTTCTCAGCCCTTAGAATCGCAGTGTAACTGCCTGGCTCAGAAGAGCCCCCTGAGTCAGCCCTTAACCCCAGTGTGCTGAAATTGTCAAAACGTGTTTTTCAGCAGAAATAAAGACGTTTAGGCAACTTTGGTCACCCCCATGTAAGTTATAGGGCAGGAACAGCACAGTTTTTTTAAACGTGTTTTTCGCCCGAAATAAACGCGTTTTCTCAGCCCTTAGAATCGCAGTGTAACTGCCTGGCTCAGAAGAGCCCCCTGAGTCAGCCCTTAACCCCAGTGTGCTGAAATTGTCAAAACGTGTTTTTCAGCAGAAATAAACACGTTTAGGCAACTTTGGTCACCCCCATGTAAGTTATAGGGCAGGAACAGCACAGTTTTCAAAACGTGTTTTTCAGCCCGAAATAAACGCGTTTTCTCAGCCCTTAGAATCGCAGTGTAACTGCCTGGCTCAGAAGAGCCCCCTGAGTCAGCCCTTAACCCCAGTGTGCTGAAATTGTCAAAACGTGTTTTTCAGCAGAAATAAACACGTTTAGGCAACTTTGGTCACCCCCATGTAAGTTATAGGGCAGGAACAGCACAGTTTTCAAAACGTGTTTTTCAGCCCGAAATAAACGCGTTTTCTCAGCCCTTAGAATCGCAGTGTAACTGCCTGGCTCAGAAGAGCCCCCTGAGTCAGCCCTTAACCCCAGTGTGCTGAAATTGTCAAAACGTGTTTTTCAGCAGAAATAAACACGTTTAGGCAACTTTGGTCACCCCCATGTAAGTTATAGGGCAGGAACAGCACAGTTTTCAAAACGTGTTTTTCAGCCCGAAATAAACGCGTTTTCTCAGCCCTTAGAATCGCAGTGTAACTGCCTGGCTCAGAAGAGCCCCCTGAGTCAGCCCTTAACCCCAGTGTGCTGAAATTGTCAAAACGTGTTTTTCAGCAGAAATAAAGACGTTTAGGCAACTTTGGTCACCCCCATGTAAGATATAGGGCAGGAACAGCACAGTTTTCAAAACGTGTTTTTCAGCCCGAAATAAACGCATTTTCCCAGCCCTTAGAATCGCAGTGTAACTGCCTGGCTCAGAAGAGCCCCCTGAGTAAGCCCTTAACCCCAGTGTACTAAAAATGTCAAAACGTGTTTTTCAGCAGAAATAAAGACGTTTAGGCAACTTTGGTCACCCCCATGTAAGTTAGAGGGCAGGAACAGCACAGTTTTCAAAACGTGTTTTTCAGCCCGAAATAAACGCGTTTTCTCAGCCCTTAGAATCGCAGTGTAACTGCCTGGCTCAGAAGAGCCCCCTGAGTCAGCCCTTAACCCCAGTGTGCTGAAATTGTCAAAACGTGTTTATCAGCAGAAATAAAGACGTTTAGGCAACTTTGGTCACCACCATGTAAGTTATAGGGCAGGAACAGCACAGTTTTCAAAACGTGTTTTTCAGCCCGAAATAAACGCGTTTTCTCAGCCCTTAGAATTGCAGTGTAACTGCCTGGCTCAAAAGATCCCCCTGTGTCAGCCCTTAACCCCAGTGTGCTGAAATTGTCAAAACGTGTTTTTCAGCAGAAATAAACATGTTTAGGCAACTTTGGTCACCCCCATGTAAGTTATAGGGCAGGAACAGCACAGTTTTCAAAACGTGTTTTTCAGCCCGAAATAAACGCGTTTTCTCAGCCCTTAGAATCGCAGTGTAACTGCCTGGCTCAGAAGAGCCCCCTGAGTCAGCCCTTAACCCCAGTGTGCTGAAATTGTCAAAACATGTTTTTCAGCAGAAATAAACACGTTTAGGCAACTTTGGTCACCCCCATGTAAGTTATAGGGCAGGAACAGCACAGTTTTCAAAACGTGTTTTTCAGCCCGAAATAAACGCGTTTTCTCAGCCCTTAGAATCGCAGTGTAACTGCTTGGCTCAAAAGAGCCCCCTGAGTCAGCCCTTAACCCCAGTGTGCTGAAATTGTCAAAACGTGTTTTTCAGCAGAAATAAAGACGTTTAGGCAACTTTGGTCACCCCCATGTAAGTTATAGGGCAGGAACAGCACAGTTTTCAAAACGTGTTTTTCAGCCCGAAATAAACGCGTTTTCTCAGCCATTAGAATCGCAGTGTAACTGCCTGGCTCAGTAGAGCCCCCTGAGTCAGCCCTTTACCCCAGTGTGCTGAAATTGTCAAAACGTGTTTTTCAGCAGAAATAAAGACGTTTAGGCAACTTTGGTCACCCCCATGTAAGTTATAGGGCAGGAACAGCACAGTTTTCAAAACGTGTTTTTCAGCCCGAAATAAACGCGTTTTCTCAGCCCTTAGAATCGCAGTGTAACTGCCTGGCTCAGAAGAGCCCCCTGAGTCAGCCCTTAACCCCAGTGTACTAAAAATGTCAAAACGTGTTTTTCAGCAGAAATAAAGACGTTTAGGCAACTTTGGTCACCCCCATGTAAGTTAGAGGGCAGGAACAGCACAGTTTTCAAAACGTGTTTTTCAGCCCGAAATAAACGCGTTTTCTCAGCCCTTAGAATCGCAGTGTAACTGCCTGGCTCAGAAGAGCCCCCTGAGTCAGCCCTTAACCCCAGTGTGCTGAAATTGTCAAAACGTGTTTTTCAGCAGAAATAAACACGTTTAGGCAACTTTGGTCACCCCCATGTAAGTTATAGGGTAGGAACAGCACAGTTTTCAAAACGTGTTTTTCAGCCCGAAATAAACGCGTTTTGTCAGCCCTTAGAATCGCAGTGTAACTGCCTGGCTCAAAAGAGCCCCCTGTGTCAGCCCTTAACCCCAGTGTGCTGAAATTGTCAAAACGTGTTTTTCAGCAGAAAAAAAGACGTTTAGGCAACTTTGGTCACCCCCATGTAAGTTATAGGGCAGGAACAGCACAGTTTTCAAAACGTGTTTTTCAGCCCGAAATAAACGCGTTTTCTCAGCCCTTAGAATCGCAGTGTAACTGCCTGGCTCAGAAGAGCCCCCTGAGTCAGCCCTTAACCCCAGTGTGCTGAAATTGTCAAAACGTGTTTTTCAGCAGAAATAAACACGTTTAGGCAACTTTGGTCACCCCCATGTAAGTTATAGGGCAGGAACAGCACAGTTTTCAAAACGTGTTTTTCAGCCCGAAATAAACGCGTTTTCTCAGCCCTTAGAATCGCAGTGTAACTGCCTGGCTCAGAAGAGCCCCCTGAGTCAGCCCTTAACCCCAGTGTGCTGAAATTGTCAAAACGTGTTTTTCAGCAGAAATAAAGACGTTTAGGCAACTTTGGTCACCCCCATGTAAGATATAGGGCAGGAACAGCACAGTTTTCAAAACGTGTTTTTCAGCCCGAAATAAACGCATTTTCCCAGCCCTTAGAATCGCAGTGTAACTGCCTGGCTCAGAAGAGCCCCCTGAGTCAGCCCTTAACCCCAGTGTACTAAAAATGTCAAAACGTGTTTTTCAGCAGAAATAAAGACGTTTAGGCAACTTTGGTCACCCCCATGTAAGTTAGAGGGCAGGAACAGCACAGTTTTCAAAACGTGTTTTTCAGCCCGAAATAAACGCGTTTTCTCAGCCCTTAGAATCGCAGTGTAACTGCCTGGCTCAGAAGAGCCCCCTGAGTCAGCCCTTAACCCCAGTGTGCTGAAATTGTCAAAACGTGTTTATCAGCAGAAATAAAGACGTTTAGGCAACTTTGGTCACCACCATGTAAGTTATAGGGCAGGAACAGCACAGTTTTCAAAACGTGTTTTTCAGCCCGAAATAAACGCGTTTTCTCAGCCCTTAGAATTGCAGTGTAACTGCCTGGCTCAAAAGATCCCCCTGTGTCAGCCCTTAACCCCAGTGTGCTGAAATTGTCAAAACGTGTTTTTCAGCAGAAATAAACATGTTTAGGCAACTTTGGTCACCCCCATGTAAGTTATAGGGCAGGAACAGCACAGTTTTCAAAACGTGTTTTTCAGCCCGAAATAAACGCGTTTTCTCAGCCCTTAGAATCGCAGTGTAACTGCCTGGCTCAAAAGAGCCCCCTGTGTCAGCCCTTAACCCCAGTGTGCTGAAATTGTCAAAACGTGTTTTTCAGCAGAAATAAACACGTTTAGGCAACTTTGGTCACCCCCATGTAAGTTATAGGGCAGGAACAGCACAGTTTTCAAAACGTGTTTTTCAGCCCGAAATAAACGCGTTTTCTCAGCCCTTAGAATCGCAGTGTAACTGCCTGGCTCAGAAGAGCCCCCTGAGTCAGCCCTTAACCCCAGTGTACTAAAAATGTCAAAACGTGTTTTTCAGCAGAAATAAAGACGTTTAGGCAACTTTGGTCACCCCCATGTAAGTTAGAGGGCAGGAACAGCACAGTTTTCAAAACGTGTTTTTCAGCCCGAAATAAACGCGTTTTCTCAGCCCTTAGAATCGCAGTGTAACTGCCTGGCTCAGAAGAGCCCCCTGAGTCAGCCCTTAACCCCAGTGTGCTGAAATTGTCAAAACGTGTTTTTCAGCAGAAATAAACACGTTTAGGCAACTTTGGTCACCCCCATGTAAGTTATAGGGTAGGAACAGCACAGTTTTCAAAACGTGTTTTTCAGCCCGAAATAAACGCGTTTTGTCAGCCCTTAGAATCGCAGTGTAACTGCCTGGCTCAAAAGAGCCCCCTGTGTCAGCCCTTAACCCCAGTGTGCTGAAATTGTCAAAACGTGTTTTTCAGCAGAAAAAAAGACGTTTAGGCAACTTTGGTCACCCCCATGTAAGTTATAGGGCAGGAACAGCACAGTTTTCAAAACGTGTTTTTCAGCCCGAAATAAACGCGTTTTCTCAGCCCTTAGAATCGCAGTGTAACTGCCTGGCTCAGAAGAGCCCCCTGAGTCAGCCCTTAACCCCAGTGTGCTGAAATTGTCAAAACGTGTTTTTCAGCAGAAATAAAGACGTTTAGGCAACTTTGGTCACCCCCATGTAAGTTATAGGGCAGGAACAGCACAGTTTTTTTAAACGTGTTTTTCGCCCGAAATAAACGCGTTTTCTCAGCCCTTAGAATCGCAGTGTAACTGCCTGGCTCAGAAGAGCCCCCTGAGTCAGCCCTTAACCCCAGTGTGCTGAAATTGTCAAAACGTGTTTTTCAGCAGAAATAAACACGTTTAGGCAACTTTGGTCACCCCCATGTAAGTTATAGGGCAGGAACAGCACAGTTTTCAAAACGTGTTTTTCAGCCCGAAATAAACGCGTTTTCTCAGCCCTTAGAATCGCAGTGTAACTGCCTGGCTCAGAAGAGCCCCCTGAGTCAGCCCTTAACCCCAGTGTGCTGAAATTGTCAAAACGTGTTTTTCAGCAGAAATAAAGACGTTTAGGCAACTTTGGTCACCCCCATGTAAGTTATAGGGCAGGAACAGCACAGTTTTCAAAACGTGTTTTTCAGCCCGAAATAAACGCGTTTTCTCAGCCCTTAGAATCGCAGTGTAACTGCCTGGCTCAGAAGAGCCCCCTGAGTCAGCCCTTAACCCCAGTGTGCTGAAATTGTCAAAACGTGTTTTTCAGCAGAAATAAACACGTTTAGGCAACTTTGGTCACCCCCATGTAAGTTATAGGGCAGGAACAGCACAGTTTTCAAAACGTGTTTTTCAGCCCGAAATAAACGCGTTTTCTCAGCCCTTAGAATCGCAGTGTAACTGCTTGGCTCAGAAGAGCCCCCTGAGTCAGCCCTTAACCCCAGTGTGCTGAAATTGTCAAAACGTGTTTTTCAGCAGAAATGAAGACGTTTAGGCAACTTTGGTCACCCCCATATAAGTTATAGGGCAGGAACAGCACAGTTTTCAAAACGAGTTTTTCAGCCCGAAATAAACGCGTTTTCTCAGCCCTTAGAATCGCAGTGTAACTGCCTGGCTCAGAAGAGCCCCCTGAGTCAGCCCTTAACCCCAGTGTGCTGAAATTGTCAAAACGTGTTTTTCAGCAGAAATAAAGACGTTTAGGCAACTTTGGTCACCCCCATGTAAGTTATAGGGCAGGAACAGCACAGTTTTCAAAACGTGTTTTTCAGCCCGAAATAAACGCGTTTACTCAGCCCTTAGAATCGCAGTGTAACTGCCTGGCTCAGAAGAGCCCCCTGAGTCAGCCCTTAACCCCAGTGTGCTGAAATTGTCAAAACGTGTTTTTCAGCAGAAATAAAGACGTTTAGGCAACTTTGGTCACCCCCATGTAAGTTATAACGCAGGAACAGCACAGTTTTCAAAACATGTTTTTCAGCCCGAAATAAACGCGTTTTTTCAGCCCTTAGAATCGCAGTGTAACTGCCTGGCTCAGAAGAGCCCCCTGAGTCAGCCCTTAACCCCAGTGTGCTGAAATTGTCAAAACGTGTTTTTCAGCAGAAATAAACACGTTTAGGCAACTTTGGTCACCCCCATGTAAGTTATAGGGCAGGAACAGCACAGTTTTCAAAACGTGTTTTTCAGCCCAAAATAAACGCGTTTTCTCATCCCTTAGAATGGCAGTGTAACTGCCTGGCTCAGAAGAGCCCCCTGAGTCAGCCCTTAACCCCAGTGTGCTGAAATTGTCAAAACGTGTTTTTCAGCAGAAATAAACACGTTTAGGCAACTTTGGTCACCACCATGTAAGTTATTGGGCAGGAACAGCACAGTTTTCAAAACGTGTTTTTCAGCCCGAAATAAACGCGTTTTCTCAGCCCTTAGAATCGCAGTGTAACTGCCTGGCTCAGAAGAGCCCCCTGAGTCAGCCCTTAACCCCAGTGTGCTGAAATTGTCAAAACGTGTTTTTCAGCAGAAATAAAGACATTTAGGCAACTTTGGTCACCCCCATGTAAGTTATAGGGCAGGAACAGCACAGTTTTCAAAACGTGTTTTTCAGCCCGAAATAAACGCGTTTTCTCAGCCCTTAGAATCGCAGTGTAACTGCCTGGCTCAGAAGAGCCCCCTGAGTCAGCCCTTAACCCCAGTGTGCTGAAATTGTCAAAACGTGTTTTTCAGCAGAAATAAAGACGTTTAGGCAACTTTGGTCACCCCCATGTAAGTTATAGGGCAGGAACAGCACAGTTTTCAAAACGTGTTTTTCAGCCCGAAATAAACGCGTTTTCTCAGCCCTTAGAATCGCAGTGTAACTGCCTGGCTCAGAAGAGCCCCCTGAGTCAGCCCTTAACCCCAGTGTACTAAAAATGTCAAAACGTGTTTTTCAGCAGAAATAAAGACGTTTAGGCAACTTTGGTCACCCCCATGTAAGTTAGAGGGCAGGAACAGCACAGTTTTCAAAACGTGTTTTTCAGCCCGAAATAATTGCGTTTTCTCAGCCCTTAGAATCGCAGTGTAACTGCCTGGCTCAGAAGAGCCCCCTGAGTCAGCCCTTAACCCCAGTGTGCTGAAATTGTCAAAACGTGTTTTTCAGCAGAAATAAACACGTTTAGGCAACTTTGGTCACCCCCATGTAAGTTATAGGGTAGGAACAGCACAGTTTTCAAAACGTGTTTTTCAGCCCGAAATAAACGCGTTTTGTCAGCCCTTAGAATCGCAGTGTAACTGCCTGGCTCAAAAGAGCCCCCTGTGTCAGCCCTTAACCCCAGTGTGCTGAAATTGTCAAAACGTGTTTTTCAGCAGAAAAAAAGACGTTTAGGCAACTTTGGTCACCCCCATGTAAGATATAGGGCAGGAACAGCACAGTTTTCAAAACGTGTTTTTCAGCCCGAAATAAACGCGTTTTCCCAGCCCTTAGAATCGCAGTGTAACTGCCTGGCTCAGAAGAGCCCCCTGAGTCAGCCCTTAACCCCAGTGTACTAAAAATGTCAAAACGTGTTTTTCAGCAGAAATAAAGACGTTTAGGCAACTTTGGTCACCCCCATGTAAGTTATAGGGCAGGAACAGCACAGTTTTCAAAACGTGTTTTTCAGCCCGAAATAAACGCGTTTTCTCAGCCCTTAATTATCGCAGTGTAACTGCCTGGCTCAGAAGAGCCCCCTGAGTCAGCCCTTAACCCCAGTGTGCTGAAATTGTCAAAACGTGTTTTTCAGCAGAAATAAAGACGTTTAGGCAACTTTGGTCACCCCCATGTAAGTTATAGGGCAGGAACAGCACAGTTTTCAAAACGTGTTTTTCAGCCCGAAATAAACGCGTTTTCTCAGCCCTTAGAATCGCAGTGTAACTGCCTGGCTCAGAAGAGCCCCCTGAGTCAGCCCTTAACCCCAGTGTGCTGAAATTGTCAAAACGTGTTTTTCAGCAGAAATAAAGACGTTTAGGCAACTTTGGTCACCCCCATGTAAGATATAGGGCAGGAACAGCACAGTTTTCAAAACGTGTTTTTCAGCCCGAAATAAACGCGTTTTCCCAGCCCTTAGAATCGCAGTGTAACTGCCTGGCTCAGAAGAGCCCCCTGAGTCAGCCCTTAACCCCAGTGTACTAAAAATGTCAAAACGTGTTTTTCAGCAGAAATAAAGACGTTTAGGCAACTTTGGTCACCCCCATGTAAGTTAGAGGGCAGGAACAGCACAGTTTTCAAAACGTGTTTTTCAGCCCGAAATAATTGCGTTTTCTCAGCCCTTAGAATCGCAGTGTAACTGCCTGGCTCAGAAGAGCCCCCTGAGTCAGCCCTTAACCCCAGTGTGCTGAAATTGTCAAAACGTGTTTTTCAGCAGAAATAAACACGTTTAGGCAACTTTGGTCACCCCCATGTAAGTTATAGGGTAGGAACAGCACAGTTTTCAAAACGTGTTTTTCAGCCCGAAATAAACGCGTTTTGTCAGCCCTTAGAATCGCAGTGTAACTGCCTGGCTCAAAAGAGCCCCCTGTGTCAGCCCTTAACCCCAGTGTGCTGAAATTGTCAAAACGTGTTTTTCAGCAGAAAAAAAGACGTTTAGGCAACTTTGGTCACCCCCATGTAAGATATAGGGCAGGAACAGCACAGTTTTCAAAACGTGTTTTTCAGCCCGAAATAAACGCGTTTTCCCAGCCCTTAGAATCGCAGTGTAACTGCCTGGCTCAGAAGAGCCCCCTGAGTCAGCCCTTAACCCCAGTGTACTAAAAATGTCAAAACGTGTTTTTCAGCAGAAATAAAGACGTTTAGGCAACTTTGGTCACCCCCATGTAAGTTAGAGGGCAGGAACAGCACAGTTTTCAAAACGTGTTTTTCAGCCCGAAATAAACGCGTTTTCTCAGCCCTTAGAATCGCAGTGTAACTGCCTGGCTCAGAAGAGCCCCCTGAGTCAGCCCTTAACCCCAGTGTGCTGAAATTGTCAAAACGTGTTTTTCAGCAGAAATAAAGACGTTTAGGCAACTTTGGTCACCCCCATGTAAGTTATAGGGCAGGAACAGCACAGTTTTCAAAACGTGTTTTTCAGCCCGAAATAAACGCGTTTTCTCAGCCCTTAGAATCGCAGTGTAACTGCCTGGCTCAGAAGACCCCCTGAGTCAGCCCTTAACCCGAGTGTGCTGAAATTGTCAAAACGTGTTTTTCAGCAGAAATGAAGACGTTTAGGCAACTTTGGTCACCCCCATGTAAGTTATAGGGCAGGAACAGCACAGTTTTCAAAACGTGTTTTTCAGCCCGAAATAAACGCGTTTTCTCAGCCCTTAATTATCGCAGTGTAACTGCCTGGCTCAGAAGAGCCCCCTGAGTCAGCCCTTAACCCCAGTGTGCTGAAATTGTCAAAACGTGTTTTTCAGCAGAAATAAAGACGTTTAGGCAACTTTGGTCACCCCCATGTAAGTTATAGGGCAGGAACAGCACAGTTTTCAAAACGTGTTTTTCAGCCCGAAATAAACGCGTTTTCTCAGCCCTTAGAATCGCAGTGTAACTGCCTGGCTCAGAAGAGCCCCCTGAGTCAGCCCTTAACCCCAGTGTGCTGAAATTGTCAAAACGTGTTTTTCAGCAGAAATAAAGACGTTTAGGCAACTTTGGTCACCCCCATGTAAGATATAGGGCAGGAACAGCACAGTTTTCAAAACGTGTTTTTCAGCCCGAAATAAACGCGTTTTCCCAGCCCTTAGAATCGCAGTGTAACTGCCTGGCTCAGAAGAGCCCCCTGAGTCAGCCCTTAACCCCAGTGTACTAAAAATGTCAAAACGTGTTTTTCAGCAGAAATAAAGACGTTTAGGCAACTTTGGTCACCCCCATGTAAGTTAGAGGGCAGGAACAGCACAGTTTTCAAAACGTGTTTTTCAGCCCGAAATAATTGCGTTTTCTCAGCCCTTAGAATCGCAGTGTAACTGCCTGGCTCAGAAGAGCCCCCTGAGTCAGCCCTTAACCCCAGTGTGCTGAAATTGTCAAAACGTGTTTTTCAGCAGAAATAAACACGTTTAGGCAACTTTGGTCACCCCCATGTAAGTTATAGGGTAGGAACAGCACAGTTTTCAAAACGTGTTTTTCAGCCCGAAATAAACGCGTTTTGTCAGCCCTTAGAATCGCAGTGTAACTGCCTGGCTCAAAAGAGCCCCCTGTGTCAGCCCTTAACCCCAGTGTGCTGAAATTGTCAAAACGTGTTTTTCAGCAGAAAAAAAGACGTTTAGGCAACTTTGGTCACCCCCATGTAAGATATAGGGCAGGAACAGCACAGTTTTCAAAACGTGTTTTTCAGCCCGAAATAAACGCGTTTTCCCAGCCCTTAGAATCGCAGTGTAACTGCCTGGCTCAGAAGAGCCCCCTGAGTCAGCCCTTAACCCCAGTGTACTAAAAATGTCAAAACGTGTTTTTCAGCAGAAATAAAGACGTTTAGGCAACTTTGGTCACCCCCATGTAAGTTATAGGGCAGGAACAGCACAGTTTTCAAAACGTGTTTTTCAGCCCGAAATAAACGCGTTTTCTCAGCCCTTAATTATCGCAGTGTAACTGCCTGGCTCAGAAGAGCCCCCTGAGTCAGCCCTTAACCCCAGTGTGCTGAAATTGTCAAAACGTGTTTTTCAGCAGAAATAAAGACGTTTAGGCAACTTTGGTCACCCCCATGTAAGTTATAGGGCAGGAACAGCACAGTTTTCAAAACGTGTTTTTCAGCCCGAAATAAACGCGTTTTCTCAGCCCTTAGAATCGCAGTGTAACTGCCTGGCTCAGAAGAGCCCCCTGAGTCAGCCCTTAACCCCAGTGTGCTGAAATTGTCAAAACGTGTTTTTCAGCAGAAATAAAGACGTTTAGGCAACTTTGGTCACCCCCATGTAAGATATAGGGCAGGAACAGCACAGTTTTCAAAACGTGTTTTTCAGCCCGAAATAAACGCGTTTTCCCAGCCCTTAGAATCGCAGTGTAACTGCCTGGCTCAGAAGAGCCCCCTGAGTCAGCCCTTAACCCCAGTGTACTAAAAATGTCAAAACGTGTTTTTCAGCAGAAATAAAGACGTTTAGGCAACTTTGGTCACCCCCATGTAAGTTAGAGGGCAGGAACAGCACAGTTTTCAAAACGTGTTTTTCAGCCCGAAATAATTGCGTTTTCTCAGCCCTTAGAATCGCAGTGTAACTGCCTGGCTCAGAAGAGCCCCCTGAGTCAGCCCTTAACCCCAGTGTGCTGAAATTGTCAAAACGTGTTTTTCAGCAGAAATAAACACGTTTAGGCAACTTTGGTCACCCCCATGTAAGTTATAGGGTAGGAACAGCACAGTTTTCAAAACGTGTTTTTCAGCCCGAAATAAACGCGTTTTGTCAGCCCTTAGAATCGCAGTGTAACTGCCTGGCTCAAAAGAGCCCCCTGTGTCAGCCCTTAACCCCAGTGTGCTGAAATTGTCAAAACGTGTTTTTCAGCAGAAAAAAAGACGTTTAGGCAACTTTGGTCACCCCCATGTAAGATATAGGGCAGGAACAGCACAGTTTTCAAAACGTGTTTTTCAGCCCGAAATAAACGCGTTTTCCCAGCCCTTAGAATCGCAGTGTAACTGCCTGGCTCAGAAGAGCCCCCTGAGTCAGCCCTTAACCCCAGTGTACTAAAAATGTCAAAACGTGTTTTTCAGCAGAAATAAAGACGTTTAGGCAACTTTGGTCACCCCCATGTAAGTTAGAGGGCAGGAACAGCACAGTTTTCAAAACGTGTTTTTCAGCCCGAAATAAACGCGTTTTCTCAGCCCTTAGAATCGCAGTGTAACAGCCTGGCTCAGAAGAGCCCCCTGAGTCAGCCCTTAACCCCAGTGTGCTGAAATTGTCAAAACGTGTTTTTCAGCAGAAATAAAGACGTTTAGGCAACTTTGGTCACCCCCATGTAAGTTATAGGGCAGGAACAGCACAGTTTTCAAAACGTGTTTTTCAGCCCGAAATAAACGCGTTTTCTCAGCCCTTAGAATCGCAGTGTAACTGCCTGGCTCAGTAGAGCCCCCTGAGTCAGCCCTTTACCCCAGTGTGCTGAAATTGTCAAAACGTGTTTTTCAGCAGAAATAAAGACGTTTAGGCAACTTTGGTCACCCCCATGTAAGTTATAGGGCAGGAACAGCACAGTTTTCAAAACGTGTTTTTCAGCCCGAAATAAACGCGTTTTCTCAGCCCTTAGAATCGCAGTGTAACTGCCTGGCTCAGAAGAGCCCCCTGAGTCAGCCCTTAACCCCAGTGTACTAAAAATGTCAAAACGTGTTTTTCAGCAGAAATAAAGACGTTTAGGCAACTTTGGTCACCCCCATGTAAGTTAGAGGGCAGGAACAGCACAGTTTTCAAAACGTGTTTTTCAGCCCGAAATAAACGCGTTTTCTCAGCCCTTAGAATCGCAGTGTAACTGCCTGGCTCAGAAGAGCCCCCTGAGTCAGCCCTTAACCCCAGTGTGCTGAAAATGTCAAAACGTGTTTTTCAGCAGAAGTAAAGACGTTTAGGCAACTTTGGTCACCCACATGAAAGTTATAGGTTAGGAACAGCACAGTTTTCAAAACGTGTTTTTCAGCCCGAAATAAACACGTTTTCTCAGCCCTTAGAATCGCAGTGTAACTGCCTGGCTCAGAAGAGCCCCCTGAGTCAGCCCTTAACCCCAGTGTACTAAAAATGTCAAAACGTGTTTTTCAGCAGAAATAAAGACGTTTAGGCAACTTTGGTCACCCCCATGTAAGTTAGAGGGCAGGAACAGCACAGTTTTCAAAACGTGTTTTTCAGCCCGAAATAAACGCGTTTTCTCAGCCCTTAGAATCGCAGTGTAACTGCCTGGCTCAGAAGAGCCCCCTGAGTCAGCCCTTAACCCCAGTGTGCTGAAATTGTCAAAACGTGTTTTTCAGCAGAAATAAACACGTTTAGGCAACTTTGGTCACCCCCATGTAAGTTATAGGGTAGGAACAGCACAGTTTTCAAAACGTGTTTTTCAGCCCGAAATAAACGCGTTTTGTCAGCCCTTAGAATCGCAGTGTAACTGCCTGGCTCAAAAGAGCCCCCTGTGTCAGCCCTTAACCCCAGTGTGCTGAAATTGTCAAAACGTGTTTTTCAGCAGAAAAAAAGACGTTTAGGCAACTTTGGTCACCCCCATGTAAGTTATAGGGCAGGAACAGCACAGTTTTCAAAACGTGTTTTTCAGCCCGAAATAAACGCGTTTTCTCAGCCCTTAGAATCGCAGTGTAACTGCCTGGCTCAGAAGACCCCCTGAGTCAGCCCTTAACCCGAGTGTGCTGAAATTGTCAAAACGTGTTTTTCAGCAGAAATGAAGACGTTTAGGCAACTTTGGTCACCCCCATGTAAGTTATAGGGCAGGAACAGCACAGTTTTCAAAACGTGTTTTTCAGCCCGAAATAAACGCGTTTTCTCAGCCCTTAATTATCGCAGTGTAACTGCCTGGCTCAGAAGAGCCCCCTGAGTCAGCCCTTAACCCCAGTGTGCTGAAATTGTCAAAACGTGTTTTTCAGCAGAAATAAAGACGTTTAGGCAACTTTGGTCACCCCCATGTAAGTTATAGGGCAGGAACAGCACAGTTTTCAAAACGTGTTTTTCAGCCCGAAATAAACGCGTTTTCTCAGCCCTTAGAATCGCAGTGTAACTGCCTGGCTCAGAAGAGCCCCCTGAGTCAGCCCTTAACCCCAGTGTGCTGAAATTGTCAAAACGTGTTTTTCAGCAGAAATAAAGACGTTTAGGCAACTTTGGTCACCCCCATGTAAGATATAGGGCAGGAACAGCACAGTTTTCAAAACGTGTTTTTCAGCCCGAAATAAACGCGTTTTCCCAGCCCTTAGAATCGCAGTGTAACTGCCTGGCTCAGAAGAGCCCCCTGAGTCAGCCCTTAACCCCAGTGTACTAAAAATGTCAAAACGTGTTTTTCAGCAGAAATAAAGACGTTTAGGCAACTTTGGTCACCCCCATGTAAGTTAGAGGGCAGGAACAGCACAGTTTTCAAAACGTGTTTTTCAGCCCGAAATAATTGCGTTTTCTCAGCCCTTAGAATCGCAGTGTAACTGCCTGGCTCAGAAGAGCCCCCTGAGTCAGCCCTTAACCCCAGTGTGCTGAAATTGTCAAAACGTGTTTTTCAGCAGAAATAAACACGTTTAGGCAACTTTGGTCACCCCCATGTAAGTTATAGGGTAGGAACAGCACAGTTTTCAAAACGTGTTTTTCAGCCCGAAATAAACGCGTTTTGTCAGCCCTTAGAATCGCAGTGTAACTGCCTGGCTCAAAAGAGCCCCCTGTGTCAGCCCTTAACCCCAGTGTGCTGAAATTGTCAAAACGTGTTTTTCAGCAGAAAAAAAGACGTTTAGGCAACTTTGGTCACCCCCATGTAAGATATAGGGCAGGAACAGCACAGTTTTCAAAACGTGTTTTTCAGCCCGAAATAAACGCGTTTTCCCAGCCCTTAGAATCGCAGTGTAACTGCCTGGCTCAGAAGAGCCCCCTGAGTCAGCCCTTAACCCCAGTGTACTAAAAATGTCAAAACGTGTTTTTCAGCAGAAATAAAGACGTTTAGGCAACTTTGGTCACCCCCATGTAAGTTAGAGGGCAGGAACAGCACAGTTTTCAAAACGTGTTTTTCAGCCCGAAATAAACGCGTTTTCTCAGCCCTTAGAATCGCAGTGTAACTGCCTGGCTCAGAAGAGCCCCCTGAGTCAGCCCTTAACCCCAGTGTGCTGAAATTGTCAAAACGTGTTTATCAGCAGAAATAAAGACGTTTAGGCAACTTTGGTCACCACCATGTAAGTTATAGGGCAGGAACAGCACAGTTTTCAAAACGTGTTTTTCAGCCCGAAATAAACGCGTTTTCTCAGCCCTTAGAATTGCAGTGTAACTGCCTGGCTCAAAAGATCCCCCTGTGTCAGCCCTTAACCCCAGTGTGCTGAAATTGTCAAAACGTGTTTTTCAGCAGAAATAAACATGTTTAGGCAACTTTGGTCACCCCCATGTAAGTTATAGGGCAGGAACAGCACAGTTTTCAAAACGTGTTTTTCAGCCCGAAATAAACGCGTTTTCTCAGCCCTTAGAATCGCAGTGTAACTGCCTGGCTCAAAAGAGCCCCCTGTGTCAGCCCTTAACCCCAGTGTGCTGAAATTGTCAAAACGTGTTTTTCAGCAGAAATAAACACGTTTAGGCAACTTTGGTCAGCCCCATGTAAGTTATAGGGCAGGAACAGCACAGTTTTCAAAACGTGTTTTTCAGCCCGAAATAAACGCGTTTTCTCAGCCCTTAGAATCGCAGTGTAACTGCCTGGCTCAGAAGAGCCCCCTGAGTCAGCCCTTAACCCCAGTGTGCTGAAATTGTCAAAACGTGTTTTTCAGCAGAAATAAACACGTTTAGGCAACTTTGGTCACCCCCATGTAAGTTATAGGGCAGGAACAGCACAGTTTTCAAAACGTGTTTTTCAGCCCGAAATAAACGCGTTTTCTCAGCCCTTAGAATCGCAGTGTAACTGCTTGGCTCAAAAGAGCCCCCTGAGTCAGCCCTTAACCCCAGTGTGCTGAAATTGTCAAAACGTGTTTTTCAGCAGAAATAAAGACGTTTAGGCAACTTTGGTCACCCCCATGTAAGTTATAGGGCAGGAACAGCACAGTTTTCAAAACGTGTTTTTCAGCCCGAAATAAACGCGTTTTCTCAGCCCTTAGAATCGCAGTGTAACTGCCTGGCTCAGTAGAGCCCCCTGAGTCAGCCCTTTACCCCAGTGTGCTGAAATTGTCAAAACGTGTTTTTCAGCAGAAATAAAGACGTTTAGGCAACTTTGGTCACCCCCATGTAAGTTATAGGGCAGGAACAGCATAGTTTTCAAAACGTGTTTTTCAGCCCGAAATAAACGCGTTTTCTCAGCCCTTAGAATCGCAGTGTAACTGCCTGGCTCAGGAGAGCCCCCTGAGTCAGCCCTTAACCCCAGTGTGCTGAAATTGTCAAAACGTGTTTTTCAGCAGAAATAAAGACGTTTAGGCAACTTTGGTCACCCCCATGTAAGTTATAGGGCAGGAACAGCACAGTTTTCAAAACGTGTTTTTCAGCCCGAAATAAACGCGTTTTCTCAGCCCTTAGAATCGCAGTGTAACTGCCTGGCTCAGAAGAGCCCCCTCAGTCAGCCCTTAACCCCAGTGTGCTGAAATTGTCAAAACGTGTTTTTCAGCAGAAATAAACACGTTTAGGCAACTTTGGTCACCCCCATGTAAGTTATAGGGCAGGAACAGCACAGTTTTCAAAACGTGTTTTTCAGCCCGAAATAAACGCGTTTTCTCAGCCCTTAGAATCGCAGTGTAACTGCCTGGCTCAGAAGAGCCCCCTGAGTCAGCCCTTAACCCCAGTGTGCTGAAATTGTCAAAACGTGTTTTTCAGCAGAAATAAAGACGTTTAGGCAACTTTGGTCACCCCCATGTAAGTTATAGGGCAGGAACAGCATAGTTTTCAAAACGTGTTTTTCAGCCCGAAATAAACGCGTTTTCTCAGCCCTTAGAATCGCAGTGTAACTGCCTGGCTCAGAAGAGCCCCCTGAGTCAGCCCTTAACCCCAGTGTGCTGAAATTGTCAAAACGTATTTTTCAGCAGAAATAAAGACGTTTAGGCAACTTTGGTCACCCCCATGTAAGTTATAGGGCAGGAACAGCACAGTTTTCAAAACGTGTTTTTCAGCCCGAAATAAACGCGTTTTCTCAGCCCTTAGAATCGCAGTGTAACTGCCTGGCTCAGAAGAGCCCCCTGAGTCAGCCCTTAACCCCAGTGTGCTGAAATTGTCAAAACGTGTTTTTCAGCAGAAATAAAGACGTTTAGGCAACTTTGGTCACCCCCATGTAAGTTATAGGGCAGGAACAGCACAGTTTTCAAAACGTGTTTTTCAGCCCGAAATAAACGCGTTTTCTCAGCCCTTAGAATCGCAGTGTAACTGCCTGGCTCAGAAGAGCCCCCTGAGTCAGCCCTTAACCCCAGTGTGCTGAAATTGTCAAAACGTGTTTTTCAGCAGAAATAAAGACGTTTAGGCAACTTTGGTCACCCCCATGTAAGTTATAGGGCAGGAACAGCACAGTTTTCAAAACGTGTTTTTCAGCCCGAAATAAACGCGTTTTCTCAGCCCTTAGAATCGCAGTGTAACTGCTTGGCTCAGAAGAGCCCCCTGAGTCAGCCCTTAACCCCAGTGTGCTGAAATTGTCAAAACGTGTTTTTCAGCAGAAATAAAGACGTTTAGGCAACTTTGGTCACCCCCATATAAGTTATAGGGCAGGAACAGCACAGTTTTCAAAACGAGTTTTTCAGCCCGAAATAAACGCGTTTTCTCAGCCCTTAGAATCGCAGTGTAACTGCCTGGCTCAGAAGAGCCCCCTGAGTCAGCCCTTAACCCCAGTGTGCTGAAATTGTCAAAACGTGTTTTTCAGCAGAAATAAAGACGTTTAGGCAACTTTGGTCACCCCCATGTAAGTTATAGGGCAGGAACAGCACAGTTTTCAAAACGTGTTTTTCAGCCCGAAATAAACGCGTTTACTCAGCCCTTAGAATCGCAGTGTAACTGCCTGGCTCAGAAGAGCCCCCTGAGTCAGCCCTTAACCCCAGTGTGCTGAAATTGTCAAAACGTGTTTTTCAGCAGAAATAAAGACGTTTAGGCAACTTTGGTCACCCCCATGTAAGTTATAACGCAGGAACAGCACAGTTTTCAAAACGTGTTTTTCAGCCCGAAATAAACGCGTTTTTTCAGCCCTTAGAATCGCAGTGTAACTGCCTGGCTCAGAAGAGCCCCCTGAGTCAGCCCTTAACCCCAGTGTGCTGAAATTGTCAAAACGTGTTTTTCAGCAGAAATAAACACGTTTAGGCAACTTTGGTCACCCCCATGTAAGTTATAGGGCAGGAACAGCACAGTTTTCAAAACGTGTTTTTCAGCCCAAAATAAACGCGTTTTCTCATCCCTTAGAATGGCAGTGTAACTGCCTGGCTCAGAAGAGCCCCCTGAGTCAGCCCTTAACCCCAGTGTGCTGAAATTGTCAAAACGTGTTTTTCAGCAGAAATAAACACGTTTAGGCAACTTTGGTCACCACCATGTAAGTTATTGGGCAGGAACAGCACAGTTTTCAAAACGTGTTTTTCAGCCCGAAATAAACGCGTTTTCTCAGCCCTTAGAATCGCAGTGTAACTGCCTGGCTCAGAAGAGCCCCCTGAGTCAGCCCTTAACCCCAGTGTGCTGAAATTGTCAAAACGTGTTTTTCAGCAGAAATAAAGACATTTAGGCAACTTTGGTCACCCCCATGTAAGTTATAGGGCAGGAACAGCACAGTTTTCAAAACGTGTTTTTCAGCCCGAAATAAACGCGTTTTCTCAGCCCTTAGAATCGCAGTGTAACTGCCTGGCTCAGAAGAGCCCCCTGAGTCAGCCCTTAACCCCAGTGTGCTGAAATTGTCAAAACGTGTTTTTCAGCAGAAATAAAGACGTTTAGGCAACTTTGGTCACCCCCATGTAAGTTATAGGGCAGGAACAGCACAGTTTTCAAAACGTGTTTTTCAGCCCGAAATAAACGCGTTTTCTCAGCCCTTAGAATCGCAGTGTAACTGCCTGGCTCAGAAGAGCCCCCTGAGTCAGCCCTTAACCCCAGTGTACTAAAAATGTCAAAACGTGTTTTTCAGCAGAAATAAAGACGTTTAGGCAACTTTGGTCACCCCCATGTAAGTTAGAGGGCAGGAACAGCACAGTTTTCAAAACGTGTTTTTCAGCCCGAAATAAACGCGTTTTCTCAGCCCTTAGAATCGCAGTGTAACTGCCTGGCTCAGAAGAGCCCCCTGAGTCAGCCCTTAACCCCAGTGTGCTGAAAATGTCAAAACGTGTTTTTCAGCAGAAGTAAAGACGTTTAGGCAACTTTGGTCACCCACATGAAAGTTATAGGTTAGGAACAGCACAGTTTTCAAAACGTGTTTTTCAGCCCGAAATAAACACGTTTTCTCAGCCCTTAGAATCGCAGTGTAACTGCCTGGCTCAGAAGAGCCCCCTGAGTCAGCCCTTAACCCCAGTGTGCTGAAATTGTCAAAACATGTTTTTCAGCAGAAATAAAGACGTTTAGGCAACTTTGGTCACCCCCATGTAAGTTATAGGGCAGGAACAGCACAGTTTTCAAAACGTGTTTTTCAGCCCGAAATAAACGCGTTTTCTCAGCCCTTAGAATCGCAGTGTAACTGCCTGGCTCAGAAGAGCCCCCTGAGTCAGCCCTTAACCCCAGTGTGCTGAAATTGTCAAAACGTGTTTTTCAGCAGAAATAAACACGTTTAGGCAACTTTGGTCACCCCCATGTAAGTTATAGGGTAGGAACAGCACAGTTTTCAAAACGTGTTTTTCAGCCCGAAATAAACGCGTTTTGTCAGCCCTTAGAATCGCAGTGTAACTGCCTGGCTCAAAAGAGCCCCCTGTGTCAGCCCTTAACCCCAGTGTGCTGAAATTGTCAAAACATGTTTTTCAGCAGAAAAAAAGACGTTTAGGCAACTTTGGTCACCCCCATGTAAGTTATAGGGCAGGAACAGCACAGTTTTCAAAACGTGTTTTTCAGCCCGAAATAAACGCGTTTTCTCAGCCCTTAGAATCGCAGTGTAACTGCCTGGCTCAGAAGAGCCCCCTGAGTCAGCCCTTAACCCCAGTGTGCTGAAATTGTCAAAACGTGTTTTTCAGCAGAAATAAAGACGTTTAGGCAACTTTGGTCACCCCCATGTAAGTTATAGGGCAGGAACAGCACAGTTTTTTTAAACGTGTTTTTCAGCCCGAAATAAACGCGTTTTCTCAGCCCTTAGAATCGCAGTGTAACTGCTTGGCTCAGAAGAGCCCCCTGAGTCAGCCCTTAACCCCAGTGTGCTGAAATTGTCAAAACGTGTTTTTCAGCAGAAATAAAGACGTTTAGGCAACTTTGGTCACCCCCATGTAAGTTATAGGGTAGGAACAACACAGTTTTAAAAACGTGTTTTTCAGCCCGAAATAAACGCGTTTTCTCAGCCCTTAGAATCGCAGTGTAACTGCCTGGCTCAGAAGACCCCCTGAGTCAGCCCTTAACCCCAGTGTGCTGAAATTGTCAAAACGTGTTTTTCAGCAGAAATGAAGACGTTTAGGCAACTTTGGTCACCCCCATGTAAGTTATAGGGCAGGAACAGCACAGTTTTCAAAACGTGTTTTTCAGCCCGAAATAAACGCGTTTTCTCAGCCCTTAATTATCGCAGTGTAACTGCCTGGCTCAGAAGAGCCCCCTGAGTCAGCCCTTAACCCCAGTGTGCTGAAATTGTCAAAACGTGTTTTTCAGCAGAAATAAAGACGTTTAGGCAACTTTGGTCACCCCCATGTAAGTTATAGGGCAGGAACAGCACAGTTTTCAAAACGTGTTTTTCAGCCCGAAATAAACGCGTTTTCTCAGCCCTTAGAATCGCAGTGTAACTGCCTGGCTCAGAAGAGCCCCCTGAGTCAGCCCTTAACCCCAGTGTGCTGAAATTGTCAAAACGTGTTTTTCAGCAGAAATAAACACGTTTAGGCAACTTTGGTCACCACCATGTAAGTTATTGGGCAGGAACAGCACAGTTTTCAAAACGTGTTTTTCAGCCCGAAATAAACGCGTTTTCTCAGCCCTTAGAATCGCAGTGTAACTGCCTGGCTCAGAAGAGCCCCCTGAGTCAGCCCTTAACCCCAGTGTGCTGAAATTGTCAAAACGTGTTTTTCAGCAGAAATAAAGACGTTTAGGCAACTTTGGTCACCCCCATGTAAGTTATAGGGCAGGAACAGCACAGTTTTTTTAAACGTGTTTTTCGCCCGAAATAAACGCGTTTTCTCAGCCCTTAGAATCGCAGTGTAACTGCCTGGCTCAGAAGAGCCCCCTGAGTCAGCCCTTAACCCCAGTGTGCTGAAATTGTCAAAACGTGTTTTTCAGCAGAAATAAACACGTTTAGGCAACTTTGGTCACCCCCATGTAAGTTATAGGGCAGGAACAGCACAGTTTTCAAAACGTGTTTTTCAGCCCGAAATAAACGCGTTTTCTCAGCCCTTAGAATCGCAGTGTAACTGCCTGGCTCAGAAGAGCCCCCTGAGTCAGCCCTTAACCCCAGTGTGCTGAAATTGTCAAAACGTGTTTTTCAGCAGAAATAAACACGTTTAGGCAACTTTGGTCACCCCCATGTAAGTTATAGGGCAGGAACAGCACAGTTTTCAAAACGTGTTTTTCAGCCCGAAATAAACGCGTTTTCTCAGCCCTTAGAATCGCAGTGTAACTGCCTGGCTCAGAAGAGCCCCCTGAGTCAGCCCTTAACCCCAGTGTGCTGAAATTGTCAAAACGTGTTTTTCAGCAGAAATAAACACGTTTAGGCAACTTTGGTCACCCCCATGTAAGTTATAGGGCAGGAACAGCACAGTTTTCAAAACGTGTTTTTCAGCCCGAAATAAACGCGTTTTCTCAGCCCTTAGAATCGCAGTGTAACTGCCTGGCTCAGAAGAGCCCCCTGAGTCAGCCCTTAACCCCAGTGTGCTGAAATTGTCAAAACGTGTTTTTCAGCAGAAATAAAGACGTTTAGGCAACTTTGGTCACCCCCATGTAAGATATAGGGCAGGAACAGCACAGTTTTCAAAACGTGTTTTTCAGCCCGAAATAAACGCATTTTCCCAGCCCTTAGAATCGCAGTGTAACTGCCTGGCTCAGAAGAGCCCCCTGAGTAAGCCCTTAACCCCAGTGTACTAAAAATGTCAAAACGTGTTTTTCAGCAGAAATAAAGACGTTTAGGCAACTTTGGTCACCCCCATGTAAGTTAGAGGGCAGGAACAGCACAGTTTTCAAAACGTGTTTTTCAGCCCGAAATAAACGCGTTTTCTCAGCCCTTAGAATCGCAGTGTAACTGCCTGGCTCAGAAGAGCCCCCTGAGTCAGCCCTTAACCCCAGTGTGCTGAAATTGTCAAAACGTGTTTATCAGCAGAAATAAAGACGTTTAGGCAACTTTGGTCACCACCATGTAAGTTATAGGGCAGGAACAGCACAGTTTTCAAAACGTGTTTTTCAGCCCGAAATAAACGCGTTTTCTCAGCCCTTAGAATTGCAGTGTAACTGCCTGGCTCAAAAGATCCCCCTGTGTCAGCCCTTAACCCCAGTGTGCTGAAATTGTCAAAACGTGTTTTTCAGCAGAAATAAACATGTTTAGGCAACTTTGGTCACCCCCATGTAAGTTATAGGGCAGGAACAGCACAGTTTTCAAAACGTGTTTTTCAGCCCGAAATAAACGCGTTTTCTCAGCCCTTAGAATCGCAGTGTAACTGCCTGGCTCAGAAGAGCCCCCTGAGTCAGCCCTTAACCCCAGTGTGCTGAAATTGTCAAAACATGTTTTTCAGCAGAAATAAACACGTTTAGGCAACTTTGGTCACCCCCATGTAAGTTATAGGGCAGGAACAGCACAGTTTTCAAAACGTGTTTTTCAGCCCGAAATAAACGCGTTTTCTCAGCCCTTAGAATCGCAGTGTAACTGCTTGGCTCAAAAGAGCCCCCTGAGTCAGCCCTTAACCCCAGTGTGCTGAAATTGTCAAAACGTGTTTTTCAGCAGAAATAAAGACGTTTAGGCAACTTTGGTCACCCCCATGTAAGTTATAGGGCAGGAACAGCACAGTTTTCAAAACGTGTTTTTCAGCCCGAAATAAACGCGTTTTCTCAGCCATTAGAATCGCAGTGTAACTGCCTGGCTCAGTAGAGCCCCCTGAGTCAGCCCTTTACCCCAGTGTGCTGAAATTGTCAAAACGTGTTTTTCAGCAGAAATAAAGACGTTTAGGCAACTTTGGTCACCCCCATGTAAGTTATAGGGCAGGAACAGCACAGTTTTCAAAACGTGTTTTTCAGCCCGAAATAAACGCGTTTTCTCAGCCCTTAGAATCGCAGTGTAACTGCCTGGCTCAGAAGAGCCCCCTGAGTCAGCCCTTAACCCCAGTGTACTAAAAATGTCAAAACGTGTTTTTCAGCAGAAATAAAGACGTTTAGGCAACTTTGGTCACCCCCATGTAAGTTAGAGGGCAGGAACAGCACAGTTTTCAAAACGTGTTTTTCAGCCCGAAATAAACGCGTTTTCTCAGCCCTTAGAATCGCAGTGTAACTGCCTGGCTCAGAAGAGCCCCCTGAGTCAGCCCTTAACCCCAGTGTGCTGAAATTGTCAAAACGTGTTTTTCAGCAGAAATAAACACGTTTAGGCAACTTTGGTCACCCCCATGTAAGTTATAGGGTAGGAACAGCACAGTTTTCAAAACGTGTTTTTCAGCCCGAAATAAACGCGTTTTGTCAGCCCTTAGAATCGCAGTGTAACTGCCTGGCTCAAAAGAGCCCCCTGTGTCAGCCCTTAACCCCAGTGTGCTGAAATTGTCAAAACGTGTTTTTCAGCAGAAAAAAAGACGTTTAGGCAACTTTGGTCACCCCCATGTAAGTTATAGGGCAGGAACAGCACAGTTTTCAAAACGTGTTTTTCAGCCCGAAATAAACGCGTTTTCTCAGCCCTTAGAATCGCAGTGTAACTGCCTGGCTCAGAAGAGCCCCCTGAGTCAGCCCTTAACCCCAGTGTGCTGAAATTGTCAAAACGTGTTTTTCAGCAGAAATAAACACGTTTAGGCAACTTTGGTCACCCCCATGTAAGTTATAGGGCAGGAACAGCACAGTTTTCAAAACGTGTTTTTCAGCCCGAAATAAACGCGTTTTCTCAGCCCTTAGAATCGCAGTGTAACTGCCTGGCTCAGAAGAGCCCCCTGAGTCAGCCCTTAACCCCAGTGTGCTGAAATTGTCAAAACGTGTTTTTCAGCAGAAATAAAGACGTTTAGGCAACTTTGGTCACCCCCATGTAAGATATAGGGCAGGAACAGCACAGTTTTCAAAACGTGTTTTTCAGCCCGAAATAAACGCATTTTCCCAGCCCTTAGAATCGCAGTGTAACTGCCTGGCTCAGAAGAGCCCCCTGAGTCAGCCCTTAACCCCAGTGTACTAAAAATGTCAAAACGTGTTTTTCAGCAGAAATAAAGACGTTTAGGCAACTTTGGTCACCCCCATGTAAGTTAGAGGGCAGGAACAGCACAGTTTTCAAAACGTGTTTTTCAGCCCGAAATAAACGCGTTTTCTCAGCCCTTAGAATCGCAGTGTAACTGCCTGGCTCAGAAGAGCCCCCTGAGTCAGCCCTTAACCCCAGTGTGCTGAAATTGTCAAAACGTGTTTATCAGCAGAAATAAAGACGTTTAGGCAACTTTGGTCACCACCATGTAAGTTATAGGGCAGGAACAGCACAGTTTTCAAAACGTGTTTTTCAGCCCGAAATAAACGCGTTTTCTCAGCCCTTAGAATTGCAGTGTAACTGCCTGGCTCAAAAGATCCCCCTGTGTCAGCCCTTAACCCCAGTGTGCTGAAATTGTCAAAACGTGTTTTTCAGCAGAAATAAACATGTTTAGGCAACTTTGGTCACCCCCATGTAAGTTATAGGGCAGGAACAGCACAGTTTTCAAAACGTGTTTTTCAGCCCGAAATAAACGCGTTTTCTCAGCCCTTAGAATCGCAGTGTAACTGCCTGGCTCAAAAGAGCCCCCTGTGTCAGCCCTTAACCCCAGTGTGCTGAAATTGTCAAAACGTGTTTTTCAGCAGAAATAAACACGTTTAGGCAACTTTGGTCACCCCCATGTAAGTTATAGGGCAGGAACAGCACAGTTTTCAAAACGTGTTTTTCAGCCCGAAATAAACGCGTTTTCTCAGCCCTTAGAATCGCAGTGTAACTGCCTGGCTCAGAAGAGCCCCCTGAGTCAGCCCTTAACCCCAGTGTACTAAAAATGTCAAAACGTGTTTTTCAGCAGAAATAAAGACGTTTAGGCAACTTTGGTCACCCCCATGTAAGTTAGAGGGCAGGAACAGCACAGTTTTCAAAACGTGTTTTTCAGCCCGAAATAAACTCGTTTTCTCAGCCCTTAGAATCGCAGTGTAACTGCCTGGCTCAAAAGAGCCCCCTGAGTCAGCCCTTAACCCCAGTGTGCTGAAATTGTCAAAACGTGTTTTTCAGCAGAAATAAACACGTTTAGGCAACTTTGGTCACCCCCATGTAAGTTATAGGGTAGGAACAGCACAGTTTTCAAAACGTGTTTTTCAGCCCGAAATAAACGCGTTTTGTCAGCCCTTAGAATCGCAGTGTAACTGCCTGGCTCAAAAGAGCCCCCTGTGTCAGCCCTTAACCCCAGTGTGCTGAAATTGTCAAAACGTGTTTTTCAGCAGAAAAAAAGACGTTTAGGCAACTTTGGTCACCCCCATGTAAGTTATAGGGCAGGAACAGCACAGTTTTCAAAACGTGTTTTTCAGCCCGAAATAAACGCGTTTTCTCAGCCCTTAGAATCGCAGTGTAACTGCCTGGCTCAGAAGAGCCCCCTGAGTCAGCCCTTAACCCCAGTGTGCTGAAATTGTCAAAACGTGTTTTTCAGCAGAAATAAAGACGTTTAGGCAACTTTGGTCACCCCCATGTAAGTTATAGGGCAGGAACAGCACAGTTTTTTTAAACGTGTTTTTCGCCCGAAATAAACGCGTTTTCTCAGCCCTTAGAATCGCAGTGTAACTGCCTGGCTCAGAAGAGCCCCCTGAGTCAGCCCTTAACCCCAGTGTGCTGAAATTGTCAAAACGTGTTTTTCAGCAGAAATAAACACGTTTAGGCAACTTTGGTCACCCCCATGTAAGTTATAGGGCAGGAACAGCACAGTTTTCAAAACGTGTTTTTCAGCCCGAAATAAACGCGTTTTCTCAGCCCTTAGAATCGCAGTGTAACTGCCTGGCTCAGAAGAGCCCCCTGAGTCAGCCCTTAACCCCAGTGTGCTGAAATTGTCAAAACGTGTTTTTCAGCAGAAATAAAGACGTTTAGGCAACTTTGGTCACCCCCATGTAAGTTATAGGGCAGGAACAGCACAGTTTTCAAAACGTGTTTTTCAGCCCGAAATAAACGCGTTTTCTCAGCCCTTAGAATCGCAGTGTAACTGCCTGGCTCAGAAGAGCCCCCTGAGTCAGCCCTTAACCCCAGTGTGCTGAAATTGTCAAAACGTGTTTTTCAGCAGAAATAAACACGTTTAGGCAACTTTGGTCACCCCCATGTAAGTTATAGGGCAGGAACAGCACAGTTTTCAAAACGTGTTTTTCAGCCCGAAATAAACGCGTTTTCTCAGCCCTTAGAATCGCAGTGTAACTGCTTGGCTCAGAAGAGCCCCCTGAGTCAGCCCTTAACCCCAGTGTGCTGAAATTGTCAAAACGTGTTTTTCAGCAGAAATAAAGACGTTTAGGCAACTTTGGTCACCCCCATATAAGTTATAGGGCAGGAACAGCACAGTTTTCAAAACGAGTTTTTCAGCCCGAAATAAACGCGTTTTCTCAGCCCTTAGAATCGCAGTGTAACTGCCTGGCTCAGAAGAGCCCCCTGAGTCAGCCCTTAACCCCAGTGTGCTGAAATTGTCAAAACGTGTTTTTCAGCAGAAATAAAGACGTTTAGGCAACTTTGGTCACCCCCATGTAAGTTATAGGGCAGGAACAGCACAGTTTTCAAAACGTGTTTTTCAGCCCGAAATAAACGCGTTTACTCAGCCCTTAGAATCGCAGTGTAACTGCCTGGCTCAGAAGAGCCCCCTGAGTCAGCCCTTAACCCCAGTGTGCTGAAATTGTCAAAACGTGTTTTTCAGCAGAAATAAAGACGTTTAGGCAACTTTGGTCACCCCCATGTAAGTTATAACGCAGGAACAGCACAGTTTTCAAAACATGTTTTTCAGCCCGAAATAAACGCGTTTTTTCAGCCCTTAGAATCGCAGTGTAACTGCCTGGCTCAGAAGAGCCCCCTGAGTCAGCCCTTAACCCCAGTGTGCTGAAATTGTCAAAACGTGTTTTTCAGCAGAAATAAACACGTTTAGGCAACTTTGGTCACCCCCATGTAAGTTATAGGGCAGGAACAGCACAGTTTTCAAAACGTGTTTTTCAGCCCAAAATAAACGCGTTTTCTCATCCCTTAGAATGGCAGTGTAACTGCCTGGCTCAGAAGAGCCCCCTGAGTCAGCCCTTAACCCCAGTGTGCTGAAATTGTCAAAACGTGTTTTTCAGCAGAAATAAACACGTTTAGGCAACTTTGGTCACCACCATGTAAGTTATTGGGCAGGAACAGCACAGTTTTCAAAACGTGTTTTTCAGCCCGAAATAAACGCGTTTTCTCAGCCCTTAGAATCGCAGTGTAACTGCCTGGCTCAGAAGAGCCCCCTGAGTCAGCCCTTAACCCCAGTGTGCTGAAATTGTCAAAACGTGTTTTTCAGCAGAAATAAAGACATTTAGGCAACTTTGGTCACCCCCATGTAAGTTATAGGGCAGGAACAGCACAGTTTTCAAAACGTGTTTTTCAGCCCGAAATAAACGCGTTTTCTCAGCCCTTAGAATCGCAGTGTAACTGCCTGGCTCAGAAGAGCCCCCTGAGTCAGCCCTTAACCCCAGTGTGCTGAAATTGTCAAAACGTGTTTTTCAGCAGAAATAAAGACGTTTAGGCAACTTTGGTCACCCCCATGTAAGTTATAGGGCAGGAACAGCACAGTTTTCAAAACGTGTTTTTCAGCCCGAAATAAACGCGTTTTCTCAGCCCTTAGAATCGCAGTGTAACTGCCTGGCTCAGAAGAGCCCCCTGAGTCAGCCCTTAACCCCAGTGTACTAAAAATGTCAAAACGTGTTTTTCAGCAGAAATAAAGACGTTTAGGCAACTTTGGTCACCCCCATGTAAGTTAGAGGGCAGGAACAGCACAGTTTTCAAAACGTGTTTTTCAGCCCGAAATAAACGCGTTTTCTCAGCCCTTAGAATCGCAGTGTAACTGCCTGGCTCAGAAGAGCCCCCTGAGTCAGCCCTTAACCCCAGTGTGCTGAAAATGTCAAAACGTGTTTTTCAGCAGAAGTAAAGACGTTTAGGCAACTTTGGTCACCCACATGAAAGTTATAGGTTAGGAACAGCACAGTTTTCAAAACGTGTTTTTCAGCCCGAAATAAACACGTTTTCTCAGCCCTTAGAATCGCAGTGTAACTGCCTGGCTCAGAAGAGCCCCCTGAGTCAGCCCTTAACCCCAGTGTGCTGAAATTGTCAAAACATGTTTTTCAGCAGAAATAAAGACGTTTAGGCAACTTTGGTCACCCCCATGTAAGTTATAGGGCAGGAACAGCACAGTTTTCAAAACGTGTTTTTCAGCCCGAAATAAACGCGTTTTCTCAGCCCTTAGAATCGCAGTGTAACTGCCTGGCTCAGAAGAGCCCCCTGAGTCAGCCCTTAACCCCAGTGTGCTGAAATTGTCAAAACGTGTTTTTCAGCAGAAATAAACACGTTTAGGCAACTTTGGTCACCCCCATGTAAGTTATAGGGTAGGAACAGCACAGTTTTCAAAACGTGTTTTTCAGCCCGAAATAAACGCGTTTTGTCAGCCCTTAGAATCGCAGTGTAACTGCCTGGCTCAAAAGAGCCCCCTGTGTCAGCCCTTAACCCCAGTGTGCTGAAATTGTCAAAACATGTTTTTCAGCAGAAAAAAAGACGTTTAGGCAACTTTGGTCACCCCCATGTAAGTTATAGGGCAGGAACAGCACAGTTTTCAAAACGTGTTTTTCAGCCCGAAATAAACGCGTTTTCTCAGCCCTTAGAATCGCAGTGTAACTGCCTGGCTCAGAAGAGCCCCCTGAGTCAGCCCTTAACCCCAGTGTGCTGAAATTGTCAAAACGTGTTTTTCAGCAGAAATAAAGACGTTTAGGCAACTTTGGTCACCCCCATGTAAGTTATAGGGCAGGAACAGCACAGTTTTTTTAAACGTGTTTTTCAGCCCGAAATAAACGCGTTTTCTCAGCCCTTAGAATCGCAGTGTAACTGCTTGGCTCAGAAGAGCCCCCTGAGTCAGCCCTTAACCCCAGTGTGCTGAAATTGTCAAAACGTGTTTTTCAGCAGAAATAAAGACGTTTAGGCAACTTTGGTCACCCCCATGTAAGTTATAGGGTAGGAACAACACAGTTTTAAAAACGTGTTTTTCAGCCCGAAATAAACGCGTTTTCTCAGCCCTTAGAATCGCAGTGTAACTGCCTGGCTCAGAAGACCCCCTGAGTCAGCCCTTAACCCCAGTGTGCTGAAATTGTCAAAACGTGTTTTTCAGCAGAAATGAAGACGTTTAGGCAACTTTGGTCACCCCCATGTAAGTTATAGGGCAGGAACAGCACAGTTTTCAAAACGTGTTTTTCAGCCCGAAATAAACGCGTTTTCTCAGCCCTTAATTATCGCAGTGTAACTGCCTGGCTCAGAAGAGCCCCCTGAGTCAGCCCTTAACCCCAGTGTGCTGAAATTGTCAAAACGTGTTTTTCAGCAGAAATAAAGACGTTTAGGCAACTTTGGTCACCCCCATGTAAGTTATAGGGCAGGAACAGCACAGTTTTCAAAACGTGTTTTTCAGCCCGAAATAAACGCGTTTTCTCAGCCCTTAGAATCGCAGTGTAACTGCCTGGCTCAGAAGAGCCCCCTGAGTCAGCCCTTAACCCCAGTGTGCTGAAATTGTCAAAACGTGTTTTTCAGCAGAAATAAACACGTTTAGGCAACTTTGGTCACCACCATGTAAGTTATTGGGCAGGAACAGCACAGTTTTCAAAACGTGTTTTTCAGCCCGAAATAAACGCGTTTTCTCAGCCCTTAGAATCGCAGTGTAACTGCCTGGCTCAGAAGAGCCCCCTGAGTCAGCCCTTAACCCCAGTGTGCTGAAATTGTCAAAACGTGTTTTTCAGCAGAAATAAAGACGTTTAGGCAACTTTGGTCACCCCCATGTAAGTTATAGGGCAGGAACAGCACAGTTTTTTTAAACGTGTTTTTCGCCCGAAATAAACGCGTTTTCTCAGCCCTTAGAATCGCAGTGTAACTGCCTGGCTCAGAAGAGCCCCCTGAGTCAGCCCTTAACCCCAGTGTGCTGAAATTGTCAAAACGTGTTTTTCAGCAGAAATAAACACGTTTAGGCAACTTTGGTCACCCCCATGTAAGTTATAGGGCAGGAACAGCACAGTTTTCAAAACGTGTTTTTCAGCCCGAAATAAACGCGTTTTCTCAGCCCTTAGAATCGCAGTGTAACTGCCTGGCTCAGAAGAGCCCCCTGAGTCAGCCCTTAACCCCAGTGTGCTGAAATTGTCAAAACGTGTTTTTCAGCAGAAATAAACACGTTTAGGCAACTTTGGTCACCCCCATGTAAGTTATAGGGCAGGAACAGCACAGTTTTCAAAACGTGTTTTTCAGCCCGAAATAAACGCGTTTTCTCAGCCCTTAGAATCGCAGTGTAACTGCCTGGCTCAGAAGAGCCCCCTGAGTCAGCCCTTAACCCCAGTGTGCTGAAATTGTCAAAACGTGTTTTTCAGCAGAAATAAACACGTTTAGGCAACTTTGGTCACCCCCATGTAAGTTATAGGGCAGGAACAGCACAGTTTTCAAAACGTGTTTTTCAGCCCGAAATAAACGCGTTTTCTCAGCCCTTAGAATCGCAGTGTAACTGCCTGGCTCAGAAGAGCCCCCTGAGTCAGCCCTTAACCCCAGTGTGCTGAAATTGTCAAAACGTGTTTTTCAGCAGAAATAAAGACGTTTAGGCAACTTTGGTCACCCCCATGTAAGATATAGGGCAGGAACAGCACAGTTTTCAAAACGTGTTTTTCAGCCCGAAATAAACGCATTTTCCCAGCCCTTAGAATCGCAGTGTAACTGCCTGGCTCAGAAGAGCCCCCTGAGTAAGCCCTTAACCCCAGTGTACTAAAAATGTCAAAACGTGTTTTTCAGCAGAAATAAAGACGTTTAGGCAACTTTGGTCACCCCCATGTAAGTTAGAGGGCAGGAACAGCACAGTTTTCAAAACGTGTTTTTCAGCCCGAAATAAACGCGTTTTCTCAGCCCTTAGAATCGCAGTGTAACTGCCTGGCTCAGAAGAGCCCCCTGAGTCAGCCCTTAACCCCAGTGTGCTGAAATTGTCAAAACGTGTTTATCAGCAGAAATAAAGACGTTTAGGCAACTTTGGTCACCACCATGTAAGTTATAGGGCAGGAACAGCACAGTTTTCAAAACGTGTTTTTCAGCCCGAAATAAACGCGTTTTCTCAGCCCTTAGAATTGCAGTGTAACTGCCTGGCTCAAAAGATCCCCCTGTGTCAGCCCTTAACCCCAGTGTGCTGAAATTGTCAAAACGTGTTTTTCAGCAGAAATAAACATGTTTAGGCAACTTTGGTCACCCCCATGTAAGTTATAGGGCAGGAACAGCACAGTTTTCAAAACGTGTTTTTCAGCCCGAAATAAACGCGTTTTCTCAGCCCTTAGAATCGCAGTGTAACTGCCTGGCTCAGAAGAGCCCCCTGAGTCAGCCCTTAACCCCAGTGTGCTGAAATTGTCAAAACGTGTTTTTCAGCAGAAAAAAAGACGTTTAGGCAACTTTGGTCACCCCCATGTAAGTTATAGGGCAGGAACAGCACAGTTTTCAAAACGTGTTTTTCAGCCCGAAATAAACGCGTTTTCTCAGCCCTTAGAATCGCAGTGTAACTGCCTGGCTCAGAAGAGCCCCCTGAGTCAGCCCTTAACCCCAGTGTGCTGAAATTGTCAAAACGTGTTTTTCAGCAGAAATAAACACGTTTAGGCAACTTTGGTCACCACCATGTAAGTTATAGGGCAGGAACAGCACAGTTTTCAAAACGTGTTTTTCAGCCCGAAATAAACGCGTTTTCTCAGCCCTTAGAATTGCAGTGTAACTGCCTGGCTCAAAAGATCCCCCTGTGTCAGCCCTTAACCCCAGTGTGCTGAAATTGTCAAAACGTGTTTTTCAGCAGAAATAAACATGTTTAGGCAACTTTGGTCACCCCCATGTAAGTTATAGGGCAGGAACAGCACAGTTTTCAAAACGTGTTTTTCAGCCCGAAATAAACGCGTTTTCTCAGCCCTTAGAATCGCAGTGTAACTGCCTGGCTCAAAAGAGCCCCCTGTGTCAGCCCTTAACCCCAGTGTGCTGAAATTGTCAAAACGTGTTTTTCAGCAGAAATAAACACGTTTAGGCAACTTTGGTCACCCCCATGTAAGTTATAGGGCAGGAACAGCACAGTTTTCAAAACGTGTTTTTCAGCCCGAAATAAACGCGTTTTCTCAGCCCTTAGAATCGCAGTGTAACTGCCTGGCTCAGAAGAGCCCCCTGAGTCAGCCCTTAACCCCAGTGTACTAAAAATGTCAAAACGTGTTTTTCAGCAGAAATAAAGACGTTTAGGCAACTTTGGTCACCCCCATGTAAGTTAGAGGGCAGGAACAGCACAGTTTTCAAAACGTGTTTTTCAGCCCGAAATAAACGCGTTTTCTCAGCCCTTAGAATCGCAGTGTAACTGCCTGGCTCAGAAGAGCCCCCTGAGTCAGCCCTTAACCCCAGTGTGCTGAAATTGTCAAAACGTGTTTTTCAGCAGAAATAAACACGTTTAGGCAACTTTGGTCACCCCCATGTAAGTTATAGGGTAGGAACAGCACAGTTTTCAAAACGTGTTTTTCAGCCCGAAATAAACGCGTTTTGTCAGCCCTTAGAATCGCAGTGTAACTGCCTGGCTCAAAAGAGCCCCCTGTGTCAGCCCTTAACCCCAGTGTGCTGAAATTGTCAAAACGTGTTTTTCAGCAGAAAAAAAGACGTTTAGGCAACTTTGGTCACCCCCATGTAAGTTATAGGGCAGGAACAGCACAGTTTTCAAAACGTGTTTTTCAGCCCGAAATAAACGCGTTTTCTCAGCCCTTAGAATCGCAGTGTAACTGCCTGGCTCAGAAGAGCCCCCTGAGTCAGCCCTTAACCCCAGTGTGCTGAAATTGTCAAAACGTGTTTTTCAGCAGAAATAAAGACGTTTAGGCAACTTTGGTCACCCCCATGTAAGTTATAGGGCAGGAACAGCACAGTTTTTTTAAACGTGTTTTTCGCCCGAAATAAACGCGTTTTCTCAGCCCTTAGAATCGCAGTGTAACTGCCTGGCTCAGAAGAGCCCCCTGAGTCAGCCCTTAACCCCAGTGTGCTGAAATTGTCAAAACGTGTTTTTCAGCAGAAATAAACACGTTTAGGCAACTTTGGTCACCCCCAT
This sequence comes from Atractosteus spatula, assembly GCF_055471065.1. NCBI lineage: Eukaryota > Metazoa > Chordata > Actinopteri > Semionotiformes > Lepisosteidae > Atractosteus > Atractosteus spatula. Next base: position 27,177 of record NW_028296645.1, on the reverse strand, counting down.
GTAAGTTATAGGGCAGGAACAGCACAGTTTTCAAAACGTGTTTTTCAGCCCGAAATAAACGCGTTTTCTCAGCCCTTAGAATCGCAGTGTAACTGCCTGGCTCAGAAGAGCCCCCTGAGTCAGCCCTTAACCCCAGTGTGCTGAAATTGTCAAAACGTGTTTTTCAGCAGAAATAAACACGTTTAGGCAACTTTGGTCACCCCCATGTAAGTTATAGGGCAGGAACAGCACAGTTTTCAAAACGTGTTTTTCAGCCCGAAATAAACGCGTTTTCTCAGCCCTTAGAATCGCAGTGTAACTGCCTGGCTCAGAAGAGCCCCCTGAGTCAGCCCTTAACCCCAGTGTGCTGAAATTGTCAAAACGTGTTTTTCAGCAGAAATAAACACGTTTAGGCAACTTTGGTCACCCCCATGTAAGTTATAGGGCAGGAACAGCACAGTTTTCAAAACGTGTTTTTCAGCCCGAAATAAACGCGTTTTCTCAGCCCTTAGAATCGCAGTGTAACTGCCTGGCTCAGAAGAGCCCCCTGAGTCAGCCCTTAACCCCAGTGTGCTGAAATTGTCAAAACGTGTTTTTCAGCAGAAATAAAGACGTTTAGGCAACTTTGGTCACCCCCATGTAAGATATAGGGCAGGAACAGCACAGTTTTCAAAACGTGTTTTTCAGCCCGAAATAAACGCATTTTCCCAGCCCTTAGAATCGCAGTGTAACTGCCTGGCTCAGAAGAGCCCCCTGAGTCAGCCCTTAACCCCAGTGTACTAAAAATGTCAAAACGTGTTTTTCAGCAGAAATAAAGACGTTTAGGCAACTTTGGTCACCCCCATGTAAGTTAGAGGGCAGGAACAGCACAGTTTTCAAAACGTGTTTTTCAGCCCGAAATAAACGCGTTTTCTCAGCCCTTAGAATCGCAGTGAAACTGCCTGGCTCAGAAGAGCCCCCTGAGTCAGCCCTTAACCCCAGTGTGCTGAAATTGTCAAAACGTGTTTATCAGCAGAAATAAAGACGTTTAGGCAACTTTGGTCACCACCATGTAAGTTATAGGGCAGGAACAGCACAGTTTTCAAAACGTGTTTTTCAGCCCGAAATAAACGCGTTTTCTCAGCCCTTAGAATTGCAGTGTAACTGCCTGGCTCAAAAGATCCCCCTGTGTCAGCCCTTAACCCCAGTGTGCTGAAATTGTCAAAACGTGTTTTTCAGCAGAAATAAACATGTTTAGGCAACTTTGGTCACCCCCATGTAAGTTATAGGGCAGGAACAGCACAGTTTTCAAAACGTGTTTTTCAGCCCGAAATAAACGCGTTTTCTCAGCCCTTAGAATCGCAGTGTAACTGCCTGGCTCAAAAGAGCCCCCTGTGTCAGCCCTTAACCCCAGTGTGCTGAAATTGTCAAAACGTGTTTTTCAGCAGAAATAAACACGTTTAGGCAACTTTGGTCACCCCCATGTAAGTTATAGGGCAGGAACAGCACAGTTTTCAAAACGTGTTTTTCAGCCCGAAATAAACGCGTTTTCTCAGCCCTTAGAATCGCAGTGTAACTGCCTGGCTCAGAAGAGCCCCCTGAGTCAGCCCTTAACCCCAGTGTGCTGAAATTGTCAAAACATGTTTTTCAGCAGAAATAAACACGTTTAGGCAACTTTGGTCACCCCCATGTAAGTTATAGGGCAGGAACAGCACAGTTTTCAAAACGTGTTTTTCAGCCCGAAATAAACGCGTTTTCTCAGCCCTTAGAATCGCAGTGTAACTGCTTGGCTCAAAAGAGCCCCCTGAGTCAGCCCTTAACCCCAGTGTGCTGAAATTGTCAAAACGTGTTTTTCAGCAGAAATAAAGACGTTTAGGCAACTTTGGTCACCCCCATGTAAGTTATAGGGCAGGAACAGCACAGTTTTCAAAACGTGTTTTTCAGCCCGAAATAAACGCGTTTTCTCAGCCCTTAGAATCGCAGTGTAACTGCCTGGCTCAGTAGAGCCCCCTGAGTCAGCCCTTTACCCCAGTGTGCTGAAATTGTCAAAACGTGTTTTTCAGCAGAAATAAAGACGTTTAGGCAACTTTGGTCACCCCCATGTAAGTTATAGGGCAGGAACAGCACAGTTTTCAAAACGTGTTTTTCAGCCCGAAATAAACACGTTTTCTCAGCCCTTAGAATCGCAGTGTAACTGCCTGGCTCAGAAGAGCCCCCTGAGTCAGCCCTTAACCCCAGTGTACTAAAAATGTCAAAACGTGTTTTTCAGCAGAAATAAAGACGTTTAGGCAACTTTGGTCACCCCCATGTAAGTTAGAGGGCAGGAACAGCACAGTTTTCAAAACGTGTTTTTCAGCCCGAAATAAACACGTTTTCTCAGCCCTTAGAATCGCAGTGTAACTGCCTGGCTCAGAAGAGCCCCCTGAGTCAGCCCTTAACCCCAGTGTGCTGAAATTGTCAAAACGTGTTTTTCAGCAGAAATAAAGACGTTTAGGCAACTTTGGTCACCCCCATGTAAGTTATAGGGCAGGAACAGCACAGTTTTTTTAAACGTGTTTTTCGCCCGAAATAAACGCGTTTTCTCAGCCCTTAGAATCGCAGTGTAACTGCTTGGCTCAGAAGAGCCCCCTGAGTCAGCCCTTAACCCCAGTGTGCTGAAATTGTCAAAACGTGTTTTTCAGCAGAAATAAAGACGTTTAGGCAACTTTGGTCACCCCCATGTAAGTTATAGGGTAGGAACAACACAGTTTTAAAAACGTGTTTTTCAGCCCGAAATAAACGCGTTTTCTCAGCCCTTAGAATCGCAGTGTAACTGCCTGGCTCAGAAGACCCCCTGAGTCAGCCCTTAACCCCAGTGTGCTGAAATTGTCAAAACGTGTTTTTCAGCAGAAATGAAGACGTTTAGGCAACTTTGGTCACCCCCATGTAAGTTAGAGGGCAGGAACAGCACAGTTTTCAAAACGTGTTTTTCAGCCCGAAATAAACGCGTTTTCTCAGCCCTTAGAATCGCAGTGTAACTGCCTGGCTCAGAAGAGCCCCCTGAGTCAGCCCTTAACCCCAGTGTACTAAAAATGTCAAAACGTGTTTTTCAGCAGAAATAAAGACGTTTAGGCAACTTTGGTCACCCCCATGTAAGTTAGAGGGCAGGAACAGCACAGTTTTCAAAACGTGTTTTTCAGCCCGAAATAAACGCGTTTTCTCAGCCCTTAGAATCGCAGTGTAACTGCCTGGCTCAGAAGAGCCCCCTGAGTCAGCCCTTAACCCCAGTGTGCTGAAAATGTCAAAACGTGTTTTTCAGCAGAAGTAAAGACGTTTAGGCAACTTTGGTCACCCACATGAAAGTTATAGGTTAGGAACAGCACAGTTTTCAAAACGTGTTTTTCAGCCCGAAATAAACACGTTTTCTCAGCCCTTAGAATCGCAGTGTAACTGCCTGGCTCAGAAGAGCCCCCTGAGTCAGCCCTTAACCCCAGTGTGCTGAAATTGTCAAAACATGTTTTTCAGCAGAAATAAAGACGTTTAGGCAACTTTGGTCACCCCCATGTAAGTTATAGGGCAGGAACAGCACAGTTTTCAAAACGTGTTTTTCAGCCCGAAATAAACGCGTTTTCTCAGCCCTTAGAATCGCAGTGTAACTGCCTGGCTCAGAAGAGCCCCCTGAGTCAGCCCTTAACCCCAGTGTGCTGAAATTGTCAAAACGTGTTTTTCAGCAGAAATAAACACGTTTAGGCAACTTTGGTCACCCCCATGTAAGTTATAGGGTAGGAACAGCACAGTTTTCAAAACGTGTTTTTCAGCCCGAAATAAACGCGTTTTGTCAGCCCTTAGAATCGCAGTGTAACTGCCTGGCTCAAAAGAGCCCCCTGTGTCAGCCCTTAACCCCAGTGTGCTGAAATTGTCAAAACATGTTTTTCAGCAGAAAAAAAGACGTTTAGGCAACTTTGGTCACCCCCATGTAAGTTATAGGGCAGGAACAGCACAGTTTTCAAAACGTGTTTTTCAGCCCGAAATAAACGCGTTTTCTCAGCCCTTAGAATCGCAGTGTAACTGCCTGGCTCAGAAGAGCCCCCTGAGTCAGCCCTTAACCCCAGTGTGCTGAAATTGTCAAAACGTGTTTTTCAGCAGAAATAAAGACGTTTAGGCAACTTTGGTCACCCCCATGTAAGTTATAGGGCAGGAACAGCACAGTTTTTTTAAACGTGTTTTTCAGCCCGAAATAAACGCGTTTTCTCAGCCCTTAGAATCGCAGTGTAACTGCTTGGCTCAGAAGAGCCCCCTGAGTCAGCCCTTAACCCCAGTGTGCTGAAATTGTCAAAACGTGTTTTTCAGCAGAAATAAAGACGTTTAGGCAACTTTGGTCACCCCCATGTAAGTTATAGGGTAGGAACAACACAGTTTTAAAAACGTGTTTTTCAGCCCGAAATAAACGCGTTTTCTCAGCCCTTAGAATCGCAGTGTAACTGCCTGGCTCAGAAGACCCCCTGAGTCAGCCCTTAACCCCAGTGTGCTGAAATTGTCAAAACGTGTTTTTCAGCAGAAATGAAGACGTTTAGGCAACTTTGGTCACCCCCATGTAAGTTATAGGGCAGGAACAGCACAGTTTTCAAAACGTGTTTTTCAGCCCGAAATAAACGCGTTTTCTCAGCCCTTAATTATCGCAGTGTAACTGCCTGGCTCAGAAGAGCCCCCTGAGTCAGCCCTTAACCCCAGTGTGCTGAAATTGTCAAAACGTGTTTTTCAGCAGAAATAAAGACGTTTAGGCAACTTTGGTCACCCCCATGTAAGTTATAGGGCAGGAACAGCACAGTTTTCAAAACGTGTTTTTCAGCCCGAAATAAACGCGTTTTCTCAGCCCTTAGAATCGCAGTGTAACTGCCTGGCTCAGAAGAGCCCCCTGAGTCAGCCCTTAACCCCAGTGTGCTGAAATTGTCAAAACGTGTTTTTCAGCAGAAATAAACACGTTTAGGCAACTTTGGTCACCACCATGTAAGTTATTGGGCAGGAACAGCACAGTTTTCAAAACGTGTTTTTCAGCCCGAAATAAACGCGTTTTCTCAGCCCTTAGAATCGCAGTGTAACTGCCTGGCTCAGAAGAGCCCCCTGAGTCAGCCCTTAACCCCAGTGTGCTGAAATTGTCAAAACGTGTTTTTCAGCAGAAATAAAGACGTTTAGGCAACTTTGGTCACCCCCATGTAAGTTATAGGGCAGGAACAGCACAGTTTTTTTAAACGTGTTTTTCGCCCGAAATAAACGCGTTTTCTCAGCCCTTAGAATCGCAGTGTAACTGCCTGGCTCAGAAGAGCCCCCTGAGTCAGCCCTTAACCCCAGTGTGCTGAAATTGTCAAAACGTGTTTTTCAGCAGAAATAAACACGTTTAGGCAACTTTGGTCACCCCCATGTAAGTTATAGGGCAGGAACAGCACAGTTTTCAAAACGTGTTTTTCAGCCCGAAATAAACGCGTTTTCTCAGCCCTTAGAATCGCAGTGTAACTGCCTGGCTCAGAAGAGCCCCCTGAGTCAGCCCTTAACCCCAGTGTGCTGAAATTGTCAAAACGTGTTTTTCAGCAGAAATAAACACGTTTAGGCAACTTTGGTCACCCCCATGTAAGTTATAGGGCAGGAACAGCACAGTTTTCAAAACGTGTTTTTCAGCCCGAAATAAACGCGTTTTCTCAGCCCTTAGAATCGCAGTGTAACTGCCTGGCTCAGAAGAGCCCCCTGAGTCAGCCCTTAACCCCAGTGTGCTGAAATTGTCAAAACGTGTTTTTCAGCAGAAATAAACACGTTTAGGCAACTTTGGTCACCCCCATGTAAGTTATAGGGCAGGAACAGCACAGTTTTCAAAACGTGTTTTTCAGCCCGAAATAAACGCGTTTTCTCAGCCCTTAGAATCGCAGTGTAACTGCCTGGCTCAGAAGAGCCCCCTGAGTCAGCCCTTAACCCCAGTGTGCTGAAATTGTCAAAACGTGTTTTTCAGCAGAAATAAAGACGTTTAGGCAACTTTGGTCACCCCCATGTAAGATATAGGGCAGGAACAGCACAGTTTTCAAAACGTGTTTTTCAGCCCGAAATAAACGCATTTTCCCAGCCCTTAGAATCGCAGTGTAACTGCCTGGCTCAGAAGAGCCCCCTGAGTAAGCCCTTAACCCCAGTGTACTAAAAATGTCAAAACGTGTTTTTCAGCAGAAATAAAGACGTTTAGGCAACTTTGGTCACCCCCATGTAAGTTAGAGGGCAGGAACAGCACAGTTTTCAAAACGTGTTTTTCAGCCCGAAATAAACGCGTTTTCTCAGCCCTTAGAATCGCAGTGTAACTGCCTGGCTCAGAAGAGCCCCCTGAGTCAGCCCTTAACCCCAGTGTGCTGAAATTGTCAAAACGTGTTTATCAGCAGAAATAAAGACGTTTAGGCAACTTTGGTCACCACCATGTAAGTTATAGGGCAGGAACAGCACAGTTTTCAAAACGTGTTTTTCAGCCCGAAATAAACGCGTTTTCTCAGCCCTTAGAATTGCAGTGTAACTGCCTGGCTCAAAAGATCCCCCTGTGTCAGCCCTTAACCCCAGTGTGCTGAAATTGTCAAAACGTGTTTTTCAGCAGAAATAAACATGTTTAGGCAACTTTGGTCACCCCCATGTAAGTTATAGGGCAGGAACAGCACAGTTTTCAAAACGTGTTTTTCAGCCCGAAATAAACGCGTTTTCTCAGCCCTTAGAATCGCAGTGTAACTGCCTGGCTCAGAAGAGCCCCCTGAGTCAGCCCTTAACCCCAGTGTGCTGAAATTGTCAAAACATGTTTTTCAGCAGAAATAAACACGTTTAGGCAACTTTGGTCACCCCCATGTAAGTTATAGGGCAGGAACAGCACAGTTTTCAAAACGTGTTTTTCAGCCCGAAATAAACGCGTTTTCTCAGCCCTTAGAATCGCAGTGTAACTGCTTGGCTCAAAAGAGCCCCCTGAGTCAGCCCTTAACCCCAGTGTGCTGAAATTGTCAAAACGTGTTTTTCAGCAGAAATAAAGACGTTTAGGCAACTTTGGTCACCCCCATGTAAGTTATAGGGCAGGAACAGCACAGTTTTCAAAACGTGTTTTTCAGCCCGAAATAAACGCGTTTTCTCAGCCATTAGAATCGCAGTGTAACTGCCTGGCTCAGTAGAGCCCCCTGAGTCAGCCCTTTACCCCAGTGTGCTGAAATTGTCAAAACGTGTTTTTCAGCAGAAATAAAGACGTTTAGGCAACTTTGGTCACCCCCATGTAAGTTATAGGGCAGGAACAGCACAGTTTTCAAAACGTGTTTTTCAGCCCGAAATAAACGCGTTTTCTCAGCCCTTAGAATCGCAGTGTAACTGCCTGGCTCAGAAGAGCCCCCTGAGTCAGCCCTTAACCCCAGTGTACTAAAAATGTCAAAACGTGTTTTTCAGCAGAAATAAAGACGTTTAGGCAACTTTGGTCACCCCCATGTAAGTTAGAGGGCAGGAACAGCACAGTTTTCAAAACGTGTTTTTCAGCCCGAAATAAACGCGTTTTCTCAGCCCTTAGAATCGCAGTGTAACTGCCTGGCTCAGAAGAGCCCCCTGAGTCAGCCCTTAACCCCAGTGTGCTGAAATTGTCAAAACGTGTTTTTCAGCAGAAATAAACACGTTTAGGCAACTTTGGTCACCCCCATGTAAGTTATAGGGTAGGAACAGCACAGTTTTCAAAACGTGTTTTTCAGCCCGAAATAAACGCGTTTTGTCAGCCCTTAGAATCGCAGTGTAACTGCCTGGCTCAAAAGAGCCCCCTGTGTCAGCCCTTAACCCCAGTGTGCTGAAATTGTCAAAACGTGTTTTTCAGCAGAAAAAAAGACGTTTAGGCAACTTTGGTCACCCCCATGTAAGTTATAGGGCAGGAACAGCACAGTTTTCAAAACGTGTTTTTCAGCCCGAAATAAACGCGTTTTCTCAGCCCTTAGAATCGCAGTGTAACTGCCTGGCTCAGAAGAGCCCCCTGAGTCAGCCCTTAACCCCAGTGTGCTGAAATTGTCAAAACGTGTTTTTCAGCAGAAATAAACACGTTTAGGCAACTTTGGTCACCACCATGTAAGTTATAGGGCAGGAACAGCACAGTTTTCAAAACGTGTTTTTCAGCCCGAAATAAACGCGTTTTCTCAGCCCTTAGAATTGCAGTGTAACTGCCTGGCTCAAAAGATCCCCCTGTGTCAGCCCTTAACCCCAGTGTGCTGAAATTGTCAAAACGTGTTTTTCAGCAGAAATAAACATGTTTAGGCAACTTTGGTCACCCCCATGTAAGTTATAGGGCAGGAACAGCACAGTTTTCAAAACGTGTTTTTCAGCCCGAAATAAACGCGTTTTCTCAGCCCTTAGAATCGCAGTGTAACTGCCTGGCTCAAAAGAGCCCCCTGTGTCAGCCCTTAACCCCAGTGTGCTGAAATTGTCAAAACGTGTTTTTCAGCAGAAATAAACACGTTTAGGCAACTTTGGTCACCCCCATGTAAGTTATAGGGCAGGAACAGCACAGTTTTCAAAACGTGTTTTTCAGCCCGAAATAAACGCGTTTTCTCAGCCCTTAGAATCGCAGTGTAACTGCCTGGCTCAGAAGAGCCCCCTGAGTCAGCCCTTAACCCCAGTGTACTAAAAATGTCAAAACGTGTTTTTCAGCAGAAATAAAGACGTTTAGGCAACTTTGGTCACCCCCATGTAAGTTAGAGGGCAGGAACAGCACAGTTTTCAAAACGTGTTTTTCAGCCCGAAATAAACGCGTTTTCTCAGCCCTTAGAATCGCAGTGTAACTGCCTGGCTCAGAAGAGCCCCCTGAGTCAGCCCTTAACCCCAGTGTGCTGAAATTGTCAAAACGTGTTTTTCAGCAGAAATAAACACGTTTAGGCAACTTTGGTCACCCCCATGTAAGTTATAGGGTAGGAACAGCACAGTTTTCAAAACGTGTTTTTCAGCCCGAAATAAACGCGTTTTGTCAGCCCTTAGAATCGCAGTGTAACTGCCTGGCTCAAAAGAGCCCCCTGTGTCAGCCCTTAACCCCAGTGTGCTGAAATTGTCAAAACGTGTTTTTCAGCAGAAAAAAAGACGTTTAGGCAACTTTGGTCACCCCCATGTAAGTTATAGGGCAGGAACAGCACAGTTTTCAAAACGTGTTTTTCAGCCCGAAATAAACGCGTTTTCTCAGCCCTTAGAATCGCAGTGTAACTGCCTGGCTCAGAAGAGCCCCCTGAGTCAGCCCTTAACCCCAGTGTGCTGAAATTGTCAAAACGTGTTTTTCAGCAGAAATAAAGACGTTTAGGCAACTTTGGTCACCCCCATGTAAGTTATAGGGCAGGAACAGCACAGTTTTTTTAAACGTGTTTTTCGCCCGAAATAAACGCGTTTTCTCAGCCCTTAGAATCGCAGTGTAACTGCCTGGCTCAGAAGAGCCCCCTGAGTCAGCCCTTAACCCCAGTGTGCTGAAATTGTCAAAACGTGTTTTTCAGCAGAAATAAACACGTTTAGGCAACTTTGGTCACCCCCATGTAAGTTATAGGGCAGGAACAGCACAGTTTTCAAAACGTGTTTTTCAGCCCGAAATAAACGCGTTTTCTCAGCCCTTAGAATCGCAGTGTAACTGCCTGGCTCAGAAGAGCCCCCTGAGTCAGCCCTTAACCCCAGTGTGCTAAAATTGTCAAAACGTGTTTTTCAGCAGAAATAAACACGTTTAGGCAACTTTGGTCACCCCCATGTAAGTTATAGGGCAGGAACAGCACAGTTTTCAAAACGTGTTTTTCAGCCCGAAATAAACGCGTTTTCTCAGCCCTTAGAATCGCAGTGTAACTGCCTGGCTCAGAAGAGCCCCCTGAGTCAGCCCTTAACCCCAGTGTGCTGAAATTGTCAAAACGTGTTTTTCAGCAGAAATAAACACGTTTAGGCAACTTTGGTCACCCCCATGTAAGTTATAGGGCAGGAACAGCACAGTTTTCAAAACGTGTTTTTCAGCCCGAAATAAACGCGTTTTCTCAGCCCTTAGAATCGCAGTGTAACTGCCTGGCTCAGAAGAGCCCCCTGAGTCAGCCCTTAACCCCAGTGTGCTGAAATTGTCAAAACGTGTTTTTCAGCAGAAATAAAGACGTTTAGGCAACTTTGGTCACCCCCATGTAAGATATAGGGCAGGAACAGCACAGTTTTCAAAACGTGTTTTTCAGCCCGAAATAAACGCATTTTCCCAGCCCTTAGAATCGCAGTGTAACTGCCTGGCTCAGAAGAGCCCCCTGAGTCAGCCCTTAACCCCAGTGTACTAAAAATGTCAAAACGTGTTTTTCAGCAGAAATAAAGACGTTTAGGCAACTTTGGTCACCCCCATGTAAGTTAGAGGGCAGGAACAGCACAGTTTTCAAAACGTGTTTTTCAGCCCGAAATAAACGCGTTTTCTCAGCCCTTAGAATCGCAGAGAAACTGCCTGGCTCAGAAGAGCCCCCTGAGTCAGCCCTTAACCCCAGTGTGCTGAAATTGTCAAAACGTGTTTATCAGCAGAAATAAAGACGTTTAGGCAACTTTGGTCACCACCATGTAAGTTATAGGGCAGGAACAGCACAGTTTTCAAAACGTGTTTTTCAGCCCGAAATAAACGCGTTTTCTCAGCCCTTAGAATTGCAGTGTAACTGCCTGGCTCAAAAGATCCCCCTGTGTCAGCCCTTAACCCCAGTGTGCTGAAATTGTCAAAACGTGTTTTTCAGCAGAAATAAACATGTTTAGGCAACTTTGGTCACCCCCATGTAAGTTATAGGGCAGGAACAGCACAGTTTTCAAAACGTGTTTTTCAGCCCGAAATAAACGCGTTTTCTCAGCCCTTAGAATCGCAGTGTAACTGCCTGGCTCAAAAGAGCCCCCTGTGTCAGCCCTTAACCCCAGTGTGCTGAAATTGTCAAAACGTGTTTTTCAGCAGAAATAAACACGTTTAGGCAACTTTGGTCACCCCCATGTAAGTTATAGGGCAGGAACAGCACAGTTTTCAAAACGTGTTTTTCAGCCCGAAATAAACGCGTTTTCTCAGCCCTTAGAATCGCAGTGTAACTGCCTGGCTCAGAAGAGCCCCCTGAGTCAGCCCTTAACCCCAGTGTGCTGAAATTGTCAAAACATGTTTTTCAGCAGAAATAAACACGTTTAGGCAACTTTGGTCACCCCCATGTAAGTTATAGGGCAGGAACAGCACAGTTTTCAAAACGTGTTTTTCAGCCCGAAATAAACGCGTTTTCTCAGCCCTTAGAATCGCAGTGTAACTGCTTGGCTCAAAAGAGCCCCCTGAGTCAGCCCTTAACCCCAGTGTGCTGAAATTGTCAAAACGTGTTTTTCAGCAGAAATAAAGACGTTTAGGCAACTTTGGTCACCCCCATGTAAGTTATAGGGCAGGAACAGCACAGTTTTCAAAACGTGTTTTTCAGCCCGAAATAAACGCGTTTTCTCAGCCCTTAGAATCGCAGTGTAACTGCCTGGCTCAGTAGAGCCCCCTGAGTCAGCCCTTTACCCCAGTGTGCTGAAATTGTCAAAACGTGTTTTTCAGCAGAAATAAAGACGTTTAGGCAACTTTGGTCACCCCCATGTAAGTTATAGGGCAGGAACAGCACAGTTTTCAAAACGTGTTTTTCAGCCCGAAATAAACACGTTTTCTCAGCCCTTAGAATCGCAGTGTAACTGCCTGGCTCAGAAGAGCCCCCTGAGTCAGCCCTTAACCCCAGTGTACTAAAAATGTCAAAACGTGTTTTTCAGCAGAAATAAAGACGTTTAGGCAACTTTGGTCACCCCCATGTAAGTTAGAGGGCAGGAACAGCACAGTTTTCAAAACGTGTTTTTCAGCCCGAAATAAACACGTTTTCTCAGCCCTTAGAATCGCAGTGTAACTGCCTGGCTCAGAAGAGCCCCCTGAGTCAGCCCTTAACCCCAGTGTGCTGAAATTGTCAAAACGTGTTTTTCAGCAGAAATAAAGACGTTTAGGCAACTTTGGTCACCCCCATGTAAGTTATAGGGCAGGAACAGCACAGTTTTTTTAAACGTGTTTTTCGCCCGAAATAAACGCGTTTTCTCAGCCCTTAGAATCGCAGTGTAACTGCTTGGCTCAGAAGAGCCCCCTGAGTCAGCCCTTAACCCCAGTGTGCTGAAATTGTCAAAACGTGTTTTTCAGCAGAAATAAAGACGTTTAGGCAACTTTGGTCACCCCCATGTAAGTTATAGGGTAGGAACAACACAGTTTTAAAAACGTGTTTTTCAGCCCGAAATAAACGCGTTTTCTCAGCCCTTAGAATCGCAGTGTAACTGCCTGGCTCAGAAGACCCCCTGAGTCAGCCCTTAACCCCAGTGTGCTGAAATTGTCAAAACGTGTTTTTCAGCAGAAATGAAGACGTTTAGGCAACTTTGGTCACCCCCATGTAAGTTATAGGGCAGGAACAGCACAGTTTTCAAAACGTGTTTTTCAGCCCGAAATAAACGCGTTTTCTCAGCCCTTAATTATCGCAGTGTAACTGCCTGGCTCAGAAGAGCCCCCTGAGTCAGCCCTTAACCCCAGTGTGCTGAAATTGTCAAAACGTGTTTTTCAGCAGAAATAAAGACGTTTAGGCAACTTTGGTCACCCCCATGTAAGTTATAGGGCAGGAACAGCACAGTTTTCAAAACGTGTTTTTCAGCCCGAAATAAACGCGTTTTCTCAGCCCTTAGAATCGCAGTGTAACTGCCTGGCTCAGAAGAGCCCCCTGAGTCAGCCCTTAACCCCAGTGTGCTGAAATTGTCAAAACGTGTTTTTCAGCAGAAATAAACACGTTTAGGCAACTTTGGTCACCCCCATGTAAGTTATAGGGCAGGAACAGCACAGTTTTCAAAACGTGTTTTTCAGCCCGAAATAAACGCGTTTTCTCAGCCCTTAGAATCGCAGTGTAACTGCCTGGCTCAGAAGAGCCCCCTGAGTCAGCCCTTAACCCCAGTGTGCTGAAATTGTCAAAACGTGTTTTTCAGCAGAAATAAAGACGTTTAGGCAACTTTGGTCACCCCCATGTAAGATATAGGGCAGGAACAGCACAGTTTTCAAAACGTGTTTTTCAGCCCGAAATAAACGCATTTTCCCAGCCCTTAGAATCGCAGTGTAACTGCCTGGCTCAGAAGAGCCCCCTGAGTCAGCCCTTAACCCCAGTGTACTAAAAATGTCAAAACGTGTTTTTCAGCAGAAATAAAGACGTTTAGGCAACTTTGGTCACCCCCATGTAAGTTAGAGGGCAGGAACAGCACAGTTTTCAAAACGTGTTTTTCAGCCCGAAATAAACGCGTTTTCTCAGCCCTTAGAATCGCAGTGTAACTGCCTGGCTCAGAAGAGCCCCCTGAGTCAGCCCTTAACCCCAGTGTGCTGAAATTGTCAAAACGTGTTTATCAGCAGAAATAAAGACGTTTAGGCAACTTTGGTCACCACCATGTAAGTTATAGGGCAGGAACAGCACAGTTTTCAAAACGTGTTTTTCAGCCCGAAATAAACGCGTTTTCTCAGCCCTTAGAATTGCAGTGTAACTGCCTGGCTCAAAAGATCCCCCTGTGTCAGCCCTTAACCCCAGTGTGCTGAAATTGTCAAAACGTGTTTTTCAGCAGAAATAAACATGTTTAGGCAACTTTGGTCACCCCCATGTAAGTTATAGGGCAGGAACAGCACAGTTTTCAAAACGTGTTTTTCAGCCCGAAATAAACGCGTTTTCTCAGCCCTTAGAATCGCAGTGTAACTGCCTGGCTCAGAAGAGCCCCCTGAGTCAGCCCTTAACCCCAGTGTACTAAAAATGTCAAAACGTGTTTTTCAGCAGAAATAAAGACGTTTAGGCAACTTTGGTCACCCCCATGTAAGTTAGAGGGCAGGAACAGCACAGTTTTCAAAACGTGTTTTTAAAGCCCGAAATAAACGCGTTTTCTCAGCCCTTAGAATCGCAGTGTAACTGCCTGGCTCAGAAGAGCCCCCTGAGTCAGCCCTTAACCCCAGTGTGCTGAAATTGTCAAAACGTGTTTTTCAGCAGAAATAAACACGTTTAGGCAACTTTGGTCACCCCCATGTAAGTTATAGGGTAGGAACAGCACAGTTTTCAAAACGTGTTTTTCAGCCCGAAATAAACGCGTTTTGTCAGCCCTTAGAATCGCAGTGTAACTGCCTGGCTCAAAAGAGCCCCCTGTGTCAGCCCTTAACCCCAGTGTGCTGAAATTGTCAAAACGTGTTTTTCAGCAGAAAAAAAGACGTTTAGGCAACTTTGGTCACCCCCATGTAAGTTATAGGGCAGGAACAGCACAGTTTTCAAAACGTGTTTTTCAGCCCGAAATAAACGCGTTTTCTCAGCCCTTAGAATCGCAGTGTAACTGCCTGGCTCAGAAGAGCCCCCTGAGTCAGCCCTTAACCCCAGTGTGCTGAAATTGTCAAAACGTGTTTTTCAGCAGAAATAAAGACGTTTAGGCAACTTTGGTCACCCCCATGTAAGTTATAGGGCAGGAACAGCACAGTTTTTTTAAACGTGTTTTTCGCCCGAAATAAACGCGTTTTCTCAGCCCTTAGAATCGCAGTGTAACTGCCTGGCTCAGAAGAGCCCCCTGAGTCAGCCCTTAACCCCAGTGTGCTGAAATTGTCAAAACGTGTTTTTCAGCAGAAATAAACACGTTTAGGCAACTTTGGTCACCCCCATGTAAGTTATAGGGCAGGAACAGCACAGTTTTCAAAACGTGTTTTTCAGCCCGAAATAAACGCGTTTTCTCAGCCCTTAGAATCGCAGTGTAACTGCCTGGCTCAGAAGAGCCCCCTGAGTCAGCCCTTAACCCCAGTGTGCTGAAATTGTCAAAACGTGTTTTTCAGCAGAAATAAACACGTTTAGGCAACTTTGGTCACCCCCATGTAAGTTATAGGGCAGGAACAGCACAGTTTTCAAAACGTGTTTTTCAGCCCGAAATAAACGCGTTTTCTCAGCCCTTAGAATCGCAGTGTAACTGCCTGGCTCAGAAGAGCCCCCTGAGTCAGCCCTTAACCCCAGTGTGCTGAAATTGTCAAAACGTGTTTTTCAGCAGAAATAAACACGTTTAGGCAACTTTGGTCACCCCCATGTAAGTTATAGGGCAGGAACAGCACAGTTTTCAAAACGTGTTTTTCAGCCCGAAATAAACGCGTTTTCTCAGCCCTTAGAATCGCAGTGTAACTGCCTGGCTCAGAAGAGCCCCCTGAGTCAGCCCTTAACCCCAGTGTGCTGAAATTGTCAAAACGTGTTTTTCAGCAGAAATAAAGACGTTTAGGCAACTTTGGTCACCCCCATGTAAGATATAGGGCAGGAACAGCACAGTTTTCAAAACGTGTTTTTCAGCCCGAAATAAACGCATTTTCCCAGCCCTTAGAATCGCAGTGTAACTGCCTGGCTCAGAAGAGCCCCCTGAGTCAGCCCTTAACCCCAGTGTACTAAAAATGTCAAAACGTGTTTTTCAGCAGAAATAAAGACGTTTAGGCAACTTTGGTCACCCCCATGTAAGTTAGAGGGCAGGAACAGCACAGTTTTCAAAACGTGTTTTTCAGCCCGAAATAAACGCGTTTTCTCAGCCCTTAGAATCGCAGTGTAACTGCCTGGCTCAGAAGAGCCCCCTGAGTCAGCCCTTAACCCCAGTGTGCTGAAATTGTCAAAACGTGTTTATCAGCAGAAATAAAGACGTTTAGGCAACTTTGGTCACCACCATGTAAGTTATAGGGCAGGAACAGCACAGTTTTCAAAACGTGTTTTTCAGCCCGAAATAAACGCGTTTTCTCAGCCCTTAGAATTGCAGTGTAACTGCCTGGCTCAAAAGATCCCCCTGTGTCAGCCCTTAACCCCAGTGTGCTGAAATTGTCAAAACGTGTTTTTCAGCAGAAATAAACATGTTTAGGCAACTTTGGTCACCCCCATGTAAGTTATAGGGCAGGAACAGCACAGTTTTCAAAACGTGTTTTTCAGCCCGAAATAAACGCGTTTTCTCAGCCCTTAGAATCGCAGTGTAACTGCCTGGCTCAAAAGAGCCCCCTGTGTCAGCCCTTAACCCCAGTGTGCTGAAATTGTCAAAACGTGTTTTTCAGCAGAAATAAACACGTTTAGGCAACTTTGGTCACCCCCATGTAAGTTATAGGGCAGGAACAGCACAGTTTTCAAAACGTGTTTTTCAGCCCGAAATAAACGCGTTTTCTCAGCCCTTAGAATCGCAGTGTAACTGCCTGGCTCAGAAGAGCCCCCTGAGTCAGCCCTTAACCCCAGTGTGCTGAAATTGTCAAAACATGTTTTTCAGCAGAAATAAACACGTTTAGGCAACTTTGGTCACCCCCATGTAAGTTATAGGGCAGGAACAGCACAGTTTTCAAAACGTGTTTTTCAGCCCGAAATAAACGCGTTTTCTCAGCCCTTAGAATCGCAGTGTAACTGCTTGGCTCAAAAGAGCCCCCTGAGTCAGCCCTTAACCCCAGTGTGCTGAAATTGTCAAAACGTGTTTTTCAGCAGAAATAAAGACGTTTAGGCAACTTTGGTCACCCCCATGTAAGTTATAGGGCAGGAACAGCACAGTTTTCAAAACGTGTTTTTCAGCCCGAAATAAACGCGTTTTCTCAGCCCTTAGAATCGCAGTGTAACTGCCTGGCTCAGTAGAGCCCCCTGAGTCAGCCCTTTACCCCAGTGTGCTGAAATTGTCAAAACGTGTTTTTCAGCAGAAATAAAGACGTTTAGGCAACTTTGGTCACCCCCATGTAAGTTATAGGGCAGGAACAGCACAGTTTTCAAAACGTGTTTTTCAGCCCGAAATAAACACGTTTTCTCAGCCCTTAGAATCGCAGTGTAACTGCCTGGCTCAGAAGAGCCCCCTGAGTCAGCCCTTAACCCCAGTGTACTAAAAATGTCAAAACGTGTTTTTCAGCAGAAATAAAGACGTTTAGGCAACTTTGGTCACCCCCATGTAAGTTAGAGGGCAGGAACAGCACAGTTTTCAAAACGTGTTTTTCAGCCCGAAATAAACACGTTTTCTCAGCCCTTAGAATCGCAGTGTAACTGCCTGGCTCAGAAGAGCCCCCTGAGTCAGCCCTTAACCCCAGTGTGCTGAAATTGTCAAAACGTGTTTTTCAGCAGAAATAAAGACGTTTAGGCAACTTTGGTCACCCCCATGTAAGTTATAGGGCAGGAACAGCACAGTTTTTTTAAACGTGTTTTTCGCCCGAAATAAACGCGTTTTCTCAGCCCTTAGAATCGCAGTGTAACTGCTTGGCTCAGAAGAGCCCCCTGAGTCAGCCCTTAACCCCAGTGTGCTGAAATTGTCAAAACGTGTTTTTCAGCAGAAATAAAGACGTTTAGGCAACTTTGGTCACCCCCATGTAAGTTATAGGGTAGGAACAACACAGTTTTAAAAACGTGTTTTTCAGCCCGAAATAAACGCGTTTTCTCAGCCCTTAGAATCGCAGTGTAACTGCCTGGCTCAGAAGACCCCCTGAGTCAGCCCTTAACCCCAGTGTGCTGAAATTGTCAAAACGTGTTTTTCAGCAGAAATGAAGACGTTTAGGCAACTTTGGTCACCCCCATGTAAGTTATAGGGCAGGAACAGCACAGTTTTCAAAACGTGTTTTTCAGCCCGAAATAAACGCGTTTTCTCAGCCCTTAATTATCGCAGTGTAACTGCCTGGCTCAGAAGAGCCCCCTGAGTCAGCCCTTAACCCCAGTGTGCTGAAATTGTCAAAACGTGTTTTTCAGCAGAAATAAAGACGTTTAGGCAACTTTGGTCACCCCCATGTAAGTTATAGGGCAGGAACAGCACAGTTTTCAAAACGTGTTTTTCAGCCCGAAATAAACGCGTTTTCTCAGCCCTTAGAATCGCAGTGTAACTGCCTGGCTCAGAAGAGCCCCCTGAGTCAGCCCTTAACCCCAGTGTGCTGAAATTGTCAAAACGTGTTTTTCAGCAGAAATAAACACGTTTAGGCAACTTTGGTCACCCCCATGTAAGTTATAGGGCAGGAACAGCACAGTTTTCAAAACGTGTTTTTCAGCCCGAAATAAACGCGTTTTCTCAGCCCTTAGAATCGCAGTGTAACTGCCTGGCTCAGAAGAGCCCCCTGAGTCAGCCCTTAACCCCAGTGTGCTGAAATTGTCAAAACGTGTTTTTCAGCAGAAATAAAGACGTTTAGGCAACTTTGGTCACCCCCATGTAAGATATAGGGCAGGAACAGCACAGTTTTCAAAACGTGTTTTTCAGCCCGAAATAAACGCATTTTCCCAGCCCTTAGAATCGCAGTGTAACTGCCTGGCTCAGAAGAGCCCCCTGAGTCAGCCCTTAACCCCAGTGTACTAAAAATGTCAAAACGTGTTTTTCAGCAGAAATAAAGACGTTTAGGCAACTTTGGTCACCCCCATGTAAGTTAGAGGGCAGGAACAGCACAGTTTTCAAAACGTGTTTTTCAGCCCGAAATAAACGCGTTTTCTCAGCCCTTAGAATCGCAGTGTAACTGCCTGGCTCAGAAGAGCCCCCTGAGTCAGCCCTTAACCCCAGTGTGCTGAAATTGTCAAAACGTGTTTATCAGCAGAAATAAAGACGTTTAGGCAACTTTGGTCACCACCATGTAAGTTATAGGGCAGGAACAGCACAGTTTTCAAAACGTGTTTTTCAGCCCGAAATAAACGCGTTTTCTCAGCCCTTAGAATTGCAGTGTAACTGCCTGGCTCAAAAGATCCCCCTGTGTCAGCCCTTAACCCCAGTGTGCTGAAATTGTCAAAACGTGTTTTTCAGCAGAAATAAACATGTTTAGGCAACTTTGGTCACCCCCATGTAAGTTATAGGGCAGGAACAGCACAGTTTTCAAAACGTGTTTTTCAGCCCGAAATAAACGCGTTTTCTCAGCCCTTAGAATCGCAGTGTAACTGCCTGGCTCAAAAGAGCCCCCTGTGTCAGCCCTTAACCCCAGTGTGCTGAAATTGTCAAAACGTGTTTTTCAGCAGAAATAAACACGTTTAGGCAACTTTGGTCACCCCCATGTAAGTTATAGGGCAGGAACAGCACAGTTTTCAAAACGTGTTTTTCAGCCCGAAATAAACGCGTTTTCTCAGCCCTTAGAATCGCAGTGTAACTGCCTGGCTCAGAAGAGCCCCCTGAGTCAGCCCTTAACCCCAGTGTGCTGAAATTGTCAAAACATGTTTTTCAGCAGAAATAAAGACGTTTAGGCAACTTTGGTCACCCCCATGTAAGTTATAGGGCAGGAACAGCACAGTTTTCAAAACGTGTTTTTCAGCCCGAAATAAACGCGTTTTCTCAGCCCTTAGAATCGCAGTGTAACTGCCTGGCTCAGTAGAGCCCCCTGAGTCAGCCCTTTACCCCAGTGTGCTGAAATTGTCAAAACGTGTTTTTCAGCAGAAATAAAGACGTTTAGGCAACTTTGGTCACCCCCATGTAAGTTATAGGGCAGGAACAGCATAGTTTTCAAAACGTGTTTTTCAGCCCGAAATAAACGCGTTTTCTCAGCCCTTAGAATCGCAGTGTAACTGCCTGGCTCAGGAGAGCCCCCTGAGTCAGCCCTTAACCCCAGTGTGCTGAAATTGTCAAAACGTGTTTTTCAGCAGAAATAAAGACGTTTAGGCAACTTTGGTCACCCCCATGTAAGTTATAGGGCAGGAACAGCACAGTTTTCAAAACGTGTTTTTCAGCCCGAAATAAACGCGTTTTCTCAGCCCTTAGAATCGCAGTGTAACTGCCTGGCTCAGAAGAGCCCCCTGAGTCAGCCCTTAACCCCAGTGTGCTGAAATTGTCAAAACGTGTTTTTCAGCAGAAATAAAGACGTTTAGGCAACTTTGGTCACCCCCATGTAAGTTATAGGGCAGGAACAGCACAGTTTTCAAAACGTGTTTTTCAGCCCGAAATAAACGCGTTTTCTCAGCCCTTAGAATCGCAGTGTAACTGCCTGGCTCAGAAGAGCCCCCTCAGTCAGCCCTTAACCCCAGTGTGCTGAAATTGTCAAAACGTGTTTTTCAGCAGAAATAAACACGTTTAGGCAACTTTGGTCACCCCCATGTAAGTTATAGGGCAGGAACAGCACAGTTTTCAAAACGTGTTTTTCAGCCCGAAATAAACGCGTTTTCTCAGCCCTTAGAATCGCAGTGTAACTGCCTGGCTCAGAAGAGCCCCCTGAGTCAGCCCTTAACCCCAGTGTGCTGAAATTGTCAAAACGTGTTTTTCAGCAGAAATAAAGACGTTTAGGCAACTTTGGTCACCCCCATGTAAGTTATAGGGCAGGAACAGCATAGTTTTCAAAACGTGTTTTTCAGCCCGAAATAAACGCGTTTTCTCAGCCCTTAGAATCGCAGTGTAACTGCCTGGCTCAGAAGAGCCCCCTGAGTCAGCCCTTAACCCCAGTGTGCTGAAATTGTCAAAACGTATTTTTCAGCAGAAATAAAGACGTTTAGGCAACTTTGGTCACCCCCATGTAAGTTATAGGGCAGGAACAGCACAGTTTTCAAAACGTGTTTTTCAGCCCGAAATAAACGCGTTTTCTCAGCCCTTAGAATCGCAGTGTAACTGCCTGGCTCAGAAGAGCCCCCTGAGTCAGCCCTTAACCCCAGTGTGCTGAAATTGTCAAAACGTGTTTTTCAGCAGAAATAAAGACGTTTAGGCAACTTTGGTCACCCCCATGTAAGTTATAGGGCAGGAACAGCACAGTTTTCAAAACGTGTTTTTCAGCCCGAAATAAACGCGTTTTCTCAGCCCTTAGAATCGCAGTGTAACTGCCTGGCTCAGAAGAGCCCCCTGAGTCAGCCCTTAACCCCAGTGTGCTGAAATTGTCAAAACGTGTTTTTCAGCAGAAATAAAGACGTTTAGGCAACTTTGGTCACCCCCATGTAAGTTATAGGGCAGGAACAGCACAGTTTTCAAAACGTGTTTTTCAGCCCGAAATAAACGCGTTTTCTCAGCCCTTAGAATCGCAGTGTAACTGCTTGGCTCAGAAGAGCCCCCTGAGTCAGCCCTTAACCCCAGTGTGCTGAAATTGTCAAAACGTGTTTTTCAGCAGAAATAAAGACGTTTAGGCAACTTTGGTCACCCCCATATAAGTTATAGGGCAGGAACAGCACAGTTTTCAAAACGAGTTTTTCAGCCCGAAATAAACGCGTTTTCTCAGCCCTTAGAATCGCAGTGTAACTGCCTGGCTCAGAAGAGCCCCCTGAGTCAGCCCTTAACCCCAGTGTGCTGAAATTGTCAAAACGTGTTTTTCAGCAGAAATAAAGACGTTTAGGCAACTTTGGTCACCCCCATGTAAGTTATAGGGCAGGAACAGCACAGTTTTCAAAACGTGTTTTTCAGCCCGAAATAAACGCGTTTACTCAGCCCTTAGAATCGCAGTGTAACTGCCTGGCTCAGAAGAGCCCCCTGAGTCAGCCCTTAACCCCAGTGTGCTGAAATTGTCAAAACGTGTTTTTCAGCAGAAATAAAGACGTTTAGGCAACTTTGGTCACCCCCATGTAAGTTATAACGCAGGAACAGCACAGTTTTCAAAACGTGTTTTTCAGCCCGAAATAAACGCGTTTTTTCAGCCCTAAGAATCGCAGTGTAACTGCCTGGCTCAGAAGAGCCCCCTGAGTCAGCCCTTAACCCCAGTGTGCTGAAATTGTCAAAACGTGTTTTTCAGCAGAAATAAACACGTTTAGGCAACTTTGGTCACCCCCATGTAAGTTATAGGGCAGGAACAGCACAGTTTTCAAAACGTGTTTTTCAGCCCAAAATAAACGCGTTTTCTCATCCCTTAGAATGGCAGTGTAACTGCCTGGCTCAGAAGAGCCCCCTGAGTCAGCCCTTAACCCCAGTGTGCTGAAATTGTCAAAACGTGTTTTTCAGCAGAAATAAACACGTTTAGGCAACTTTGGTCACCACCATGTAAGTTATTGGGCAGGAACAGCACAGTTTTCAAAACGTGTTTTTCAGCCCGAAATAAACGCGTTTTCTCAGCCCTTAGAATCGCAGTGTAACTGCCTGGCTCAGAAGAGCCCCCTGAGTCAGCCCTTAACCCCAGTGTGCTGAAATTGTCAAAACGTGTTTTTCAGCAGAAATAAAGACGTTTAGGCAACTTTGGTCACCCCCATGTAAGTTATATGGCATCAACAGCACAGTTTTCAAAACGTGTTTTTCAGCCCGAAATAAACGCGTTTTCTCAGCCCTAAGAATCGCAGTGTAACTGCCTGGCTCAGAAGAGCCCCCTGAGTCAGCCCTTAACCCCAGTGTGCTGAAATTGTCAAAACGTGTTTTTCAGCAGAAATAAAGACGTTTAGGCAACTTTGGTCACCCCCATGTAAGTTATAGGGCAGGAACAGCACAGTTTTCAAAACGTGTTTTTCAGCCCGAAATAAACGCGTTTTCTCAGCCCTTAGAATCGCAGTGTAACTGCCTGGCTCAGAAGAGCCCCCTGAGTCAGCCCTTAACCCCAGTGTGCTGAAATTGTCAAAACGTGTTTATCAGCAGAAATAAAGACGTTTAGGCAACTTTGGTCACCACCATGTAAGTTATAGGGCAGGAACAGCACAGTTTTCAAAACGTGTTTTTCAGCCCGAAATAAACGCGTTTTCTCAGCCCTTAGAATTGCAGTGTAACTGCCTGGCTCAAAAGATCCCCCTGTGTCAGCCCTTAACCCCAGTGTGCTGAAATTGTCAAAACGTGTTTTTCAGCAGAAATAAACATGTTTAGGCAACTTTGGTCACCCCCATGTAAGTTATAGGGCAGGAACAGCACAGTTTTCAAAACGTGTTTTTCAGCCCGAAATAAACGCGTTTTCTCAGCCCTTAGAATCGCAGTGTAACTGCCTGGCTCAAAAGAGCCCCCTGTGTCAGCCCTTAACCCCAGTGTGCTGAAATTGTCAAAACGTGTTTTTCAGCAGAAATAAACACGTTTAGGCAACTTTGGTCACCCCCATGTAAGTTATAGGGCAGGAACAGCACAGTTTTCAAAACGTGTTTTTCAGCCCGAAATAACGCGTTTTCTCAGCCCTTAGAATCGCAGTGTAACTGCCTGGCTCAGAAGAGCCCCCTGAGTCAGCCCTTAACCCCAGTGTGCTGAAATTGTCAAAACATGTTTTTCAGCAGAAATAAAGACGTTTAGGCAACTTTGGTCACCCCCATGTAAGTTATAGGGCAGGAACAGCACAGTTTTCAAAACGTGTTTTTCAGCCCGAAATAAACGCGTTTTCTCAGCCCTTAGAATCGCAGTGTAACTGCCTGGCTCAGTAGAGCCCCCTGAGTCAGCCCTTTACCCCAGTGTGCTGAAATTGTCAAAACGTGTTTTTCAGCAGAAATAAAGACGTTTAGGCAACTTTGGTCACCCCCATGTAAGTTATAGGGCAGGAACAGCATAGTTTTTCAAAACGTGTTTTTCAGCCCGAAATAAACGCGTTTTCTCAGCCCTTAGAATCGCAGTGTAACTGCCTGGCTCAGGAGAGCCCCCTGAGTCAGCCCTTAACCCCAGTGTGCTGAAATTGTCAAAACGTGTTTTTCAGCAGAAATAAAGACGTTTAGGCAACTTTGGTCACCCCCATGTAAGTTATAGGGCAGGAACAGCACAGTTTTCAAAACGTGTTTTTCAGCCCGAAATAAACGCGTTTTCTCAGCCCTTAGAATCGCAGTGTAACTGCCTGGCTCAGAAGAGCCCCCTGAGTCAGCCCTTAACCCCAGTGTGCTGAAATTGTCAAAACGTGTTTTTCAGCAGAAATAAAGACGTTTAGGCAACTTTGGTCACCCCCATGTAAGTTATAGGGCAGGAACAGCACAGTTTTCAAAACGTGTTTTTCAGCCCGAAATAAACGCGTTTTCTCAGCCCTTAGAATCGCAGTGTAACTGCCTGGCTCAGAAGAGCCCCCTCAGTCAGCCCTTAACCCCAGTGTGCTGAAATTGTCAAAACGTGTTTTTCAGCAGAAATAAACACGTTTAGGCAACTTTGGTCACCCCCATGTAAGTTATAGGGCAGGAACAGCACAGTTTTCAAAACGTGTTTTTCAGCCCGAAATAAACGCGTTTTCTCAGCCCTTAGAATCGCAGTGTAACTGCCTGGCTCAGAAGAGCCCCCTGAGTCAGCCCTTAACCCCAGTGTGCTGAAATTGTCAAAACGTGTTTTTCAGCAGAAATAAAGACGTTTAGGCAACTTTGGTCACCCCCATGTAAGTTATAGGGCAGGAACAGCATAGTTTTCAAAACGTGTTTTTCAGCCCGAAATAAACGCGTTTTCTCAGCCCTTAGAATCGCAGTGTAACTGCCTGGCTCAGAAGAGCCCCCTGAGTCAGCCCTTAACCCCAGTGTGCTGAAATTGTCAAAACGTATTTTTCAGCAGAAATAAAGACGTTTAGGCAACTTTGGTCACCCCCATGTAAGTTATAGGGCAGGAACAGCACAGTTTTCAAAACGTGTTTTTCAGCCCGAAATAAACGCGTTTTCTCAGCCCTTAGAATCGCAGTGTAACTGCCTGGCTCAGAAGAGCCCCCTGAGTCAGCCCTTAACCCCAGTGTGCTGAAATTGTCAAAACGTGTTTTTCAGCAGAAATAAAGACGTTTAGGCAACTTTGGTCACCCCCATGTAAGTTATAGGGCAGGAACAGCACAGTTTTCAAAACGTGTTTTTCAGCCCGAAATAAACGCGTTTTCTCAGCCCTTAGAATCGCAGTGTAACTGCCTGGCTCAGAAGAGCCCCCTGAGTCAGCCCTTAACCCCAGTGTGCTGAAATTGTCAAAACGTGTTTTTCAGCAGAAATAAAGACGTTTAGGCAACTTTGGTCACCCCCATGTAAGTTATAGGGCAGGAACAGCACAGTTTTCAAAACGTGTTTTTCAGCCCGAAATAAACGCGTTTTCTCAGCCCTTAGAATCGCAGTGTAACTGCTTGGCTCAGAAGAGCCCCCTGAGTCAGCCCTTAACCCCAGTGTGCTGAAATTGTCAAAACGTGTTTTTCAGCAGAAATAAAGACGTTTAGGCAACTTTGGTCACCCCCATATAAGTTATAGGGCAGGAACAGCACAGTTTTCAAAACGAGTTTTTCAGCCCGAAATAAACGCGTTTTCTCAGCCCTTAGAATCGCAGTGTAACTGCCTGGCTCAGAAGAGCCCCCTGAGTCAGCCCTTAACCCCAGTGTGCTGAAATTGTCAAAACGTGTTTTTCAGCAGAAATAAAGACGTTTAGGCAACTTTGGTCACCCCCATGTAAGTTATAGGGCAGGAACAGCACAGTTTTCAAAACGTGTTTTTCAGCCCGAAATAAACGCGTTTACTCAGCCCTTAGAATCGCAGTGTAACTGCCTGGCTCAGAAGAGCCCCCTGAGTCAGCCCTTAACCCCAGTGTGCTGAAATTGTCAAAACGTGTTTTTCAGCAGAAATAAAGACGTTTAGGCAACTTTGGTCACCCCCATGTAAGTTATAACGCAGGAACAGCACAGTTTTCAAAACGTGTTTTTCAGCCCGAAATAAACGCGTTTTTTCAGCCCTAAGAATCGCAGTGTAACTGCCTGGCTCAGAAGAGCCCCCTGAGTCAGCCTTAACCCCAGTGTGCTGAAATTGTCAAAACGTGTTTTTCAGCAGAAATAAACACGTTTAGGCAACTTTGGTCACCCCCATGTAAGTTATAGGGCAGGAACAGCACAGTTTTCAAAACGTGTTTTTCAGCCCAAAATAAACGCGTTTTCTCATCCCTTAGAATGGCAGTGTAACTGCCTGGCTCAGAAGAGCCCCTGAGTCAGCCCTTAACCCCAGTGTGCTGAAATTGGCACTGGCAACAAGAAACAGCCATCCAAGATTAAAACTGTCTCACAAAGGTAGGTGAAGAAATCAGGTGTGATTTATATCGCTCAGAGCACATTCCAAATACCCCAAGCCTTTTTGTGTGCTGAGACATAAAAAATAAAATGTAGGTGCACAAAATTCAGCAACAACAGTACTTGTAAATGTTGTGTTTAAAGAATTCAACATTTAAAGACCTATTTGTTTCACTCTTTATATTACCTTGATGAGCTATAGATAATATATTCTCTTTCTGCCTGTCTAATTGTTATGGCCTGTCTGCGGTCCATTGTATGAAACGTGTGCTTTTCTTTTCTGATATGTGATAATATTAATGTAAAATAGAGCATTGAAAATTGACAAATTAAAGAACATACAGTATGACATAAGATGAAAGCTGAATTTGTAAACTGTGTGATATTTCTATATTCTTTCGCTATGCTTTATCAATTTAAGATAAGAATTCTGAATTCTGTTTTGCATTTTATTTTTTTGTTGTTTTACATTTATAGAAATGTAATTTTTATCAGCTTTTTTAAATAATGAAACACTTTTCCTTTTTTTGCTTAAGCAAGTCAATATGTGTGTGGTAAACCAAAAGAAACCAATACATTTTCTGTAATCTGTCATTATCAGACACATATACCTTTGATAATACCACACTCAAAACCATCACTGCACAACCACAGCTTATTGGTCAAAGGAACTGAAATAATCCTCAGTGGTTCCATGTTGATTGTAAAAGAAGATATTTTTCATGTTTTCTTGTCTTTTGTTTCATAATGTTTCATAATTTCTTTAGGATTCAACTTCTCTAAAGTTCTTCCTTAATAAATAGGTGATAGTAAATCTAAAACTGGTTTTCACTTTACTTACTGTATTTGGTCCTTTAATCAGATGACAACATTGACTCACACACAAAATAGGAAATAAAGAATATACAGTAGTGAGTTTTTATTTCATCAAATAGGTTTACTCAGTAGAAACATTTTGATGAGCATTTTTTTTGTATTTCCAAAACCTAGTAAGTCTCACTGCTGTAAAATAAAAGTTATTATGGCACTGGATAGAAAATCAAGTACAGTACTTTTACTTTATACCCAAGACATTCTGGCCATGCCACAAATGTGGTTGCATAACTGTAATAAAAAAATCACTGTAATTACTTTTGCAGAGATAGCCTACTATAATGTACATGAGTATAGCCCTAAAAATGCTAAAAAAACAGTTTATGCAAACTGGCTATTTTGGAATGCAGAGTTGAATAATGTTACAGCAGTTTATCATTACCACATCTAGACAGAAGGCAGAATTTACACATTTAGGACACAACATTTTTTAACATTGGGTGAAAATATCAAGCAAATTGATTTTGAAGAGAATGTGAAAGTGTAAATTAAAGAAACAGATTAAATATATTTATAAACCATGGGAACAATTTGTAACCTGTCAGATCAGAGTAAGTAACCTG